>NC_141613.1:2627500-2980000 GCF_047967505.1 Dipteris shenzhenensis
CATAGCCAGGTATTTCGCTACTATCTTATGGTTTCACCTTTGCCTCCTTCAACATTCTTCTGAATAATAAAAATCACAATTTTTGAAGAAGGGAGTGTTCACTCCAACTACAAATCTTACAAAGCCAGCTATGGGTGAAAGCATGATAAAATGGTACAAATAGTGGTGTCTTGACAGAGCTATTAGTGACTACTATGTAGCTACAACACAGTGATTGTGATTTTTAGATATATTATACCCAATCGATCCAATAAGTTTTGCACATCGACAATCCAAGGTCAATAATAGTGGTCATCTTTGAAGAGCTATTATAGTACTAAATATTTTAAATATTGTACCACCTTATCTTGCTTTCACCCCTATGCTATTCAATTTTGTCCTCAATTTATAGCACCTCCTTCTAAACCCACAAAACAACTACTCTTGCATCTGGCAATAGGCTTGATAGGGGCATATTTAGGTCTCGTGGGGGTACAAACTAGCTGTAAGAAGCATGTTCGACAAGAAGAAACACAAGCTAGAGCCATCAACAACAAGTTGGACCCTTCTAGACACGATGCTATAACAATGGAATAAGGGATGATCGCAACACATCAACATACTGCAATTTTGTGCATCGTGTGAAAAATATGAGCTTTGGACTAGGAAAAGAAAGAACATTATGCAATCGAAACTACTAGAATTAGTATTTTTCTCAAATGTCTTGCTGCAGGTACAGGTAGAGAAATCTCATGGAGAGCTAGCAGGAAGTAGCTTTGCATGGTGTACATATCACACCCATTTGTGGAAGTCGTAGTTTGTTCCATATGCGCCTGACTACATATGATCCATTCTTCGTGCAAACGTCTACACATGCAACTATTGTTAGTATTGGATACATCTCTGATTATAATAAGAGTGACATGGTCATCGGTAATAGGACAATTGACATCAAGATCATTATTGGATAACCCTCTAATTGTTGGAATTGATAAGAGAAATCTCCCAAAATCTTGAAGATTTCTTATGTGCAGCTAGACACATCCTATCTTTGAACCTTGCCTCAAACTAAGTCCTAAAGCAATACAATCCATGTCCGAGTGGCCTCATCCAAGGCTAGGAGTTGGTGTTCTCTCATTTGGAACTATCGCGCAAATCATAGAAAAACACTCTACCAGTTCTCTATTTGAGGCCATAGGTGATGTGCAAGAGAAACTATTTGTCAATATTAGTGCAAGTTAATGACATCCCCAATAAATCACAATTTTTGTAGACCAAAGACTATAGATGTTGGAACACTCCCTCATTCTTCTTCTTTCATTTTCTCTCCTCTCGGTCATCTTGTCGTATCCGTCCACGTTCATCCCTATGCTACCTACCCATCCTAGTTTCTAGTACAAAGCGCTTGAAATTGGCACATAGCTTGGGTCTTGAAACAATGTTGAAAATGTCAAATATGCTGAAAGTTTTGTGCAAAACATGGCCTACAAATTTTGGGGTCAAATTGGATCCAATTGGAACCCTAAATGGATAAGGTGAAAATATGTGGTCCTCTTGACATTTAAAGAAAAATTTTAAGGAATATTCTTAAATATATTCTCTTGGTGATGTGGCATTTGACCTTGGTTTAAGTTAACTATATAATTAGATTCATTGAGGTTCAATTGCTCTAATAAAACTCCATGCCGGTAACATCTTAGATCTTAAACTAGATTAGCAAATAAATCATTATTATTATTGAATGCATAGTACCATTTTCCTTGCCATCAAATGAATGTCAAACTATTCTTCTGAACAAATACACACATACATAAGTACCCACCGTCACAAGGATTGGTAGCTGAAAGCAAATGTCGCTCGAGTTTGACTCAACCTCACTTTATGGATGAAAGGCACCTAGGTGGTAGTTCACAAGGCAACCATCTAATCATTATTTCTTGACTTTACAGATGTGTATCTTTCCTAGTCTTGTAGTTAGGATTTACTAGTTTCATTTCCTTAAATCAACTATTGTGGCTCTGATTTCTCTCAATACATTGTGTATCCCTAACGTTTTGTTTTCGTTATAGCTTTGTCTTACTCAAGTCACAACCCTTCAATATCTTCCTTTTCATATTTTTGGAGCATTATGACCCCCTAGTGTTATTTCCAAATGATACATGCATTACCCTTTCAATCAAGGAGCTCCTGTATAGAAGCCAAACTATAAATCTTTTAGCAAAGCATGGTTTGTTGATCAAATGGAATAGAATAATGCAACACAATGTAAAATATCATACCCTAATACACAAAAAATTAAAATAAAAACCTTCAAAATAAATAAAACAAGCAAGTACAAGTACTCGTGAGCATTGTCTTTACTACTACAGGAGGGAGGGGGGGAAGGGACACAGAGAAGGAGTGCCTTTACTACTCGGGAGGGAGGGGGAGGGAAAGCGAAAGGGGAGAAGAGGGGGGGGTGCATCCACATCATGACATGTTGTCAAACACAACCAAAACCATATTCAACTTCAATATCAGAGAATGGAAATAATGCAAAATGAAGCAGGCTCTCAAGGCCATAACTTAATAAACCAGTAATCAGAATGATACATCATAGCTGGGGAAAGGGTGCTCCCCATCTTAAAAGTTGCTCTGAAAGAAAAGCTGCTCCACACTATTATGTGTCTACTGGAGTGCCCATTGGGGTCTTGAAGATTCTTATGAACTTGCGTCCTGTCTTTGGCTCAGGAGAGTCGTGATTCAAAATTCTGATCAATGTCCTGATCTGGACCCCAATCTTATCCTCACCAATAACTTGACACAGAAAGGCATGGTGTACCATGCATGCCTATTGCTTTTAAGCAGACATAGGCATTCTCTGGTGAAATGTACAAAGCTTCGCCTAATGCAGCTATTTTGAAGAGCTCTGTAACACCATAGCTGTATATTTTGCTACCAACCAGAAAATCAGACATTTGGGAACCAATCTAGATCAAGTTGGAGCATACCATGGCCCGACTGTCCCATTTAAATGTCCATTACCATGCAGTGCCACCCCATTAGCACTTAATGGAGGCAGTCCCATGGCTACAGGGGAAGGATTTGGAAATAATCCTAAAGGAGAAGGCAACGGGGAGAGACTTACCAGAGGATCAAGATGGTTTGTCACCACAACTTCCCCTCCCCCTTTCCTTTGCTGCTGTAGTGATCGCACTTGCCTTAATCCTTCTTCATGTATCCGTGATAATGTCTCCAGCTCGTTTAAGGACAGTGCCTCCAAACCTACTCCGTACAATGGGGCATGACGTGACATTTCCTCTTGCAAAGATGCCTCCAAAGTTTGAATGTAATTCTACAAGATAAAAGCACAAGAATTCAAATGCAAGAAATGATGGGAAAGCAAAAATAACTTTCAGGAATACATAGTCTTTTATAAAAGATATATCATCAACCCTAAATGCCTCTACACTCAATAATATCACGATCCAGCCAATCGAGAAACAGATTAATGGCCGGGAGGGGAAGGGGATACAATATCAACACACAGATCTTACAACCTTACTCACTACTTGGCTTAATTTTTCCTGCACAAGTCAGGCGAACTAATACTAATAGAATTTCAATTTTTTATTCGACAGGGGACACACTGACACTCAATCACTCACTCACTCACTCACTTTTTGGAGATGCATTTGTCATTATATTACAAGAAAGTGTGCTGAAGAAAGGGACAGCCAGCTACAAGCATCAGAAGATATCAGTATATGACAAGAAGATAAGATGATCTAGATCCCACGCATGTAGACAATCATCAAATGATCCGTAGAGATGCCCAAAAGAACTGATATTCAGCAAGAGAGGGATCACCAAAGACCGGATGGTTGCAGTCCTTCCATAAAGTCCATAGTACCCAATATCAAACCCAATAAAAAGAAAGATCATATCCTTGCCTGACCGAACGAAAACCAAACAACCGGAAAGTTACTATTTCCAGAAAAGGTAGAGTCCTAGTACTTCTTGCTGAGGGCCGACTTGGGTCCTTGACGAGCTCAAAATTCTGAGCGAGCGTGTATTGTCATACTCTTTGGGATGGAAGCTACCAACATACCACTGAAATTTCCAAACACAAGCTATTAAGGTGTTGGGGTAAAGGCACATTGCCAACCCTTCATTAAAAGATAGGACACCTATGACTGTCTTAAGACAGTCATAGGGTAAACCTAATCCTAATAAAACACAAGTGAGTTTGTGGTGTGGCTCATCATTCTTCACACCCGCACTTGAGTGCCACTCTCTCTTACTCTCACTCTCTTGCTCTCTTCCACTACTCTCTCCCCCTTTACAACTGGTATCAGAGCCTACCTAGCTTCCCCTTGCCTACCTAGTCTCCTCTCCCTAGCCTACCCTTTCCGTACGGACGTACGGACAGAGCCGTACAACCGTACGTCGTCCGTACAACCATACGGACGGACCTCGCGCGGCCAGATCTGCGCAGGACGACGGACTGCGACGGCATCAGACCAGTGCGCAGGCGGAGCAACAGGCTACAGGGTGAAGGCGCAGCAGACCAGTGCGCAGGCGGAGCAACAGGCTACAGGGTGAAGGCGCAGCAGACCAGTGCGCAAGCGGAGCGCGGGCTGCAGGGTGAAGGCGCGGGCTGCAGGGCGACAACGCGGGCGCGTGCTAGGGCGTGGTCACGGGCGTGCAGCAGGGCGGAGCTGCATCAGGCAGCTGCACAGCAGCTGCTATAGTTGCTCAAGCAGGGCGGCGCTGCGCAGCGGCGCAGCTTCTCCACGGCAACCGTACGGACTGCCGTACAGTCGTACGGACTGCCGTACAACTGTACGGACGACTCACCTGCAGTCCTTCACCCACCTGCAAGTACAGTAAAGTAACAGGACTCGTTTTCTTTGCTGCAAAGACTCGACTTTTTTTTTTGGGGGGAAGCGTGCCTCTGCAGGGACAGAAAGTACAGCAGGTACTCTGCAGGTACAGAAAGCAGCAGGCACACACTTTTGGAAGAGGAATAGTGCTGAAGCACTCTGTTTTGTTCATGTACGCGCAGTACATGAAGCATTCCTGATGCATTCCTGAAGCACTTCAGCTGTATACTGTGCATTTGTTGAGGTACAGCAGGTACTCTCGTGTCACTCACGCTTGAGGTGACTGTGCCACAGTGGTGGTGTTTGCGCAGTTACTTGTCTTTCAGGAAGGTCAGATGCTTGTTTTGCAGAAGCTTCTATGCATTCACTGAGTGCAATTCTCAGTTCAGGGTGACCATTTCAAAGGGCTTTTGCCTGGATGTGTTTGCAGTATATGCCTTGAGGCAGTGTGTAGCCAGGGAGCACACTTTTGCTTTGTTTCCGCAGTGCATTTGGTGACATTTGTTGCAGGTCACATTCTTTGTACGCACTTTGAAAATCTCAGTTGAGCCACGCTTGGTCAGGGCGCATCGAGTTTACTCGGTCCCTAACTGCCCATCGTTGACAGTGCTCAAAAGATTTTCTTCTTGGTGTTTGTACTTTGTGATTTGTGTTGTTACTGAGTACACAGGGGCAGTCTATGCATTGCACATTGTCAGGTACAAGTGTCAGAGAGATTTTCATATTGCTTGCTACCTCAGTGTTGAGGTGTTCTCCACTTGATTCAGGTGTCAGATCAAGGGGCTTTTGCCCAGACTTTGTTTGATAGCACTTGGGTTACCGACAGAGATCTTCAGATGCATTTTCTCCCCTTGGTATAAGGGTGATTGCTTGGGATTTATCCCATTTACTGTTGCAGGTTTGTGACAGGCTGAAGGGTCATTTACTGTTTTTTGGGTGTTTGTCAAGTGGTTTCTGCAATTTAACTCAGTGCAATACCTCATCTGAGGTGGGAGAAGTGATCAGTACAGTCAGTACAGCAGTGTTTACAGCAGTGTTGGTGGTTTTGTCAGATGATTGTGCACTGTTAAGCACTTGTTGAGCAGCTGCAGCAGTCTGAAATTACTGTTTTTATGCCTCTTTGAGCTCAGAACAGTGTGTCAGAAGGTACAGTATTTGCAGGGTCATTTACTGTTTTGCTGCAGATTTTACTGACAGTAAAAACAGCACCATTGAGAGTGCTTCTGGCTCTTGAATAGAGCAGGTTTTTCTGAGAAATCAGAATTTTTTATTCAGTCTTTTTTTTACTTCCAGGGAGTCAACTTTCCTCATCTGATATGGCATCAAGGGGAAGTGATTCTTCAATTCTGAACATAAAGAAACTGGAAGGAGCACACAACTATGCATTATGGGCAGAACAGTGCTTGAATGTACTTCTGTTAAAGAAGATTGCTAAGCCCATAAGGGTGAAGGGTGTCAAGCCATCTGACATGGCAGCTGATGACTGGGAAGAGCTTGATTTGTCCGCGAGGGCAGCTATCATGCTCACTATTTCAGACACTCTTGT
The DNA here is from genome assembly GCF_047967505.1 of Dipteris shenzhenensis. Lineage (NCBI taxonomy): Eukaryota > Viridiplantae > Streptophyta > Polypodiopsida > Gleicheniales > Dipteridaceae > Dipteris > Dipteris shenzhenensis. The sequence continues at coordinate 2,633,891 of NC_141613.1, forward strand.
GTTCAATGTACAGGCTGAAAAGACCTCTTATGGTCTATGGCAAAGACTAGAAGAATTGTATGCCCAAAAGAGCTCAGCCAGTAAGGTTTATTGGCTGAAGAAGCTGGTCGATCTTCGCATGAAGGAAGGTACAGCTATGACCTCACACTTGAGTGAGTTCAATGCTATCTTTACACAGCTGATTGCACAGGGGTTGAACCTTGATGAGGAGTTCAAGGCTACTTTCTTGCTGTGTACCCTCCCCGAGAGTTGGGACACTTTCAAGACCACCCTGTCAAACTCGAATGCCACTCTTATTTATGCTGATGTAGAGAGCTCTCTCCTTATGGAGGAGATGAGCAGGAAGAATAATGCGGGCAGCAAGTCTTCAAATGCTTTGCAGGTACAGGACAGAGGCAGGACTCAGCAGAAGGGGAGATCTGCTAGTAAGTCCAAATCCCGCAGTCAGTCCCGTGGCAAAAAGGACATTGAATGCTTTTATTGTGGCAAGAAGGGACATGTGAAGTCGAAGTGCTTCAAGTTCATACGGGATCAGAAAGCCAAGAAGGCTGAAACAAAGGATGCACGAAATGCAAGCAAAGGCAAAGGCAAGGCCAAGGCAGATGACTTGGATGCAGTGAATGTTGCAGCAGAGGACAGTGACAGTGACATACATGATGTTTTATGCTCTTCTGCTGTAATAGCACATGCTTTGGTTATTGATGGCCATGACATGCACACCTGGCTCTTGGATTCAGGTGCCTCTTTTCATGTTACTCCTCATAGGGAGTGGTTTACTTCCTACACAGGTACTCATGGAGTTGTTCATCTTGGGAACAACTATGCATGTCAGATTGCAGGGATTGGCAGTATACAGATAGTATTTCCTGATGGACAGTCATTTATGCTTGATGGTGTTCGCCATGTGCCGCAAATCAAGAAAAATCTGATTAGCACTGGCTTATTGGATGACAGTGGTTACCACACCACATTTGGGGATTCCAAATGGGTGATTACTGATGGCCAGACTGTAGTGGCTGAGGGTTTTAAGAGTGATACCTTGTACCCTCTTTATGTTTCCCGTGTGGGTAATCATGTTGTTGCCATAACCGAGCTGCCAAAGGTTTCATTGTGGCATAGCCGGTTGGGACACATGTCTGTTAAAGGAATGCAAGAACTGTCACGTTTGGGTTATCTGCTGCCTCTCTCTTTTTCAGATTTGCCTACTTGTGATCATTGTCAAGCACTCTGTCACTCCTCATAAGAGGAGAACTCCCCAGAATAGAGCACCACTTGATCTAGTGCACACTGATTTGTGTGAAATGCCACAGTTATCACTAGGGGGTGAAAAATATTTTATTACTTTCATTGATGATGCCACACGTAAGGTGTGGGTCTATTTCTTGAAGCATAAGGGAGATGCCTTAGATGCTTTCAAGAAGTTTGTCGCTCAGGTTGAGAATCGGACAGGTCGTAGGCTGAAATGCCTCAGATCCGATAATGGGGGTGAGTATGTGTCACATGCTTTTGTGCAGTTTTGCCAAGCTAAGGGCATCAAACAGGAACTCACAGCCCCTCATAATGCATCTCAAAATGGTGCAAGTGAGCGGATGAATCGAACTATTCAGGAGAAGGTTCGATGTATGTTGTCTTATGCTGCATTACCCCATGGCTTTTGGGCAGAAGCCGTGCAAACAGCAGTTCACATTATTAACAGGTCACCAAATAAGGCTTTGGAGTTGAAAGTGCCAGAGGAGGTGTGGTCTGGCAAGCCACCCTCATATAAGCACTTACGTGTATTTGGCTGCGAGTGCTTTGCTCATGTACGCAAAGATCTACGCACCAAACTGGATCCAAAGTCTATCAGATGCATCTTTATGGGTTATGGTGACGAAGGTGAAATGGGGTACAGGTTATGGGATCCCGTTAAACGGAAGATTATACGCAGCAATGATGTCATCTTTAAAGAAGATAGTGTACACAAGGAACCCGTGCAACCTGTGGAATACAAGAGGGTTATTTATGATGATGTTGGACAGCAAAGAATGCCCATTTATATGCAGCAGCAGGCTGCTGCAGATCACCCTGTTCAAGAGGGTATACAGGCTGAAAATCAGCCAGATAATTTTGCCAATGATGCACCACTGGATGTGCCAACAGATGGGGCTGTAGAACAGCCAGATATGGTGGTACAGCCACCTGTCATGCATGAAGAACAGGCTGGACAGCAGCCTAATCCGGAACATTTTGTTAGGAGGAGCACCCGTGCACAACGGCCTCCTGCCAGGTTTGTTCCAGGAGCCAATAATGTGGCTGATTTTATCATGCTGACAGATTGTGGTGAGCCTTCCAGCTTCAAGGAAGCTATGGGAAGAACAGAGAAAAAGAAGTGGGAGAAAGCCATGCAGTCAGAAATGGACTCCCTACTTCAGAATGATACATGGGACTTGGTGCAGTTACCTGCAGGCAGAAAGGTTTTGCCATGCAAGTGGGTTTACAAAGTCAAAGTGGATTCAAATGCTTTACCTCGGTATAAGGCCAGATTGGTTGCCAAGGGATTTAAGCAGGAAAAGGGCATTGACTTTGATGAGATCTTTTCCCCTGTAGTCAAGATGACTACTTTGAGAGCAGTGTTAGCTCTTGTTGCTCATGACGACATGGATTTATGTCAGATGGATGTGAAGACAGCTTTTCTTCACGGAGATCTTCATGATGAGATCTATATGAGTCAGCCAGAGGGATATGCTGTTAAAGGGAAAGAACAGCTTGTGTGTAAGCTCAAGAGGAGCTTGTATGGACTCAAGCAGGCGCCAAGGGAATGGTACAAGAAGTTTGATGCCTTCATGCAGTCCCAAGGGTATCATCGGTGTGAGACCGATCATTGCTTGTACACCAAACGGGCAAAGGATGGCAGTTTGATGCTACTCATTCTATATGTGGATGACATGCTTATTGCCAGTAAATCTCAGCATGAGATTAGTGCTTTGAAGAAACAACTGCATAAGTCTTTTGACATGAAAGACTTGGGTGATGCAAATCATATTCTTGGCATGCGTATTACTCGTGACAGGTCCAAGGGACTTTTGTTTCTGTCACAGAAAGAGTATATTGACAAAGTACTGCAGAGGTTTAAAATGGAGGGGGGGAAGTCTATTAGTACCCCGTTGCCTCCACATTTAAAACTCAGCAGTAAGGACAGCCCCAGATCAGATGATGATAAGGCTGAAATGGCCAAGGTTCCGTATGCATCTGCAGTTGGATCTTTGATGTATGCCATGGTTGCCACTCCTCCGGATATTGCTTTTGCGGTGGGAGTCATCAGCAGGTATATGGCAAATCCAGGCAAGCGGCATTGGGAAGCAGTGAAAGGTGTCTTGAGGTATCTCAAAGGTACCAAAGACTTGTGCATATGCTATGGTAGGCAGGATGCATTGGTGCATGGTTTTACAGATTCAGACTATGCAGGGAATGCAGATAACCGGAAGTCTACTACCGGTTATATTTTCACATTTGCAGGAGGTGCTATATCATGGGTGTCTCGGTTGCAGAAATGCGTTGCACTGTCAACCACAGAAGCTGAATATGTTGCAGCCACTGAGGCATGCAAGGAAGCAATATGGCTTACTCGGCTGGTGGGAGATTTGGGCATTACAGGACATATGCCAGTTTTGCATTGTGATAGTCAGAGTGCTATCATGTTGGCAAAGAATCCGGTCTTTCATCAGAAGACCAAGCACATAGAAGTGAAATATCATTTCATCAGGGAGGTACTGGAAGACAAGCGACTTGAGCTTGTGAAAGTGCATACTGATGATAATCCTGCAGATTTGCTCACTAAGAGCTTGCCTACAGAGCGGTTTGCACATTGCCGCCACATCATGGGATTAGGATGAGACCATTCTTACTTTATGGTCTTGTATACGGTAACTGTATATTGCTGTAATTTTTATTCTTTTCTCCCCTTTAGGCACATTGGCCTTTAGGTGGGAGGTTGTTGGGGTAAAGGCACATTGCCAACCCTTCATTAAAAGATAGGACACCTATGACTGTCTTAAGACAGTCATAGGGTAAACCTAATCCTAATAAAACACAAGTGAGTTTGTGGTGTGGCTCATCATTCTTCACACCCGCACTTGAGTGCCACTCTCTCTTACTCTCACTCTCTTGCTCTCTTCCACTACTCTCTCCCCCTTTACATAAGGAACTCATGATCTTATCCCATTCCTAATTTGTAGCTCGATGGCTATCTATGAATCAGTTGGCACAGTGTTTGAATAATTGAATGGGACCCTAGGAAAGCTCAAAGCACCATGTCTCCAACTGATCCAGGTAGTGTGGTGGAAGAAAAGCATGCCCTAATGTATCTATCTAGAACTTTGTCCATATACTACCTACTCCAATCACTACATCAGAGTGATTGGCTCGCTATTTGTGGCACCATGTGACAACCTCACCTGAAAGATGAATGGATGCAAGAATGCGCTTCTCATTGTCATCTGTGGGGACCATGGAAAAGTAGCTCTCAAATTGATTAAGCCGACACCAAGGGATCGGTCTTGCAATCGTACCTTTGGAAGTAGAGCTTCTAGAGACGTGATGATTAGTGGTCTTTTTGTGCCTCTTCATGTTCCTTGATGCCTGAGATTTGGTCAAAGCCTAATGGCGGGAGTAATGTGCAATCCCATTCTTCCTTCGCCTCCCGAGCCTCGCATTCTCAATTTGTCTTTGACCTCTGGAGTCATGAGCTTCCTTTTCTTTTGTGCTACCGAAAGGCACTCTTCCTTGCCTCTTAGACATCTGGTCCCATGATTCACCCCCCCTCTCTCATCTCTTGGAGGTGTACCACCTAGGCGAAAAGATTTTTAGATCGTTGTGTGTGCATTTGCATCATGGCCTATATCATTGCTATAAAGGCAAATGAATTCATGTGTGGCTCTAATGGCAGTTGGTGGTGGTGGTGGTAGCAAGGCTCCATCTAGTGTGGCAGTCACTCAAACTCTATGTTGGGGTTAGAAGGTGTCTCATTACTTATGGTTAACTTGCAAAAGCGTGTGGAAACCATCCACTAACAAACCTTCCCTCATCTATACCTCACACTCTTATGAAATAATTATGAACCTCTGATACAATGTAAAAGACAAGGAAGCTAACTTATTCCACGGAGTGGGATCAACCATATCATACGGTTGGACCTACTCTAGCTCCATACATCGTGGAGTTGGGGAGGGGACCATGAGTTCCACACCAAGATCCGTTTCTACCCTGACCATTTCTTCGGAGTATCGTTGGATGCAGTGATTGTCAAACCCCAGTACTTGGAGGACAGACGAGTCTCACATGCCCTTAGGATCGCCATCGGACAGATGCGGGTCTCGTCCCATCACCTAAGGATTGAGACAGGGAGAGCCACACGTACACCGAAGAGCAACGGATCTGTAGACTTTGCACCTTGGAGGAGGCGAATACAAAGGAGCATTTTCTTCATACCTGCCCTGTGTACTATGAGATCCGAGGACGGTAACATTGCTTATTTCAAGAGGGACACGGGTTTGACCTCTCTCCCACCTGATCCATTTCCAGGACCAGGTTTGCATCGGTCTCTATTTGAAAGAGATGCGACAACATAGAGAGACCTTCATGCGCCGCATTAGGAGCAAAAGGAGACAATGCCCCCTGCGACCGAGATAGATTGTGCCCAACGATGACAGGTTATAGACTTCTACACTACTGCCTTTGGACATAGTGGAGTCGAAGAGGAGGAGATAGATGAGATGAGGGCTGAGTGGGCTAGCGAGACGAGAAAATGACATGGAGACATAGCCAAAGATGCACAGACGGAATCCGGACCAGGGCATGCACGATGGAGGTCCAACCCATCGCACATATACTTTGGGGAGATCCCGACAAGAGGGGTCACTATCAACATAGCCCATCGGATACAAAGATCATAGAGACCACGCCACCCACCACCGAGAGACACGGCCTGTATGAGGTATCTTCGCAGCTCATAGGAGAGCCACCATGGCACCAGCCTATGTATTCCGTTCTTGAGTTTGAGTAGTCGATTTTTGTTGCTTCTATTTTAGCTTAGAACGTAGCAATCTGCAAAGGGCCTTAGCGAACCCTTTGCTTCAGTCCACAGTGGCTTGTATGGGTTACTTTTTGTGATCATACTTTGTCTCATAGGCCCGCAAGGCCTCCAGAAGACGTACATACATCTTTCTTTCTTTCTAGCCTGTTATCTATCTATCTTTCTTACTGAATTGAGAGAAGATAAACACATGTGCTTGTCAAAACAAATGCGAGATTCAGTTGCAACCCCCCTCCTTCCCCCTTCCCCTTGTAGAGAGTATTTACTGTTTGTTCATTGTTTGTCGGTAGGAAAATTACAACTGTTTTCCCATGGCTGAGAAAAGGACACTGTAGATGAAGGGGAATCCCTTCTTGTAGGTGGAGATGGAGAGAGCCTAACTGCTCCCCTTCTCACCCAGATGGCCTCTGTGGAGTGATGCAACCAACACGCTAGATTCCTCTGGATCCAGTTCAGTGATACATCTCAACGAGTAATTTCATCTGTCAGAATATGCAGTGAAAAAAAAATGTTGTAAAGGGAGAGGAGAGAGCAGATAGGCGCAGGAAATTGTAAGAGAGAAGTACATGAGCTCTGCTTTATTACATGCTGAACAGATCGCTATAACAATGGGGAAATGGCTCACCTATTTTTAGCTGGAAGAGGGCCTCCTGGCCGGCTGTCTGAACAGGCTGGTCAGCTGGTTGGCTGCTGGTCGGCTAGTCGGTCGGCCTGACTCAGCCCTCCAAGCAGCTGGCCACATCCAGCCCCTACACTCACATCCAGCTCATGCATCTAGTCCCTAAATCCAACCCCTAGCAGAAGACCAGGGAGAGAAGGAGAGAACCTACCATCCTCGTGCAGGCACACCCACATCAAAGGCCCTCACTCCCTCTAGTACACACAGATGATGAGCAGAATTCTAACACCTCCTCTCAGCTCATGGATGTGGAGCCAATTCCAGTGAACTGGAGAGCTAAGGGAGCATCTGCTGAGGAAGAGGCTTCGTGAAGATGTCTGAAATATCGTCCTCCGTCAAACAAAAGACTAGCAAGATGTCACTATCCATAATCTCTCTTGAACAAAGTGATTGTGTACCTCTATATGCTTGGTCCAAGCATTAGCTATACAGCTCTCGTTGTTGCACCAAATGATCATGGGTTCCCTCTGCTGAAACCCTAGCTCGCCAAGTAACCTCCTCAGCCACATCAGGTGTTGAGCAACCAAATCAATGAACCAACAAGATTCTGATACAAAGAGGTATCAACTTGCTAACAAGGATATTGTTTAGTAAGTTTGGTATTTGGGTCCATCCAGGCTTGCAGTTCTCCATCCCAAAGGCCTCCAACAACTCCTGAACATGCCACTCTTTGGAGTCTGCCAAATCTCCCATACCAAAGAGAATAAAAAGATCTCCAATACTTTTATTATCTCCAATACCAAAGAGAAAAAAAGAGTAAGCCTAAATCCCATCATCTCAAACTCCTCTGACAATGCATGGCTATGTGCTTCACATGACTGCCAATCAGTATGAGATCATCCACATACAAGATAATCAATATGACCATACCTCATTCTCGCAAGAGACACAACTTTGGATCTGCACTGATCACCAGAGACCCTTCCTTTGAAAGAAAGCATCAATCTTCTGGTCTACCAGCCTTCCCTACCCGATTAGGTCTTCTTCTCAGCTGCCTCATTTCACTTCTCCTTCTTACAGCCATTTGCATCAGTTTTGCTTCTGTGGCTTCTCCACAGCCAGCCGCCTCCATTCCCTGTGGTTGGCGCATTTTCTTGAAGGTACCTGCAATAAGTGAGGGTTTTCAATGCCCATAACTGCTTCATATTGCCACTAAAGCAGACTCGACCACCTATGCTCATTGTTGGCAGAAGTTCGTGACCTTTGAAGGTTTGCTTGAGATGGCGGAGAAGGCTGTCACGATCCCCACCCTTCCTACGTTCTCATGGATTGTCAGTTGGACGGGAACAACTATGGCATTTGTAAGGTGATGATGGGTTTTGTTTTGCAAGCTTATGACTTGGTTGCCTTTATCTTAGTTGGAGTTCCGAGGCCAGATCCAGAGGAGGAGGAGATTATCCTAACAATCTAGAAGAAGCGGGAGAACTTGGCACATGACGCTGGTCCGAGGGATTTGGGAGCGTTATGCTTCTCTGTACAACCGCATATCACCCATGAAGAGAGTCTCCTTGGAAGGGCAGACGCGTGTGCTGAATCTTGCAAAATCTTCAACGATGCTAGAGCACATGGACAAGCTGCATGCTCTTCTGTAGGAGGATCTTCAGGCAAGGAAGGAGGTACCATCTGATGACACGGCCGCTAGAAGACAATGAAGTCATGATGGCAAAGACCTTGATGAAGGCGGACAGCAAGCTGGTCTCGGGCTTCAAAACACAACAGCCAACTCGTGTGCAAAAGGGCAGATATAGGTGTCTAGTGGTGTTCCAAATGCCCCAAAATGCATAACTGAGTGAACTCAAGACAAAAAACAGTAAGTAGATGCCCTGAAATGCAAGAATGAGCCAAGGGAAGAGCACTTGTGGGCGTGATGACTGCTCAAGGTGCTGCAACTGATCCGAAATCCTCAAGGAGGTAGCTGTAGTGGCGCCAAATGCAAAAGTATATCTCGAAATTTGTGAGGCAGCTCAGCAAAACAGCTCCAAGCTACACCGAGATGCTGTAGTAGATGTACCAAAATGCACCAGCAGGTCCGAAACTGATCAGGCGGCTCTCTAGAGTATTCCAAAATGATATAACATGCCTTCACAATGCAAACCGACTGTTGTAGATGAGCTGGAGGCTAGGAGCAGTCCCGATAATGCTTCTGGTATAGGCTGCTCTGCAGCAGTACTTCCCAGAACAGCTCGGAGTTGCAACAGCTGTTCTTGTGAAGGGAGGGTGATGACCATTAACACTATTTCACCCATCCAAAAGGCAGGGGATCCCATGAGCCCGGAGAATTACAGGACCATTATGATTGGACATGTCGAATCCAAGATTTATGCATCAGTGCTTGATTCTAAGGTCAGTCGATTTACAGAATGTCGAGTCTTAGAGCAGCAAAACAAGCTCGATTCCCAGGTGATCATGGAACCATGGATCACGTTCCCACACTCAAATGTATCATCGAGGATGCGGAGCACGAAAGCATAGGGTTTAATAATGCTTTGTGGATTTCCGCAAAGCATTTGATACGGTTCTGAGAGTATGCCTCCTCCGACGCCTATAGGATTTGGGTTATGACTAGGAGATCATTTGGCATGTCATGGCACTTCACAAGAGAGTCCCAGGCAGAGTCCAAACAAGGTCAAGGTGGACAAACGAGACTTACCCTGTTTGGCCTCTACATTGGTGAGCTCGAGACAGTGATGCAAACACGAGGGGGGGATGGAAGCTCTCTTGCCGGCACGCTGATCCAGATATTCCTGTATGCATATGCTTGCCCCTCTTCCATGGACAGCGGGTATGGATATCCTAACTTCTTTTTGGATTGCATTTGTCATTTCTGAAGTTGTTATTGCTTCTGTTCTACTTTGGGGCTCTCTCTAGGCCATACAAGTTGTAAACATACACCCAGCCACAGAGGGTGTGCCTAGAAAGCTAGAGGGACATTGTATTGCATTTCAAGCCTTGAGGCTGTTTGAGCACTTTTGGAAATTGGTTGTGATGCCTTGACATTCTCAATTGGGCATAGTTGTGGAAAATGCCTTAGTTTTGACCCTGGCGCTTGGGTACTAGTGGTACACTGGAATCGGACGCAGGCAGAGGCCAAGTGTTGGCTCTGGCAGTGGAAAATACAAGAAGAACAGTACAAGGGTGCGCCCTTGTCATAAAGCAGAATTCCACTTTTGAAGAAGTAAATAAATATCGAAAGGGGCACCAAAGTGTTTGGGGCCAGTGTGGTGTCTCGTGTTTGGGGCCAGTGTGCAGGGGCACTCTAGCCTCCCTTTAAGTGTTTTCAAGATTGTTTATCAGTGGCATTTAACTAATGGAAGTGACTGGAAATGATGCAATGTGGCTGTAAATGGTGTGAATACTAAGTTAGTTACAGCTTACTGCCCTTTAGTTTACTGAAGGCTCCCCACACCACACAAATCTAGAGATGCACCTAACAGCTTTGCACACTGTCTATGAGAGCAGAGACATGAAGGTCAACCAAGGTTAAGCCAAGGTTATGATCTTCAACACTAAAGAAGCTTCCGCGCAAGTCCTTCACACTTGTAGGGGAGCTTGTTGAGATAGTCAGATCCTATGTATACTTAGGGCACATTTTCACAGGCCCCAAAGTTTACCATGAAACTGGCAAAACATAGGCACGGTTACTTAGAGGGCATGCATGCCTCAATTATCAAGATTGGAGAAAGAGGTGCTTCCAAGCACATTCCTAGCACGTGCACACGAGATCACTGGTCTTTGATTCTCTAATCCAATGCATGTGTATTCATTTGCATGCAAGCATGCGTTTGTGCGTGCATGCATGCACCCACACGCGACGAGACCAAAGTCCCAAGGAAACTATGGCAGACCCCCCCAAAAAAAGAACAAGGACTCTGCAGACACAATATAAAGCAATTGGAAGGTTAACAGCATGCAAAAATGAAGGGTATTTCAGAATTTGTGACAACAGGTACCTATTAAAAAGAAACTATTGATCTTTTTGGCTACAAACAAAATTGACAACTGCTATAACACTGATTGGATTGAAGTTTATTTCCCACTCCATCCTCTTGAGTATACCAAACGGCATTGCCATTTAATTTTATCTCACGACATTTAAAAATAAAAAAGTCACACATCACCACCACCATCTGCATGCTCAGATAGAAATCACTCCAAACTACGTAACTCTTCAAACCCAATAACCAACCTGGCAGGCATGAAGCTTAGCTTCCATTCCATCGATATAAGCTTCACATCGCATGACCTGTTCCTCCTTCTCCCGCAGTCCTCCCTCCGTCTGCCCCACCGTCTGAGTCAGTCGTCGAACTTCATCTTCCAACGATTGTCTCACCTCTTCACGTGTTACTGTTTCAGTTGCAAAGCGTTTGAGCTCTTCATCAAACCTTTTGCGTGCTGCCTCTGCATTTTTCAGCCGCTCTGCCAATGCATTTTTCTCCTTCATCACTCTCTGCCATACCACCATGGACACACTTAGGTACAGCAGTTTAATCATTTAGAAACAGGCTTAACAGCAAGGCTAACATAGTTGCATACAAGTGGAAACCAAACCTCTACCCAATTTGTCCCTGCTGGACTGACAATGGTATACATGCAACAATAGATCCCCACAAAGATTGACAGCAGGTAAGCGTAATTATTGATTAGTGAATACGTACATAGGCATAAAGATATGATGGTGATGGTAAAGATAGCTTTTAGCATCCAGATTCCAGACAGGGACCAATACAAGACCTATATGACCAGACAAAGACACAAAATTGGACTTTGAGGCTGACATTGCTAACATTAGAAACAATTTTGGAACCAACCCTATCCCTGGTCTCCCAGAAACAACATCCCTACAGCTTTTGCCCGATTGCTGGACTGTTGTAACTGAGTACCAATGGTTCTGTTGGGAAGATTGGAAGGAACCTCATGGAAAGAACAAATCTGCCATGTATCTGATTAGTGAGTAGTAGAAACAAGACAGCACACTTGTGTAGAGTGCCTTGCTTGCTCTGGCACTTGAAAGAGGCTCAGCAAGTTTATACCATCACATCAAGAGGTGTTCTATGACTTTCTTCAGAGAGAATGTGGGAGCTGGGATACTGTCCTGATTATTATATACTTTTGTAAGACTCGAATTATATCCAATTGTACAAATTCAAATTTTTTAAAGTCCAAATTACTACATTGAAAACAAAAGAGCAGACAAAAGAGAATAAAAATATGCTAACAAAAGATTTTGAAAAACAAAAGGTACACATACCTAGCAAGCAAAGCTATGCTTATGTCGTCATCAGTGCCCAGCTATACTGGGTTTCTAAAGACCCCCAATGTCTCTTGGGTAAGTGCTTACTAAAATATGTCAATTAAACAAAAGGGGAAAATTACAAGAAAGGAAGAAGGTGACCAAGCAAAAATAAACAAACATATCAAGAAACCAAAGAGAGCAAAAATCAAGAATCTCTCTCTCTCTCTCTCTCTCTCTCTCTCTCTCTCACGCAGATCCACTTACCCCACTCATTGAGGATCTCTATTGGGCAGTTCCGGGTCTCTTCACATAGACTTCGTATAGAGAGCGGCAAGGCAGAGCACCTACCTAGGGAGAGGCGCTTATGCACATTATGCAATATGTACGAGGTTGAGACAGAGGAGCACTTCATCTTCAGGTGTCCCATCTATTATAAGATCCGCAGGCATTTCTACTGCCTCTTCAAAGACAGTTATGGGGCCATGTCCCAATTCCTCTCCTATCCAGATCAGAGATGCTTGGCAAGCTTCATTCATGAGGCAAGTAGGCACCGCGAGAGGATACTTCAATCACAGAGACAAGAGTAGACTTCTTCCTTGGGAGACCCCTCCCAAAGCTCTATCACGGAGTTCTTTCAGCCAGATCTCCTCGACCCCCCCGGTGCGAGACCTCAACATGATCGAGACTCAGAGCCAGTGACTCGACAGCTCAAATAGAGGGTAGACGCACAGATTACACTCGGGGATATCGCCTCCATGTTCACCATGGCAGCCCATCCAATAGGGGTTATTGTAGCCTTTGTTAGGCGTAGAGCTATGACCAGGAGACATCACAGGACCGCACCCTAGAGTGGCCGACAACACTGTATCGCCGATTTCATGCCTCCAGTGCCTCATCCACCTCTGATGTCCTAATGAGGATAATGATGATGATGTGACTGATTTGTTGTTCGATCACCAACATGACTATGTTATACTTAGAACTTAGAACTATCATTTGCATTCTTTTTACATTATGCATTGGTGCGGATGCTCGATTAGTAGCTCCACGCTCACAGCTTTATTGTACCGGGGTTTCACAGTCTCATAGACCCATCAGTCTTCTGAAGACTTTATTAAACTTTCTTTCTTTCTTTCTTTCTCTCTCTCACACACACACAGATTCGAGGACTGCCTCTATCTGGAGGGGAGCGGCTTCGGCCCACTCTCACGACAAATCCACTTCCATGACCAGGTTTGCATTGGGCTTTATCTGATGGAGATGTGCCGACAAAAGGAGACACTGCTATGGCAAATCAGAGAGCAGCAAGAGGCAACCAAACCAAAGGGCACAGAGGCTGACCAAAAAATACGAAGGCCTCACAGAAGAACAAAGAATACGCAACGTCTCTTCGCCTCCTCGATCAAGTCCCGAGACGCACACATGGAAATCCAGATTGCAGGCTATCAACGAGGGATCAACTAGCACAGTGATCTGCTGATTGCACAGAGACGTCACACCCTCTAGCCTTTTTGGATTGTCATAGTGTGAAAAAACCATGAAGCCAAGCTCTGATACCAATTGAAACCAAAACAGCTCTCTATTAAAACCATATCAAACAGCTACCTCTCTCTCACCCTCTCTCTCTGTGCAAAGCATTGGGCTGGACCCCTCGAAGGTTTTTATTCATGATGAGAGATTCTCAATACAGAGTTCAGCGTACAGCCGTCTTACAGAAATTCAAAACGTAAATTCTTTTACAAGAGCTCATGGTTCATTCATTTGGCAACATGCAACTTGTCAAAATAATTAACTAGATTTTAGTTACATGCCACAAAGGGAAAAACTCTAGGGTCTTCGTAGCCCCTTGGTCACACGGACACATCCTAGCTACATAGAGAGCTCTAAAGCGCTTGGGTTCTCAATCCCACTTGGTACCTACAATTAATAAACTAAAGCACACAACCATGGCACCCATTAAAGGTTAGCGCCTTGCATGCAAATAATGGTCCATAGACTAATTCTAGTCACTGTGGGTGTCCCCACCAAGCAAACATGTGAACAAAACATAGAACGCAATTCTTGGTCGACCGAGGTCAACCCTCTTGGTCATAATTAAGGGGCTTGACCATCAGTCCGAGCACCTTAATTATGGCCAAGTCTCCCCAACCGTTGTTGGCGCACCTTGGTTAACGAAGTTAACCCTCTCGGCGTAAGCCAAGTCTCGTTGACCGAAGTCAACACTCACTGACCGGAGTCAACACCTTAGTTCTTTGACTAACCATGGTTAGCCATCTTGGCCGAAGCTGAGTCTCTCTAACCGAGGTTAGGCTTACTTAACCAAGGCTAAGTATCTTTGACCAAAGTCAAGACTTTGACCAAATAAAAGTAGCTCTTTGAACATAATTAAATAAATGAAGAGCTCATTAATTATGATCAATAAATGGTCAACTTATGCTTTGACTTTGGAATATTTACAGCTCGGTGACATCAAGGCTATCCATGACTTGATCATATACAACGGTCTCCGAACATGGCCATCATCTAGCGGGCTCACTTGTTTCCCACATGGAGGGGGGAGTAGTATGGTGGACTACCTGCTCGGTCCACTAGCCTTTGCCCCACGGATACATGATTTTATCGTCCCTCCTCCTCCACTCTGAGCCGACCACTCATACCTTACCTTTTGTATATTGGTCGCTATGCCAACCATGAGAAGCCACCCACTCGCGTTCAAATCCATTTTGACCGTGCTCTTGACCCAGTGTACGTGAGCCACTTGGGTTCTGAGCTTCCAGTATTACTTGGAGAGGGGATGGACCTCACACATGCATCAGATACCCTTATCTCAATGATACAGGATGTGGCCACCAGATCCTTTCCCATGACACGATCTTCACGTGTCCCAGATGGGAAGATGCCCCAAAACCCCTGATTCGACGATGAGTGCAAAGAGATGAGAGCCCACCTTACACGTGAGCGAGCACTGGGACACTTGACTTCACCAAAGGCATGATGGATCTCACGCCAAGTGACACGGCCTAAGAAGCGGGCTTTCCTCATGCACAAAATGGATGAGGTGATCAGCTCCTTTCGCGGAGGAGACCCTAATACAGGATGGGGGCTCTTGTCTGAGGGGAAGTCGCCCATGTTCCCTTACCTATTTTGAAATGGAAGAGGAAGAGGAATGCATTGATGAGGAAAAGATTACCCAACTCAAGAAGGTAGTGCCACAAGTCAATTGGGATGAAAATGACATGAGTCTTATCACTCGAAAGGGAAACCAAGCACAGATTTATTTCAAAGAAAGGATTTTAAGAACCAAGATCCTTAGACAAACCAACAAGCTGAAGGGTACTAGGATTTGGATATCCGAAGAGCTCACTTTGACCAAACTCAAACAAAAGGCAAATGAACTTATCAAAGTGAAAGAAGCAAGGAAAGAAGGTAAATGGGCGGTCTATCGAGATGGGCAAGCACTCATTAGAGATTTCAAACCTAACCCCAAAGACTCTCAGTCTTAAATTGATGTTATTCAGAACACTCTTAATATAGTACTTGAATGTAGTTATGCTATAATAATTTGGGACTGAGCTGCAGTACTGCCCCATAGACTCTCAATCTCTAACTGATGTTGATGATTCTTGTGTGTATATTGTCCCATAGACCCGTGAGGTCTCTTGTGGACATTAATCCCCCCCTCTCTCTCTCTCTCTCTCTCTCTCTCTCTCTCTCTCATTTGGACCCTACCTCAGTGGAGATTACCGACACTGGCACTGGAGTCATCCCGACAATTGGTAGAGAGAGGCTTTGATACAACGGGTGTCCACATGGCTTGATAGCCACGGTATCCAAATGGATAGGCTCCACCCGTTTCAATACAGCATGGATGCACCACCGGAGCTCATTCCACATAATGAGATTAATCGTATCATATAGTTGGACCTTCTCCAGCTCCACACATCTCGGGCGAGGGGGAGGGGGGGGATCAAGAGTTCCCCACCAAAACCCAGTTCTATCATGACCACTTTCTGAGTATATTCTGAGTATATCGGAGCATGGTCTCATCATCACGCCCCGGTACCTCGAGGATAGGAGAGTCTCACATGCCTTGCGGATTGCTATCAGACAGATACGAGTCTCGTCCCACCAATTGTGGATTGAGACTGGGAGAGTGGCCGGCATACCTAGAGAGCAACGGGTTTGTAGATTATGCACAATGGGGGAGGTCGAGACAGAGGAGCATTTTCTATGTGTCTATCCGACCTACTATGAGATCTTAGGGCAATACCACAGTCTCTTTCAAAAGGGGCTCGGCTTCAGACCACTCACACGACTAATACATTTCCCCGACCAGGTTTGCATTGGGCTCTACCTGATTGAGATGCGGAGACACAGAGATTCCCATGTGTGGCAGGCCAGAGATCAATTACAATTGATGCCTCAGGACACCGAGCTAGACCGAGCACAAACACGCGTCACTAATTTTTAGTGCATCTGAGCCAACATCAAAAGAGATTGAGATGGAGGAGCTGGAGGAGACGAGAACAATGGATGAGCAATGAGACCCATCACCAGTCATCGCCTAGAATTCAAGGTTGTCTTGGAGAGACCACCGCGCTAGTTCTTGGAGTTACAGCTCCATTACCTATCTTTTCCAAAAATATTTTGAATTCTTGTTTTTTGTGTGCCTTAAGAGGTCTCTTTATTAAAGATTGCCCCTCTAGGTTGAGTCATCAAAGGAATGAAGAAGTAAAGAAGGTAATGCAGCTAAATATGGGAAAAATGAGGGGAAGGAAAGCTCTAAGGAGCTTAAGTAACCTCCACCTCCAAAGAAGAAGGAACAGCATAAGGTTAAAGGAAAGGTAGTTGGGAAAAAAAACTCCTTTTAACTCATGAGGGAGGAGACTCTAGATGAATCTCACTCAGAGGAAGAGGTTGAAGAAGCATACCAACTGCCCAAAATTTTAAGGGACAACTACTACAAGCCGACTGAGCTATTGTAGAGAACGAGGGACCGCCTTTAATATTTGTCAAAAGAAAAAAAATATAGGGAAGATGGAGAAAAAGAGTCAGCAAAGCAAAGAGGCAAGCTCCAAGAAGAGCCTAAGAGACTCTACCAATCTAAAGTCTAGGGAGAAAAGAAGATTGTCAAAGGGTTTTGTTATATCTCCTATACAAAGCCCGATACAATATAAGGAAATTACACCCAGTAAAGATGCTTGGCAACAAAAAAGGTAACTTCTTTTTCTTAACATCTTAAATAGTCTCCGTGATACAATAAAAGATATTAGTGCAGTGATGATGCAACAGCCACCAAGAATGAGCTCCTGCCGTGCCCCCCTTGGCTGCCCCGCTGCCTCGTCCCGCCCGCCTCCTATGCTTCCCCTCCGCACTCCGTCGTCCTCCCCGCCTCCCCCTCTCCGCCGCTCCTACTGCTCCTGCCTCCTTGCCCCCCGCCCGCTCCTCCTACTTCCGCCTCTGCTGCCCCCCCTCCCGCCTGCTGCGTCCCCCGCCAGCCCCGCCACTTCCATCTCCTTCGCCTCCTTCTCAGCCCCCTCTCAACCCCCTTCTCCTCCACCTCCGCCAGCCCCGTCCGCTCTGGCCACCTCCTCCTTCGCCAGCCCCACCCGCTCCTACCACCTCCATCTCCGCCCCTTCTCCTCCACCTCCGCCCCCGCACTCTCCGCCCCTTCCACCCCCGTGTCCCCCTCCTCTCCCCCGTCGGCTCCCCCCCCCCTTCTCTTCCGCCTCCTCTCCGTTCTCTTTCCCTCTCACCCCCTCACATTCTCCCTCTTCGCCTTCTTGGCCTCCTTCCTCCTCCGCCTTCCGCCCTCCTTGCCCTCTGCCTTCCGCCCTCCTTGCCCTCCTCCTTCCATTTCAACCCTGCCCCCTCCTCCACCCTGCTTCACCTCTGCCTCCCCCTTTGCCCCTTTTCTTTCTTTCTCACCTTTTCTTCTTCCTCCCTACAGCGGGAGCACTTATGCTTGTTAAGGCGAAAGAAGAACCTTGGTGGTGACCCTTGGTCTGGCCAGAGGGGCTCTATGGCAGCACCCTCGGATCCCATAGCCATTAAGGTTCTTCTTTCCCCAGCTGACAAGCAACAGGTATAGCAGGCAGTTCAATCCCTCCAGAACAAGGCGCTTGTGAGGAAATTGTGGGCCTCAAGCCTACGCGGAGACAGGTGCGAGAGTGGATCCAGGCGAAGCTTGGCATTAGAGGGAGACCACATCCAAGAGGTCACCATCTATGGACGAGGCCTTTTCCTCATCTAGCTGAGCTCCCCCGACTTCATCACTTGTGGAGCATAGCCCCATCCTCCTTGGCCTGCATCTTGTCTACCTCTTTCCATGGTATCATGGGTTCACAGTGGAGGACATGGATACGACACATCATGTTCCACGTTTTCCTGTCACACTCCGCATCCCACAGCTCCCCAAGGAGTATCGAGCCATCCTCCCTTCCATTGGTCGAGCATTTGGCATAGTACTCGAGTCCCCACCAAAGTCGGCCGCCTCAATTCTAGCAGCAGATGGAGTCCCCGAGATCAGGCTGGTGGTTGAGAGCTCAAAGTCCCTCCCAGAGTTGATCCTTCTCGAGATCCTGGAAGGGGACACACTTCGCCAAAGGGCAGAGATCTCCTAGTTACCAGACTAGTGCCTTCGATGCAAAAAGATGAGTCACCTCGCCAAAGATTGCCCCCGTAGCCTCCCTCGTGCGCCTCCCCCCCCTCCTCCATAGAGTATGCAGAGCCAACAGGCCCGTGTTCAGCGGCCTCTCAAACAGGTGCAGAAGGAGTCTCAGACCCCATGGGTTACCCCCTCGAAAGGGAACTGGACACAAGTTAAAAAGAAAAAGAAACCAAGCAAGCAAGCCCGCAAACGCCGCAGGCAGAGAACTGACCGCAAGGAGAGGGACAGGGTTGACCGTGAGACCTCGAAAGAAGATCAACAGGAGCCACCTCCTCCAACGATAGGGGCCACTGCCCACCCAGCCCATCCTCCAGCTTCGGAGGTTCAACCTCCGTACCCACCCTTGCCAGCAGCAGTGAGTCCCAGGAGCTCCAAATGCGGCGATGGCAGAAGCCGTAGACGCTAGCCCGAGGAGAGCCGCGGAGGAGCCGATCCAGAGCCCCGACGAGCCTGATCAGCAAGAGGAACTTGAGGTCCGCCTTTTCCCTCCTCCTCCCCCTCGCCCCCCCCCTCCCCCTCCCCCTCCTCTTCACTTCGAGGGCACTATGAGGAGATTGGGTTTCTCACATAGATGGGTCAGAGGAGTTTCAGCGCTATACGCAAGGAGCTCTAGCTAGATGCTTATCGGAGAACACACAAGCGAGGCCTTTTCTCTCTCTCGCTCGGTCCGCCAAGGCTGCCCACTAGCTCTCTTCCTCTTCTTGTTTGTAGCGGAGGCTCTAGGCTACTATTTGAGATCACAGGTGTCGGGTCTCATAGGGTTGAGACTCCGAGATACCTCGGATGCCAAGTAGGTATTGACATCACAGCAGAGCAGCAGATTGCCCCAGTCCTTCAGAGTGTTCGACGCAAGCTTCTCTATTGGAGCTCAGCCAAACTCTCCCTCGCAAGTCGCGCCTTAGTGGCAAACCAGGTCCTTGCCACAGCCTGGTATATTGCCTCATGCTAGCAACTGGTGCTTTCACAAAGGATGCATTGGGCAGCTCCAACAGTTGGTACAGAACTTCCTCTGGGCAGGCTCAAACAGCACGAGGAACACTAGGACCCGAGTAGCTTGGCAGACGGTGATCATGCCGCAGGCACTGGGAGGCTTGGGTATCATTGATCCGGAGATGCAGAGCAGGGCTCTTTTGGGCAAGTTGGTGGTTCGTGGCCTCACCCCAGGTGCAAAGCCTCGGAAGCTCCTCTTACAGTGAGGGCTTCTAAGGAACACCCCACGCACTGGGGGACAGTGGCATCCTTCACATAGATGGATCTTCAGAGAGGCCCCCCTTACGAGGAAGGGCTCCCCCCTGATGAGGAGTCTTCACAGGGTTTGGCAGACACTAGCAAGGTGGGTCTCATCCGTGCTCCGCCCAGATGCAAAGAGGAGTTTGAGCGCCAGCCCCTTATGTGCACCCAAAGGTTATAGATCAGGAGGGACGTATGCTTGGGCAACATACTCACATTAGCTGGGCACAGTGGGACAGTGGTCCAACAGGGTCTTCTGGTCGCTGGAGGAGACTACCTATGGAGGCAAAGGCGAGGCTTGACGCCCTAGTGCATCTGCGAGGAGCAGGGCAGCAGATGGGCGAGATCGACTTAGCCATTCCTGAGACCTGGTGGGAAGGACTTCACATTTGGAGAGACAGCACATGGTTGGGACAATTTTCCCATACTGGTGTTCCCTTGAGAATATTGATGCAGCGCGGCCGGCTTCTTCCGTGTAGGACCTAGAGGCCTACTTCAGCCCCTCACTGGGAGCGACCTTGAGATGGACAGGAGTCTTGATGGGATACACTGGCAGACGATCAGAGTGGTAGAACGCTTGGGGAAGGAGTGGCATATTGACCCTCCCAGTATCTCACAGCAGAACGTTTCTAGATGGCGCCTTTGGTTGTGGGAGGGTAGACCCTTGAGGGAGGTCCAGTCGGCTCCAAGGGAGTGGTTCTGGCCCTCCAAGGGCGGCCTAGCTAAGACAATGGATGAGGTGCCCTTCTTTTCCTACACCACAAGGATTGGCAGGAGACTTCAGATGAACTCTTCGAGGTGGACCCCCTCGAGGGAGAGACACTGGGTGACCCAGAGAGTGTCCCGGGATGTTCGCTCTAGGTTGTGGACGCGGTTCTGGTCCACGTTGCGACCGAGGAAGATCTCATACTTCTTCTGGCTGGCAGCCTACGGAGGCTTGCCCATCGGCCCGTGGTTGGAGCAGATGCGAATGGAGGGGCAGTGCCATTGTTGCTCAGATGGTGTCCTGGAGACTATCCCGCTTTGCCTATGTGTATCTCATGGACTATCCATAGATGGCACTTATACCTTGGTATGAGCCTTGTAGGCCTAGTTATAGTCAGTTAGGACTATTGGTACAGTTAGTTTATGTACCATCTAGGTCAATTAGGACACTTAGTCCAATTAAGGCAGTTAGCCCTAGGGTTTTGTTATGTTGGCTCTCCCTTGAGTCTCCACACTTCAGTTTTGCAGCAATCTATTACAACATCTCGTTTTTCTCCATTGTGCTTCCATTTTTGAGCTTCCATTGCTTCCAACACCCAACAGTGCTATCAGAGCAAGTCGGGAATCCATTCCCTTAACCATTGACAGCTTTCCCAAGCTGTTTGGCAGCCTCTGGAGCTCTCACTCTTGCTAGTCTTGCTGGTTTTCACACTCCCACGAGTGTTTGGGACCTTTCCAAGCACTTATGTCGCGAAAAACCTCATTTTGTCGCGAGAAGACCACACTTTGGAGCAACTCTCGCGAAGGGAACTGTTTTTCGATGCATTTTCCAACCTGCTGCAGCAAAAAAAACGACCACACACGAGCATTTACAGCATCTGTACGGAATTCTGAACCTGTCCGCACACAAACCCCCCAAAATTAAAATTGTACGAAAATCCGTACATCTGTCAGAAAATTCCATACTTCTGTCTGATTTGTCAAAATTTCAGTACATTCACTGCGGTACAAGCTGCCTCGAGATGCGTGCCAGTCATTTCTCAGATTTTCCAACATTTCTCAGATTTAAAAGTCTCTGTGATGACGAGAGAAGCCACGGTGCTGGCTAGCTTCACGTGAAGGAGACGGGAGGCGGTACGTGGGATGAGGGCGATGGGGATGCTGCTTGACAGACAGACTGTTGCTTGGCTGAGGGCTGCTAGACGGGGGTGGAATCTCTACTAGGAGGCTGGAGAACCATGGGCATTGCTACTATGCAAGTCCGGAGGTCATGAGCTCCTTGAGCTCCATGAGCTGAGAAGCTGGGTGGCAGCTATGATCACATGAAGGTGACGCACGACGGGGAAACTTTAGGACAGCGAGGTTGTGGCTCTTTCTCATTCAAGGCACACTCTGCGGCTAAGCGACCTGTATAGTGACAGTTCGCACACCAAAGTTATTTTAGTGGCTGGACGAGAGACACGAAGACCACACACGACACGTGGGGCAACCAGAGCACGCATGATTGAGGTCCGACCTATCTCAGCCCTCCTCAGAGGGGACCGCGAGAGACGAGGCATAACTCTCGATGTAGCCAATCGAATACAGAGATCCAGGAGAGCGCACCCCCCCGCCACTATGAGAGACAACCCGACAGACACAGATACGTGAGCTCTTTGCGCCACCAAAGAGATGAGGCATAACTCTCAATGTAGCCCATCGGATACAGAGATCCAGGGGAGCACGCCCCCCGCTACTGCGAGAGAGAGCCCGACAAACACAAATACGTGAGCTCTTTGCATAACATCACAGGGCCATCAAGGCGCCGGGTTATATAGAGTCTGCAAATGTACTTGGAGCACTGGTTCTAATTAGTACTTAGCACTCAGCAAGGGCCTTAGTGAGCCCTTTGCTTCAGCCCACAGTGGCTTGTATGGGTTACATATATTTTGAATCTTGTCTCATAGACCCACGAGGTCTCCTGAAGACGTTAATACACCTCTCTCTCTCTCTCTCTCTCTCTCTCTCTCTCTCTCTCTCTCTCTCTCTCTCGTGCGACAAACGAGAGAGAGAGAGAGAGAAAGAGAGAGAGAAGCCTCTCTGCTCTCTCTCTCTCCCCGCTAGCCTCTCTCTCTCCCACTAGCCTCCCCCGTTCCCCGTTCATCGTTCAGCCTCTCCCATCCGTCACTCAGCCTCCCCCGTTCCTCGTTCAACGTTCGTCGCTTGTCGTCATCGCCGCTCAACCCGTCCGTCGTTTGTCTCAACCGCCGCCTGCCCTGCCTAACCTATCTAATCCTATCTAATCTAATCTAATCTATCTACCTAGCTAACCTAGCTAACCAACTAGCAAAGCCGTCGCTAGCAGCCAACAGCTGCCAAAAGCCAGCAGCCCCTAACAGTCCGCCAGCTCCCCCTAGCCTGTCGTCACCAACAAACCCTCCAGTCCCGTCGTCAAGTCCCGTCGTCAACAACCACCCCCCCTCCAACCCTAACCCTAATACCGAGTTAGGCTAAACCCTAACCTAACCCTAACCCTAACCTCGAGTTGGGCTAAGCCCCCAACTCAACCCGGGCGTTAGGTTCAGCTAGGGGGTTCTACACACAACCAATTATGGGCTGGCCTATCCTCTCCTCCATGTGCCCCTCAACTCCTTCAACCTCCATCAGGACTCGGTACTCTACAATTGCAACAATGACACTCTCTTCGTATGCACGCAATTATCAACAAGAAGGCTCCAAACAACCCATTCTTGGGCAATACGATCAGATTTTTTGTCTACAGCAAGCAGTGATAGAGCTACGATTCGAACTAGTAGAAGTAAAAGCTCAACTTCACATACTTTAAGGGCCTGGTAAGCAAGCAGTAATTGATGAGGCTGTAAAATCTTGTAAGGACTCCTCCCCTACCCCACAGCTAGTCTCTACAGTCAAAGATCTTGTTCACATTGAAGTACAAATGGCTAAGAAGGAAGTGATTGTGGAATTCGATACCAAGGCAAGTAAGTCTGATATTCAAGCAAAGATTAAAGAACACGAAGCTAGATGTGATAATGCGCTGAAGATTAGAATAGGGGGACTTCCAAAAGATTGGTACAAAGAGGAGGACACTTATAGTGAAATATTGGCAAAGATCAAAGCAAGCTTGCCCAACATTGAATGGACGAGTGATGATGAGCAGGATGATGACAACTCCACGCCCACTTCTATTGTGCACTACAAAGGTCAGGCAATCCTTACACTGAAGTCAAAAGATATGTGAATCAAGCTTCTTCGACAATCTTACAAGCTGAAGGTTACCAAAGTATGGATAGCTGAGGAGCTTACACAAGCTCAACTCAAAAATAAGGCAACCGAATTAGCTAAAGTCAGGGCTGCCAGAAAGGATGGAAAATGGGCAGTTTACCGTGAAGGCGTAGCCCTAATCAAAGAGTTTAAATCAAAACCAAAAGACTCTCAGTCTTAAACTGATGTATGGCTGATTACTCTTTCAAACTATTATGTAGGTACTCTAATTAAATGGGGGTTGCTTTTGCACTCCTTGGGAGCTGCCATGCGCCCTCCCTAAAGCAGTTGTAATGCAATCTTACTCGTAAAAGACAGCAAAGATACTCTCATTTGCTCTCCCTCTCTCAATAGATACACTAGGGCCCAGGACAACAGTCGGGCTGGACCCCCCCGAAGGATTTTATTACTTGAGAGAAGAAGGAATACATAGTTCAGCGTGGAAGCTGTTCATACATAATCCAAACATGAATGAATCATTACATGAGCTCTTATGCTCCCTTTCTTGGCAACAAGCCACTTGTCAAATTCTACATTGCTTTCCTAATTACATGATGCTAAGGGCAACTCTAGAGTCTTCGAAGCACTTGGTCACGCGAACCGCCTCCTAGACTCTTGTTAGGCTCCATTGCGCTTAGGAAAATCACTCTTCCTAGCACCTCCAACAATTAATTAAAGCGCACCACCATGGTACCCATTAATTGTTAGCGCTTTGCATGCAAATAACACATTGTGAACTAATTCTAGTCACGATGGGCGTCCCCACTAAACACATGTGCACACATAACAAATATAAAAATATTTATTTTTTTATTCTCTAGTTCACCGAAATCAACGCTCTTGATCATAATTAAGAGGCTTTGACCAAGGGTCGAGGCGCCTTAATTATAGTCAAGTCTCTCCAACCGAAGTTGGCACATCTTAGTTAACCGTAGTCTCGTTGATCGAAGTCAACACTCTCTGACCGTAGTCAGCTCTATAGTTCTCTGGTTAACCGTAGTTAACTCTCTTGGTAATATACCAAGTCTCCCCGACCGAAGTCAGGTTTACTTGACCAGAGTCAAGTATCTTTGACCGTAGTCAATTCTTTGACCATTAAAAGAACTCTTTGACCATAATTAACACATATGAAAACTCTTTAATTATGATCAAATAAATGGTCAACTGTACTTTGACTTAGGATATTTACATTGTGGTGACATGTACTAGAGGGTTTCTTCCTGTCCCATAAACCTTTTGGTCTCCAATGGACGTTAATCGACTTTCTTTCTTTCTTTCTCTCTCTCTCCCCCCGCCCGGGACTGAAAGTAGCAGTATGGAATTGTAATGGCACACTATGGTCTAACCAAGGAGGTCTCTCGGAAACATACAGTAATAGAGATATGATCTTCTACACTGAGACACACAAGAGCCCAAAGAGGGAGCTGCCCACAGTAACAGGATACACATGGGAGTCAGGTCACAGGAGGGAGTTGAGGAGAGAGAGTGGAGTACAAGGCTCCGCGGGGGTGGCTATCTTTCTGAAGTCACACCTGAGACCACTCATATCTGTGGTTCGGAGAGAGGAGCACGCACGACAAATGTTCACCTTCCAGATGCTCGATCTATCTTCATTGCGGTGTGCTACTTCCCTCCAGACACGTCATCCTATGCACGAGAGGTCACTAAAGACGGACAAAGCCCATATCAGACACTCCATGAGGACATCACGGAGTTCTCCAGACAAGGATACACCCTCTTGCTGGGGGATTTCAATGCACGGGCAAGAAATAGGCAGGTAGGCTTGCTTGACTTCACCGATGACAGATCCATATATAGTCACGGAGCTAGATGCAACTAAGCTCGGGATACTAAGGCACTCTGTAGATGCCCCACACGAGATAGGATGGACGGCATCTGGTTGAGCTCGAGGAAATCCACGATGTGTTCACTTATAATGATCTTCAGAGATGGCCATCATCTAGAGGACTCACTTGCTTCCCACATGGTGGTGGGTCAAGTACAGTGGATTATTTACTAGGCCCACTAGATAGGTCTCACAAATACACAACTTTGCCATACCCCCCCACCACTCGAAGCTAACCACTCATGCTTGGCCTGCCATATCTCTGCCATAATGCCAGCCACAAGGAGAGCACCCCCCCCCACACACATGCCTACACGCATCCAGATCCACTTTGACCATGCCTTTGACCCAATGTACCTAAATCACCTAGCCGTGGAGCTCCCATCTCTACGTGGAAATGATTAAGATCTCGCCAGCGCCTCCGACAACCTTGTCTCTCTAGTACAGGACGCTACTACCAGATCCTTTCCCACGACCAGACCCATGCGGATCCGAGATGGGAAGATGCCCCAAAACCCTTTGTTTGACGACGAGTGCAGAGAGGCGAGAGCCCACCTGACACGGGAGCAAGCTTTGGGTCATCTAACGCCACCTAAGGCACAAAGGATCTTTTGACCCTGATACGTCGTAAGAGGCGGGCCTTCCTCACACATAGGATGAACAAGATTGTCAGGTCTTTTTGAGGAGGACCCCCGACCACTAAATGGGGGTTTCTATCGGAGGGGAAGCCACCCATTCCCATCACTGACCAAGATGTATGACAGACGTATGCACGGCGCACGCTCCCTTTACGATGCCCAGATGCAGACACCACCGGATATGTCCTCTATGCCCAAGCCCATCACTTGCCACTTGTTCATCACATAGAATGTATGGGCTGCGCTTCGACGATTACATAATCAAAGAGTGCAGGACCATGAGGGCCTACGGACTGAGCACCGTGCACATGGACAAGAGGTCCTAGCCCTGGTCCTAGCACAGATGTTTAACCGAGCTGTATGCCACAGCTTCCCACCTACTTAGAGTACCACCACTATTGTACCAATACACAAAGCCGGGGACCCTATGGAGACTGGGAACTACCGTACCTCATGATTGGCCACACTTTGGCCAAGATCTATGGATTAGTCTTAGAGAGGGAGCTCAGCAATCCTACAAAGGCTCGGGGGCAGCGGGCACTAGGGCAAGCAAGATTCTGGAGATAGATTTCTATCCTAGATCACATTTTCACTCTAAGGGCTATCATTGAGGAGGCGAGGTCCAAACACCAAAAGGTCTCCACATGCTTTGTAGACTTTCGGAAGGCTTTTGACATTGTCCCACGGTCCCGCATGATCAGGAGACTACAAGAGCTACAGATTCCAGAGACACTAATATGGGGGTAATGAGCCTGTATGGGTCAGTCAGTGGCAGAGTTCGTGCCCCAGGTGGTCTATTAGATTGGGGCGAGAGCACAAAGGGAGCGAAGCAAGGTTGCCCCCTCTCACCGACTCTCTCCGAGCTTTACATTGACAAGATCACTTCCTTCATAGACTGCCTAGGAGGCAAAGGATCACTACTAGCCAATCTCATGATACAAATATTGCTATACACTGATGACATAGTCCTTATCTCATCCTCAGCGGAGGGACTGCAGAGACATTTGGAGGCCCTAGAGGTATTCTGTAGAGAGAGAGACATGTAAGTCAAGCTTGGGATGACCAAGGCTATGGTCTTCAACACCTCACATGCAATGCTTCGTCGACTCAGCTTCACTTATCAAGACAAGCCAGCGGAGATAGTGCAGTCCTACACCTACTTAGGAGCAGTCTTCACAAGACCCCTTTTCGCTATGGCACATGCAGCCCATGCACGACTCACACGGGGGCGGGGTGCTCTAGCCCGGTTGGAGAGAGAGTGCTTCTAGGCACACTTTCAGGATCCACCGACAAAGTGTTGGCTCTTCGATAAGCTAGTGCGACCGACTGCCATGTATGCAGCACATTTCTAGGGATGTTACCTACCAATAGCAGAGTGGAGGAGATTTGAGCAGCTACAGGTGACTATGGGGTCTAGGATGATTCGGAGCAAGCCCTCAGTCCCACATGAGATAGTACATGCACAGTTCGCCATGACACCACTACAGATTGATGCCATCTTCCAGACAGTGATATTAATTCATAGAGTCTGGGACTTACACCAATGAAGACTATTGAGGCTGGCTCCAGATTCATCCAAACAACTAGCTGAGAGGGGGATGGATACATGTTATGCACGTATATCCACATGGTTTGCCAGACACGGGATTCAGATAGACAGGCTCTCTCCCTTTCAGTACAATATGGGATGCACCCCCTGAGTCGATTGCGCGAGATGAGATTAACCGTATCATACGGTTAGACCTCCTCCATCTCCATACATCTCGGACTTGGGGGAGATCAGGAGTTCCACCAAGAACCGATTCTACCACGACCACTTCCTGAGAGTCTCGGAGGAAGGATTCATCATCAGACCCTAGTATCTTGAGGACCGAGGGATCTGCTTGCTATGCACACTAGGAGTGATTGCGATAGAGGAGCACTTTCTCAGCGCCTGCCCAGCCTACTACGAGATCCGAGGCCGATACCACTGTCTCTATCAAGATGGGAGTGGGTTCGGCCCACTGTCATGATTGATCCAATTCCATGACCAAGTCTATATTGGGCTCTATCTGCTTGATATGCGCCAACACAAGGAGACCTTGCTACCACAGATAAGGGAGCAGCATGAGATGACCAGACACAGCGGCATGTCACATATTTTTATGCATTTGAGTAAGCTCGAGGACACAGTGGGGTGAAGGAGGAGCAGCTAGCGTATATGCGAGCAGTATGGATTGCCGAGAGAGGATTGCAAAGGTCACCAACGACACGGAGAGCGACCAGAGCACACTTGATTGAGGTCCAACCTATAACAACTTTCCTCAGAGGAGACTGCCCGAGACGTGGGCTCACTCTAAACACAACATAGCGGGTTCAAGGATCGAGGAGACCACGTCCCCCTCCGCCATCACAGCATGAGACAGCCAAACAGACGCAAATCTGAGACATTTTTGCCGCTCATAGACGAGCCACCACAGTGCCAAGTTTCGGATTCTGAGTTCCAGTTCCAGTTCCTACTCTCACCCTACTTCATATAGTACATGATATGATGTGCTATGATAGGATATGACATGTTTTTGTACCCAATTTTGCTTGAGCTATTGAGCTCTTTATTTCAGTTTCAGCATAGTACTCAACAAGGGCCTTAGCGTGCCCTTTGTGGCTTGTATAAGGTTTTCCATTTCATGTATTCCACACTTTGTCCCGTAGGCCCGCGAGGCCTCCAACCAACGTTAATCTCTCTCTCTCTCTCTCTCTCTCTCTCTCTCTCTCTCTCTCTCTCTCTCTCTGCACGCGCGCATGCGTGTGTGCATGCACGCATGCATGTGTGCACATGCGTGCGCGCATGTGGCTGGAGACTAAAGAGGTTAGCATTAGAGTCATCCAGAGGACTAACTGAGAGAGAGTTAGCACGGCATGGCACACACGCATATCCACATGGTTTACTAGTCAAGGTGTTTAGATGGACTGACTTCCCCCTTCCAATATAGCGCAGATGCCACGTCCCCCCTACTCCCATGAGCTGAGATCAATCGTATCATACGGGTGGATCTACACGTCATGGTGAGAGGGGGGGGGGAGGGGGGTGCAAGAGTTGCCAACCAAGATCCAGTTCTACTGCGACCACTTTTTGAGAGTATTAGAGGATGAAGTGATTACCAGACCCCAATAACTCCCACATGCACTGAGGATAGCCATTGGGTAGATACGGATCTCGTCCCATCAGCTGAGAATAGAGATAAGGAGAGCCGCTAGCACACCTAGAGAGCAACGGATCTTCAAATCATGCACACTTGAGGAGCTGGAAACAGAGGAGCATTTCCTATGTACTTGCACAGTCTACTATGAGGTCCGTTGATGATACCATTGTCTCTTTTAGAAGGGTCATAGTTTTGGGCCACTCTCTCGAGTCTCGATTGATCCAATTTCATGACCAGGTCTATCAGATTGAGATGAGGAGACACCGGAGACCCTATTGAGATAGACCAGACAGCAGGACGAGACAGTACAGGGGACAGAGACAGATCGAGCACAGCAACATGTCACAGATTTCTATGCAATTGAGTCAACCCCATGACATAGTGGAGTTAGAGGAGGGGGAAATGGCTGATATGAGGTCAGAGTGGATCAGTAGGAAGAGATGACATGGAGATGCAGAGCCCGAGAGATAGAGACCAGATACATTGCAGATGCTAACCAAAGAACACAGAAACGCCCATGATATCTCGCCTCTCCTCAGAGGGGATCTCAGAGCCGAGGGGCCATTCTTAATATGACCCACCTGATACAAAGGTCACGGTGTGCATGTGCATCTGCGTGTGTGTGGTGTGTCCTTTTTCCATGTTTTTCACTATTTCCGGATGTCACTTGGGCAATCTCTTTGTGATTGCATGTATGTTCATCACATAGATTACTCTTCTGATATTGTAATTACATGTCTTCTCTTGGGGATTGCTCTTTGTAATATAAACATACATGGATCTCACCCAAAAAGAAAATTTGTGTGTATATGCGTGTGTGTGTTGGAATTTTGATCAAGGCCTTCCACCTTTTCTTTAGATGACCTTTCTGCTAAGAAACCTTATTACTCCCACAGCCATGGATTCAGGAACATGGAAATCATTTTTGGGGCTTAAAAAACCCTCAATTGGTGGAAGGTCTGCCTTCCACGAATATGTGGTAGTAAGTTACCATTACGACAGCAACTCTTCCTGTGGCGCTGTTTGGCAGGTGATTTACCGGTGGCTGCTCGGCGTATAGCTTCTTCGGTTTGCCCCGCATGCTCGCATTCGAGTGAGAATGTTTTCCATATACTATGGACTTGCCCTGTTGTCTGTGATCTCTTATCCAGAGTCAAGAATGTCTTCATGCTCGATTTCCCAGGATCTCTTTTGGTAGGCAATTCTGGCTGTTTGGCAGATATACTCCTACGCCAGATTATGATCACTTTTTCTCATGGTGTCGTTATTGGGCATTGTGGTCTTTATATCATGCACGTAACACTCAGCTGTACGGGCAAGCTTCAGTACATGTTTATCATTTCTTTCATTCCTCCTTGTATCAGTCACTTCAAGATGCACATTCTCTTGGAAACCTTCCTTTGGCCCAGTTAGAAGTTTTTCATTACTGCTTTTAGTTTGAGTAATAGTTGCTTCACTCTGGAGCAGCTATGAATGTAAATTCCTACTGAATGGCATTTCACTTTTACAAAAATGTGTGTGTGTGTGTGTGTGTGTGTGTGTACAGCCCCCCCCAAAAAAAAAAACCAAAAAAGTGAGTATACAAACACATAAACGAAACTAAACGAGTACCTAAGACTAGATGAACTCCAAAAATAGAACAAACCTAGGAACTAAAAAGAAAATGGGCTATGAAGCTCCCCACTTTGGATTTGAATTCTACATTCAGGGATCCTAAACATACCCAAAGCCAAAAATCCGAGGATACAATGACTACAACAAAGGACAGAGCGGAGTTTCTTCATTACTTTTCTTACTGAATATACTTAGGAAGCATTTGCACAGATAACCAATGTAGTAGACAAGCTTAAAGAGCTTCAAGCACATCATTACTATCCATAGTAGAGTAGATATGCAAGACGTGTTCTGGTAACAGAAAGAGGCAAATTTATATGGGTAGCACGTTCCACCAATGCATAAAATATTATATACCTTCAGTTCATCGCGCTTGCGAGATTTTAGCTGAGAGAGTTGTTGCTCTGCATCACGCAAACGATCCTGAAGGTTCTTCTTTTCTGCAGCAAGTCTTGCTACTTCATCATCACGTTCTGAACGCACCCAGTCAAGTTGATTCTCTGCTTCACGAACCCTTTCAGAGAGCTCTCTCTTTTCTCGTGATAGTCTATCCACCTCTGCCTTCATTTCAGCCTGTTCATACAAAAAGAGATAAAAATTCTATATAACCTTACTCGCTAGTAGAACACTATCTCTTCAACTTCCAAGTACAGAGCTTACTTTCAAACGTGTCTGTGTTGCCTCGGCCTCTGTAAGTCTTTGAGACAACGAGCTCTTCTCTTTCAAAAGAGTATTTATTTCCCCCTGCCTTTCGTTCCGAACCTGTGCAATCTCATCCTCACCTGCACGGAGTTGCTGCCACAATGCAGCACGGTCTGCATGGGCCAGCTCAGCTGCTTCACGCATCATACATAGAACAGGCCTCGCAGTACCCTCTTCTTCCCGAACCAGAAACGTTAAAATGTCCATGCCCAGTTCAACCTCAAGGGGACCACCAACACTGCTTGTTGCACGTTCTACTAGTCCTCTTAACATCCGCTCACGATAACCTTCATCTCCATATACTTTGAACATTACAGCATACAATGTGCTGACAAACTCTCTCACTCTCACATCCCTTGAAAGAGCCAAGCTTTCTGCCAACCCAAGCACAACAGGAAAATCATCGTCACTTTCAGGAAGTGATATGCTTGCTGGGCCTGATATAAACGATTCCGGATTCTGTAAGCCAGCCATATTGCACCGTGGATCCATAATAAGCCTTTGAGAATGCCGTCTTTCCAAGACCATGACTACAGAATGCTCACCAAATGCACCTCTAGCTATGGCCCTCTCAAAGACTTTTTGAGCTTCTACTCTAAGAGAAGGTACAGTTATCATTTCTACAAGGATATCCACATCTGCTACACGCCAACAAGCGGCTGCCAAATGCAACTGTTCAGCTGCAGCCCCACCATCACGATCCTCGAATACAATGTTTGAAGATGGCAATGCCATATCAGGCTCACTGCACTCGCAATCTGAGTCAATATCCCGAAGCAAAGCTTCTGCAACATCCATTTGACTACAAACTGTACTTCTAACAACGTCCAATACCCGAGGTGAGACAGTAGGGCCCAGACGTTTCAACCTTTCCCGAACAGCTTTTGCCTGCAACACCACATACTCTGTCAGACAAAAACCTAGAAACAGAAGCCGTGCAGTACAGGAGAGGTTTTATCAATAGAAGAAATGTCGACCGATGCATACAGCAAGTGATAGCTGTTGACATTCAGCTGCAGCTTTGAAAGTAAAACTGATTATAGCGGCAAGAGGTTCGTCATTTGAACCGGGAAGAATCTTCAGAGCCTGATCCAACACCATCTCCCAGACATCATTACCAACCTCCAACTGGCTTAGCGCCCCTAGTACCTGCAAATTCCACGTGACACCTTGATAAAATTACATTCATATCTTAGAGAACAGCTTCAATACACAAAGGATGCTGCATCTACATTAACTGATACTGTGCTGGGATGAAGTACTGTAAAATCACAATGGAGCACAGCGCAATCAACATACTGGCAGGTGTAAGGCAGGTTCAGCATCAGGCCTTTGAAGGCGGTCAAGAAGAGCATCTGCAGCCATGGAATGTTCTGACACATCGACAAGTTTTGGGACCAGAGCAATGAGATCAGGCTGCAAATGCTTTGGAGCCTTTTCTAAAACCAAAGCAATCTTCTGTGCTGATTGCGGTCTTCTTCGAGGTTCAGGACAGCCTTGTGGGACTGCCCCATCCAGTGCCCTCAGAGAATTTACTATCAGACCCAAAAGTTCATCTGACTGCTCTGGCCACTTTGGCTACAATGTCACCCCCAAAAAAGCACATTAAAACCCACATTTCGTTCTGGCAACACAGACCAGAAAGCCACACACCTTATCAGCATTCGTTATAGAGAAGATATGCTGCACAAAAGAAAAGCAGAGTACCTTTTGTGCATGACTCAAGTTGCTTGCCATGAAAGACTCTCTCTGGACAGACTCTGAAAGAAATCCAGCTGGTACAGCCTTCGGATTCTGTGGGTCTACAGCCAATGAGTCACTGCTTTGTACTGCTTGAGTTGCCATCATTCCATCACAGTCACCATCCAATCTTTGGCCAATGGGATTTTGTGTGCCTGTGTCTGGTGCAGCAGCCCCAAAAGCCCTCCAATCAAAAGAGCTCTTTGCAACAGAATTGCTTGCATCTGACTGCACAAGCCGAGACTTGGCATCTACAAACTCATCCCCCCCATTTGATGGCTGACAACATTCTACCATGATATCAAGTAGTAGATCTACAATGGCCTGCTGAAGAACCTTCACGCCCATTAATAGATTCATCAAGCTTGGAGATGTAGCCTCCCCCTTTGCACTACCTTTCTTTGTTCCAGTGGTAGCCGCTGAAGAGGACAATTTTGTAGGCAGGAGCAACCGTTTCACTTTGGCTGGGTCATCAAGATAGACACGCAGGCCTGTAAGAAAAGCTGCTATAGCTCCAGCATCCATTAGCAGCTTCTCCCTAAGAGTGACCTGCAGTTGTGAGGGATCTAAAAGCAGTGGTGGGTTGTCACCATAGCTCAGACGAAAGCCAGCTCTGGCAAGAAGATTTCTAAAAATATCCTCCTCATCCCCACTTATACCCTCGCTATCATCAGAATCCAACAGCTCATCAGGGTCTGTTGAAATTGCATCTTGTTCTTCGTCTGATATCATCACCTGATAGAAATCATCAGAGATGACAGCATCAAGAAGAGGTATCAACACAAAGGAATTGCTGCGGCAAGCACTGAATGGGATAAGCATGCATAAAATGAGCCCCATATGCACAACATAATGACAATCATGCCTAGCTTTACCTCAAGGTCAGAAAATTCAAACCAGGGACAACAGTCCAGAATTTCACAAGAAAACACTACAGTGTCACGGACAAGAAATCCTGCATCTGGTTCCACCATTTCAGAAACCTTCATAAATTGCAGGACCGAATTGTTCCAAGTCTTAGTGCAGATAGATGATTCTTTCCAGACTGTTCTATCAGCATGCTTTTGATTTACAACAGCCATTCTATATCTGACCCAAAAGTTCCTGTCTGGGTCTGCTCCCACAGACTGATCACTTTCTAAGTATATACACAAGGTATCAAATGATTCATACACACCTGCATGGAAGAAAATTACCTGAACTCATAAACCTAAAAAGCGAAAAAAATGCCATAAAAACTTGAGGCCTAAAGATAAACCAATAAGGAGTGGATCTTCAGGAAAACCAGAATGAGCTTGCGGAAGCCATAAGTGGGGTCTAGCCACCCTCATTACAGGCAGAGGCTCGTTATTAGTAAAGCATACCAATCCGCAGCTCACAGCCACCAGCTTGAAAGAATTTGCTGAAAATTTTGCGAGTCTCCATAATTTCTTTGAATGCAAGAAAATTCTCAACTCGCCAGGTGAAAGTTCCCCTGTGCATGATCCTACCACTTTCAGTCCCTGTAATAGTTGCTGACGGTTCATCAGCATCTACAAATTCTTGCATAGTAGAAGTCTCCTTAAGAATCAAGACCTCAGCAGAAAAGACTACTGTATCTTGTACAAGAAAACCAGAGTCTTGATCGAAGAGGCTTGTCAATGTGACAAACTCTCGCCAACCCCAATCCTTAGCTGCCTTAGAATATCTATTCTGAGATTCTTTGGTAACAGACCGATCATCAGAACGCTGATTAACTACTGATAGCCGGTGGCTCACAAAGCAACTCCAATCTGCTGCTGTATTTCGAGGGTCTGTGACCTCCAAAAACATGGACAAATGGCATGGTGGTTGTGACTGCCCTGAAGAACCAAAACACATGGCAGAAAGTGAACAAAAGCTTTCACAAAATTGCCTTTACATAATGGAGCACATAGCAAGATAAGTATTAAGGTTTTAAGGCAATGTATGAAGTACCTACATTCAAAACAATTTAGCATTAACTTCAGTAAATTCTTATTGGAAAAAAAGACTCCACCAATCTGAATATTTTCCCCCATGATTTGGTCCGTGGATGTGCATGATGCAGTTCAACATGACAACCTTTTAATTCACACAATTGCTATGCATTCAAAAAAAAACAATGACACGAATATTGACAAAAGTATTCCAAGGCACGCATCAATTTGTGTGCCCAATTGACTGTTAGGAAAAGGTCAGGCAATGCCCTGCTTGTGCTAGCCCCCATATACGGAGGATGAAGGGCTTGGGATTAGTTAGAAGAAGCAGTACACTACCCATCCATAGACTACGATTTTTGCCCACAATGGTCTGTTTGGGCAGGCCATTCAAGGGCAGATCTTGCATGGCATAGGTCAGGATTTATAGGGCACTTGCCTGACTGGGGGATGTGCTTCGTCAATGATGTGGTCAGCTACGGGAGTTGGTCAGCCAGCTACCACCCCTCTATCTGTGCGAAGTGTCTACACCTTGAGTCCTATCTCATTCTCAACCATAGCCACAAAGTGTTTGAAATGCATAAAACACTTCTGATTTTGCTTTTAGACCATAGACCCAAGTGTAATTGGTGAAGTCATCTATGAATGTAACATAATAGAGATAACCACCAAAAGCAGGTGTCCTCATGGGACCGCAGACATCACTGTGAATGAGCTGTAATTTACGTGGAGCTCTCTGTGCACCATCCTTCTTAAAAGGAAATCTATGCATCTTGCCAAGGATGCATCCCTCACATGCATGAGGAGGAGGTGACTCCAAAGGAGACAATGCATCAACCATAGCATGCTTTTGAAGTGTCATTAAGCTGTCATAGCTCACGTGCCCATACCTAGCATGCCATAACTCCGCATTCTGCATCGCAGCAGTAGGAGTGCTCACTGAAAGTGCAAGATTGGATCTTTTCTCATATATGTCAAGCTGAAAAAGACCCCGATACAAAGTACCACACAACATCAAAGCATAGTCATTCTCTTTGTCTCTGACTGCACACTTAGCATCATCGAATATAACCTGAAATCCTCCTCTATTGAGAGAGGATACTGAAAGCAAATTCTTCTTTATACCTAGCACATAAAGAACATCTGAAATTCTGAAATCTGTGCCATCAGTGGATGTGAGGATGATATCCCCACTCCACACACTGAATAAGAAGAATTATTCGCACAAGTCACCTTCTTTTTAGTAGGTGGAGGGTGCAGAGATGCAAACAGGCTCGTCTTAGAAGTGATGTGCTTAGAAGCACCACTATCAAAATACCAAGTATTCAATGTCTCATTAACACTGAGAGAGCATGCATCCTTTGAAGGATAATAACTGCAAGCCAAGAAAGCATATGGATGTAGTGGCTGTAGTATCTGAACTACCCACTGAAAAATCTAAAATGCAAGACAAAAAGGCATAGTGCTCTTCCACAAAGTTGGCTGTAACATCTCCCCATCATGTGCATGAGGAGCTGATGCATCTGACACAGCCATACCTGAATCCCTTCTTGCTTTCACCGATATAATGACATGGCTTCTTGCAGTAGTGACAAATACCCTTCTTTTTAGGCTTATCTACATCACCCTTAGCCTTCTCAGCAGGAGAGACTATGAACCCCGCAGAAATGGTTCAAGTAATCTTGAATGGACTAGGAGAGGGATACGAGAATCTAGTCCAAAGTATTGCCATCCAACGGCAAATTTTGACACTGGAAGAACTTCAGTCAGCTCTACTTGGTGAAGAACTCAGGACTCAAGCCATCCAAGCACCTAAAGGTCATTCTAATAATCAGGCATTCATAGCTTCAGACAGAAGAAGAGGCAAAGGTAGAGGCAAACGTAGATCATTCCAGAAAAGTGATCATCATCAACATCATTAGCATCAGCATCATCCTCAGCAACATCAGAATCAATAAAGAGGAAATCATTCCAACCGAGGAAGATTCCAAGGATGAGGGAATGCATCCACCAACGTGTCAAACATTCAATGCAACTATTGTCACAAGTTCAGACACTATGAAAGAGATTGCCGCAAGAAGTAGTACGACCAAGGCGATCAATCCAACAGTAATCGAGGGAACCTCCGCGACAGAGGAGATCATCATGGTAGACATTCTAGTCACAGTCATTTTGCAAATGAACATGATTGTCCTGAATAAGCTTATGCTGATGTACGGGCTGATTAGCATGTTGCTTTTTCTGCCCTTTTCCCTTGGGCTTAAACTTAGAAAGCATGGCATGCTCGCCATCCCGTGTTGCCATATTTCGTTGTGTCTGCTCTTCTTACAACAAAAGTCCTACCAACTCGTGAAAAGAGAGAGGATTGCTGCCATCCCTCAATGACAAATTCAGCGAGATGTGGAAACCAAGATAGGACTCAGGAAGAGAATTCAGAGTGGTGGCAATCATCTCTGAATTCGGAATAACTTCATCAATATTCAGCAACTGCACCCTCAAATCATGAAGCTTTGTGAGGTGAGCATTCATGGAATCTCCCTCATCCATATGCGTATGAGATAGCTCTCTCTTCATAGTTGCCAGTCGAAACAGAAACGGAAGAAATAGAGTTTCTGGCCCCCGCCGAAACGAAAACGGAAGAAACGGCAATATGATACAATTTATGTATAAAAATTTATTTTTTATACATAATATAATTATCAATAGAGTGCAAATCATACA
Organism: Dipteris shenzhenensis; assembly: GCF_047967505.1. NCBI lineage: Eukaryota > Viridiplantae > Streptophyta > Polypodiopsida > Gleicheniales > Dipteridaceae > Dipteris > Dipteris shenzhenensis. The sequence continues at coordinate 2,672,120 of NC_141613.1, forward strand.
TAATACAATTATCTATACTTAAAGCTTCAAGCATCAATGCATCATGCATGCTTCTATGATTCTAAATTCTTGAATGATGCTTCAATAATCTGAAATCAACATGTATCATGACTAACAAGTTTGACGTTACAAGAATCTGAAATTTAGAAGTTTGAAGTACTTTAAACTTAGCACACAAGTTGAAACTTGAAACTTGAAACTTGAAAGCATCCAATGTCCAGACTCCATAGATGATCATGATTCATGATCCACAAATTCCATGATCATGACTCATGAGTCATGCAAGACTTAAAATAAAAGCACCCATGGATGATATATAAAAAAGCAGCTGCCACTTGGCACCAAGTTCCAAAGTATACTCAATAGTAAGTACTGTATCTACTATCATAAAAAAAGAAATAACATAGTCTAGGAATCAGGATGCATCATGCTGCAGCCTGCATGCATGATGCATCCGAAGTGTCATGACTAGGGGGAGTCTAGGTCAAAAACAAGTTTTACGAAACGGCGTTTCTTCAAGAAACGCCGTTTCTGTTTCGCCGTTTCCGTTTCCTGCCAAGAAACGGCCGTTTCTGGCAACTATGTCTCTCTTCATGAAGGAGACTCTGGCATCATTTCTTGCTGCAAACATACTCTCCAATATCTCCCAAGCTGCCTTTGAGGTCTTGCATGACCGAATGTGAGGAATAATGAGCCTCTTGACAGAAAGAAATCACCGATAGAGCTTGTGCATCCCTAGAATCCCATCTTTTCTGCTCTGCTGTGGGAGCCACTGGAGCAACAGCTGCTCCAATTACTTGTGCTGCGTTTTGACCTCTACCCCTACCTCCAGCTGTAGGAGTGACAGGTGTAGCCACAAAATCTGGCCTTGCTTCATCTCCATTGACATAATCGATGCTGCATGCATGATGCATCCAAGTGTCATGACTAGGGGGAGTCTAGGTCAAAAACACGTTTTACGAAACGGCGTTTCTTCAAGAAACGCCGTTTTTGTTTCGCTGTTTCCGTTTCCTGCCAAGAAACGGCCGTTTCTGACAACTATGTCTCTCTTCATAAAGGAAACTCTGGCATCATTTCTTGCTGCAAACATACTCTCTAATATCTCCTAGGCTGCCTTTGAGGTCTTGCATGACCGAATGTGAGGAATAATGAGCCTCTTGACAAAAAGAGAAATCACAGATAGAGCTTGTGCATCCCTGGGAATCCCATCTTTTCTGCTCTACAGTGGGAACCACTGGAGCAACAGCTGCTCCAATTACTTGTGCTGCATTTTGATCTCTACCCCTGCCTCCAGCTGTAGGAGTGACATGTGTAGCCACAGAATCTCGCCTTGCTTCATCTCCATTGACATAATCCCAAAGATGTCTGCCAACCAAGATGTTGCCGACCATAAAACTCCACAGGCAACAGTTGGTGCCATCCAACTTATCCTCCTGTGTGAGGACTCCAACCACCTCATTGGGGTTGTTCTAAGCCATTTTTACCAGATAAACTCAAAAAACACAGCAAACTGAACAAGTAAAATCCCTTCCTGGGATGTAAAATGCACAACCAGAGTTTGTCAAAGAAAATCTGCCCACAGTGACAAATATTGTCACAGTATCAAAGGCTTGAAATGCACCACAATGCTCTACAAATGCCCAAAACATCTGCAAAGAAAATCTACAAAAAGTGGCAAAAGTCTGCAAATTGACTCACACTGAGTCCAAGACTACTTGCAAATCTCTCAAATGGTCTTTCAACTGCCAAATCGCATCCGAATGCCAAAAGAAGCCCCAATTTCTTCAAGGAAATTGCGTCCAAAAGAGGGCAAATTAACTGAAAGCCCCAAAAATGCCTGAAATTGCAGTTCAAAACCAAAAGCCCCAAATTTTGGGGTGAAATTGCGACTGAAAAAGGACAAATTGACTGAAAGCCCCAAATTTGCAATTTGTCTGCCAAAGCCCCAAATGTGCTCAACACCTGCAAATGTGCACAAATCTATCCCCAAATTTGATTGAATCTAAGCCAAACAATGGCTTGATGCAAAATAGATCTATCCCAAAAATTCAGCCCAACAATGGCTCAAAAAAATTGAGCAATTTCTTGCTCAATAGCATCCGGTTTCCAAAATGTTCATGCAATGTTCACCTGAAGACCAAACGTGAGCTGCAGGTCGTACGGACGGGAGCTGCAGATACTCGTACGGTCCGAACTGTCAGTCCATATGGACTAACAAATGGTACGGCGCCTACACAATAGCACAAAATCCGTACTAGTGTACGGGCACTGGTACGGACAGAATGCGGCGCTGCTATACGAAAATCCGTGCATAGTACGGACAACAGCGCTTGGCTGTGCGTGCAAGTACGGAATGGAGCAACGCTGGTACAACTCTGTACAGACAGACCATACGTCGTACGGACAGAAGAGGCGGACTGGCGTATAGGGTTCGGACTGCTCATGGGAGCAGTGTACGGCACTGCTGCCGAGCTGTACGTGTGTACGGCAGATGGAGCTGGTACGGACGTCAAGGATTGGGAGCTACGGGCTGTGGGCAGGAGGAGCTGGTCCAAGCGCTTGTCGTGCTCTGATACCAAATGTGAACAGAAGGAGAGCAAGAGTGATGAGCAAGAGAGAGAGAGAGAGAGAGAGAGAGAGAGAGAGAGAGAGAGCTGAACGTAAGTGTATTCAATAGTGGACTGAATTGAGTACAAAAGAGAAATGAGGGGTTTTGTCTAGGTGACAAAACCCTATCTTATCCACTAACCATAGTTAGGGAATTAGACTGTGGTTAGGGGGGAAAACCTCAATGAGGGAAAAGTGCCCTTAACCTACTTATTACAATACATTGGCCACTGCCTAGAATATGATAATAATTCTAACACACCTTGCTGTCTTTGCACTAGCCTAGGTGGGCAGCACCCTCAGCTAAGTCTGCAGCTACTGTTTGATGTCTTCTCCAATGATGAGGCCCAAGACAAGCTCCCTGCTGCTGCTTTCTGATAAGGCTTTTCTGCTGCTCCAAGTGATTAATGTATGAGGCACAATGGCCTCCTTTTATAGGCCCAAGGCCTGCCCCAAAAAACTGACCAGCAGCCTCAATCTGGCCGACCCAAACAGGCTGACCAGGCTGCTGCAAAACCACCCTAAAAGGGCTCTCATAACAAGGGTCCGTGGACCACAAAACTAGGACTTTGGCCCTCACTTCAAAGGCAGATGCCCTCCTATATATGCAGGGTCCAGCCCCCTTCTGATAAGGCTTTTCTGCTGCTCCAAGTGATTAATGTATGAGGCACAATGGCCTCCTTTTATAGGCCCAAGGCCTGCCCCAAAAAACTGACCAGCAGCCTCAATCTGGCCGACCCAAACAGGCCGACCAGGCTGCTGCAAAACCACCCTAAAAGGGCTCTCATAACAAGGGTCCGTGGAACCAGCCCTACCAGCCCTATACCTGGCCCTAACAGAGGGTACACACAGCGGAAGACTGATAGTAATGCCCAGGAGCTCACACAGTGTGATGTGGGGTGTGGAATCACAAACTTGAAACTTCTTAACTTAACGTGCAAAGATGTGCAAGCCAGTAAATAGACAATGCTCAGAGACAGATATAGAAGCAACACTTTATATTTCAGTCCGTCCAGAAAGTAGGACAGGATACAATACCAAAAGGTCCAAGCCTGGCACTTCTAGATCTTTGAGCCCGCGTGCTCCACCTCCAGCATATGTAGACTCTCTGTCTAGATCCCTTCCACCTTGCTGTCCGGAAGCCAGCCTAGATGGGCAGCACCTTGAGCTCAGTCTGCAGCCCTATGTCAGCCTCCTTCTCCTCCTGTGTGTAGGTCCAAGGGTGGGCCTGTGGCTGCTGCTGTCTGCTCCCCAACTGCTGCTTCAAGTGATAATTGAATGAGGCCCAATGGCCTCTTTATATAGCCCCCAAGGGGGCTGGCAAAAACCGACCTGGTAGGGGAATATGGGCCAACCAGACTGCCCCTCCCTACCTGACTTTGTAGTCTGTAAACCGACCTCCAGGCAGTCATTGATTGGCCGACCTGGGGCAACTCTCTTGGGCTGCTGCCAGGACCTAAGGGCAGCCCATATAGGGCCCTCCCCTTTGGTCCTTCTAGGGCTGGATGGCTGCAACTGTTCCGCCATCAACAGGCCCTTCTTGCAGGCGCCCTTGCCCTGCCATGCTGCACCATGTGCCCCTGGCCTCTGCCAGGCTCTCTCCAGCCACGTATGCAGCACCATACAGGTCCGTACATCAGCTGACATCAGCGTGCCCTTCACAGGGCCCCGTTGCAGGCTGTACGCCTGTCTTTTGCTTTGACAGCTGCCCACATGGCAGCTCATGTGCTGCCCATGTGAAAGCCCCAATATCTCCAAGTCTACCTCCCCCATGCTCTCCTCATATGGGGGCTTACAGATGGGGAGGTGACCATTCCAACAAGGTCTCCGTCCCCCACGCTTTCTTGATATGGGGGCTTACAGATGGGGAGATGACCTTTCCAACACCCTAGAGGCCTATAAAAGGGCCCCCTTCGGGGACATTCAATTATCCAGCAACTCAGCAAAAACAAGAGCAGACAGGAGCAGCCAGAAGCCACTCCCTTGGGCCTCATACTTGGGGTGAAGGAGAGTTGAAGGTGTGCTGCAGACTGAGCTCTCTAGGGACTGAACATTGGCCATCTCTCAGGGCAGCAAGGTGTTGTGATCTGGACGGAGAGTCTGCATATGCTCGAGGTGGAGCACGCGGGCTCAAGTCTAGAGATATCCGGCAGATAGTAGAAGTACCTTGTGGTAATATCAAAGGACCACACTCTGGTGGGACTTTGGATCTATCGCTTTTGTATGGTGTCCATAGCTTTGGACGGAAATATGTTGTTTTCGTGTGTTCTATATCTGGCTGGATTATTGTCTATTGATGAGTCTGCACATCTACTTGATGCACATAAGTTTAAGAAGTTTGTGATTCCACCCCACCACACACACTGTGTGAGCTCCTAGGCTATTCTATCAATCTTCCGTTGTTCATACCCTCTGTTGGTCAATTTCTAACAATGATAAGTTTGTCAAAATTCTCTACGAAAGAGATGGGGAAGAAAACATCAGCTATCACTACACTGTCAAAGCAACAAACAGAGGAGGACATGGGGCCTGAAAAAGTTAGCTAATGGGAAAGCTCCAGAGACACAAGGGCTAGTAGCATAAGGCATCCGCATCGCGGATCTACCATGCTTTCACTAAAATCGGGTCCGCTGAAGTAGTCACCGCTGCTACAGTTGTTGTGGCTAGAGAAGTAATGGTGGATTGAGGCAAGAATTCTCTCTCCATCGAAATATCCCACGACTACCTCAAACACTAAATGGCTCCTGACCTTCATCTTCCACAATGGGTAATTGGTCCCATCAAGCTTGCCATGTCACCAAAATTAGGGATCTAATATCTGTTGGCCATGACAATGAACTGAAAAGGGATAAAGTGAGAGTGTCATACACGTCTGAACATGAGTCTCTCGCCTGAGTACAATCCCTTTGATGTCGAAGTACATTCTCTCAAGCAATGAATCAAGGTCGTCCTTCAGCAAGGTCCTTGCCTTCAAGCTCCACTTCCCCCTTAACTTCTGTCAAGGCTCTGATACCATGTTAGAAATGAACCTACACAGCGGGTATCCCGCAACGAAAGACTTAAGAGCATCCCAAGAATGCACACGGAAGTGTTAACTACAGAATCCAAAAACTTCTTCCCTTACGTGTACTTCACAACCGTGTGTGTATGCAAGCCAGTAAATAGAGTGTGAATCACAAGAGAAATACAGAATCCACAAAAGGTATATTTCCATCCAACAACAGGACACAATACAAAAGAGACACTCAGGGTCTCACCAGACCATGGTCCTCTTACCTTACCAAAAGTTCTTGTACTATCTCCTTGGCACCTCTAGATCCATGAGCCTGCGTCGTCCTCTCTGACCTTCTATAGACTCTCCCTCTGTGATCACCGTACCTTACTACCCAAAAAGACAACCTAGGGTCAGCCCATTGCTGAGCTAAGTCTGCACACTTCACCTCTTGGATATAGGCCCAAGGAAGGCTGTTATGCTGCTCCCTAACGTGTTAGACTAGTGGATGTCTAGTGAGGCCCAAGTGGCCGCCTTTAATAGGGAGCTGAATGCCCCCCATACTGGCCAACCTGGTAGGGGCAAAATTATGAGGAGATGGTGGGTGAGAGAGAGCAAGAGAGAGTGAGAGCTGGAAGCTTGGAAGCTGAAAGCTGAGTTGCAATAGAAGAGTGTGAGAGTACAACTCAATGAGAGAGGGATAAGGTTTTGTCCTAGTGACAAAACCTTAGTAGTCACTAACCATAGTTAGTGAACTAACTGCAGTTAGGGAAAAAAACCTCTTAAAGAGGGAAAAGTGCCCCTAACTAGCTTATTATATTACATTGGTCAGGTGGTCATCCGGGATGTAGGAGCGAATGTTTCCTCATAATCTATGCCCTTTTTTTGAGCATAGCCTTTAGCAACCAGCCTTGCCTTATATCTATCAATGGAGCCATCTGGCTTCCGTTTGACCTTGAAAACCCATCGTGTGCCAATGGCATGTTTACCCAGTGGCAAGTCTACAACATCCCAGTCTGATTTTTTGCAATGGACTGCAACTCATCGTGCATGGCATTCATCCAATGCACATTATCCTTTGCCTCTTCGAATGTGGCAGGCTCCTCCTCATCAAGGAGAGTACCTGCATATGCTGATTCCACTGAATTAGCACCTTCCATGTGTTTTTCAGCATACATCTGTCCATCTCCATGATCTATTTTTCCTCTCAGCTTTGCCATTTTGCTGAGGGGTCAGCCTGACTGTGAGCTGATGCACAATACCCTTGCCTTTCAGAAAAGCATCAAATTCTGCAGACAAGTATTCCCCACCTCTATCCGTGCGCAATGTCTGTATCTTGAGTCCGGTTTCATTTTCAACCATGGCTGAAAAGTGTTTAAACACCGTGAACACTTCAAATTTCTGTTTCAGCCCATAAACCCAAGTAAAATTGGAGTAATCATCAATAAATGTAACAAAGTAGAGATGACCACCCAACGATGGAGTCCTCATGGGACCACAGACATCACTGTGTATAAGCTGTAATTTGCGGACAGCTTTAACTGAACCATCCTTCTTGAAAGGGAATCTATGCATCTTACCTAAAATGTACCCTTCACAGGCATGTGGAGGAGGTATCTCAAGAGGTGGCAATGCATCAACCATGGAAAACTTCTGAAGTGTCATCAAGCTGTTGTAATGCATGTGGCCATAGCGGGCATGCCATAATTCTGCATTTTGCATGGCAACTGTAGGGGTAGAAACTGCAAGAGCATGGGCAGCTCTTTTCTCAAAAATATCAAGCTGAAAAAGCCCACGCAGCAGAGTATCAGATAACCTTAAGGCATAGTCATCTTCCCTGTCTCGGACAGCACATTTGTCATCCTCAAAGATGACCTGAAATCCACCTCTGTTAAGAGTGGACAGTGAAAGAAGATTTTTGGTTATGCCAGGCACATATAAGACATCTGAAAGTCTGAAAATTGAGCCATCAATGGCAGTGAGCTCAACATCAATGACAAATGTGCTGTCTCGGACAGCACATTTGTCATCCTCAAAGATGACCTGAAATCCACCTCTGTTAAGAGTGGACAGTGAAAGAAGATTTTTGGTTATGCCAGGCACATATAAGACATCTGAAAGTCTGAAAATTGAGCCATCAATGGCAGTGAGCTCAACATCTCCTGTGCCACGTACTAAATATGATGAGTTGTTGGCACAAGTGACTTTCTTACCAACGGGAGGTGGATGCAAGGAAGTAAAAAGACACTTCCTAGAAGTGATGTGCTTGGATGCACCGCTGTCAAAATACCAAGTGTTCAGTGTTTCATTGACACTGAAAGCAGATGCATCTGTAGAAGAGTCATAACTGCAAGTTAAAAATGCATATGTATCATCACTGCAAGTGGCTGTACTATCCCGAGCATCTGGAACAGCCAACCTAGAATCTGAAATGCAAGATAAAAAGGCATAATCATGTCCAACAAAGTTGGCTGCAGCATCCCCACTGTCAGATGCATGAGGAGCTGAATCTGAAACAGCCATACCTGAGCTGTTTTTCTTTTCTTTTGCAAGCCTTTTCCTGCATTCTGCTATGTGATGACCTGGCTTTTTGCAGTAGTGACAAAAACCCTTCTTCTTGGGCTTACTTGCATCATTTTTAGCCTTTTGTGACGGCTGTCCTGACCCATTGGAAGGCTGATTTACTGATGTCTTTGCCTGTCCCTTTGTTTTTTATTTAAATTTTAAGAGCATGGCTTGTTCACCTGCACATGAAGCCAAATTTTTCCTGGTCTGCTCTTCCTGAAGCAGAAGTCCTATCAACTCATGAAAAGTGAGAGGATTTGCACCCCCCCCTCAATGATAAGTTCAGCGAGGTATGAAAGCTGAGATAAGACTCAGGAAGAGAATTCAGAGTGGTTGTAATCATCTCTGAATCAAGAATAATTTCATCTATGTTTAACAATTGCTCTCTGAGATCCTGTAGCTTTGTGAGGTGGACTGACATGGAGTCACCCTCTTCCATATGTGTATTACTCAACTCTCTTTTCAAGAAAGATACCCTTGCATCATTCCGAGCTGCATACATGCTTTCCAAATATCCCACGCTGCCCTGGAGGTCTTACACGACCGGATATGCGGAATGATAAATCTTTTTACTGAAAGAGAGATGCATGACAAAGCTAAGGCATCCCGTGAATCCCATCTCTTCTGCTCTGGAGTAGTAACTGTAGCTACACCAACAACTTGTCCTGCAGCTGCACCCTGTGCACGACCTCTTCCACCTCCTTGCTGGGGAGGGGTAGGGGGTAGCAGGTGCAATATCTGCTGGTCGGATCTCATCCCCATTGACATAATCCCATAAATTGCGAGAAATCAGAATATTGCGTACCATGAAACTCCAGAGGGAGTAGTTGGTACCATCCAACCTGTCTTCCTGTGAAAGACCACCGAACTGGAAGTCATTCTGATTTTGATGGGCCATATTTGAGAAAGAGATTGAAGCAGATACAAAACTGAATTCCCTTACTGGGAATGAAATGCACAACTCCCAAAAAACACAGCCAAGCACGGGCTGTAAATGCAACTTAGATTTCTGTACTTGCACTGTCAGAAATCTGTCCAAGCATCAAAAACTCTCCAAAATCTGCCAAAAGTGCTGCAAAACACTCCAAGAAAGGTAGTATGAACTGAAAACTCTAGAAATTGCTCTCCCAACACAAAAGCCCCAATTTGTGGCTTGAAATTGCAACCAGAAAGGGGCTGATATACTAAAAGCCCCAAATCTGCAATTTCTAAACAAAAGCCCCAAATTTCAGACTAGATCTGCAGATCTGTCTGCAAAAGCCCCAACTCTGTAATTTCTGTCAAAGCTCCAAATGTATTTCCAAAAATACAGCCAAACAATGGCTATCTGCAAACAAAGCCTGCCCAAAAAACTAGCTGCTCGGGTACCTGAAGAAGTAAAACTCTGCACAGAATGCCTGCAGCAGAAGTGTACGGACAGTGTGCTGACAGTGCGGAACTGTCAGTGTCCGGAACTGTTAGGTACGGATTTCGTACGTTGCGAATGTACAGAGTACGTACAACGGCGTAGTACGGAGTACGGACGACGAGGTATGGCGTAGATCTGTACGGAGTACTAACGACGAGGTACATAGTACGGACGACGAGGTACGGAGCAGAGCTGTACTGTGTTGTACGGCGCGCGGGTACAGTACGGTGCTGAATGGCGAGCAGATCTGTACGGAGTACGGAGGCGATGTACGACGAGCAAATCTGGTACACGGTGCACAGACGAGCAAGTACGGTACGGTACGACAGATAGGTACGACGGGTACGGTCTATTGGTACGGCTGGATTCCGTACATCCGTACGGACTGTACGAACGAATTGTAGTAGCGAAGGTGAGTTGCAGCTGGAGCTTAACGGGGAGGTTGGAGCTAGATGCGAGAAGCAGAGAGCAGGGTCAACCCGCTCTGATACCAAATGTGAGGAGATGGTGGGTGAGAGAGCAAGAGAGAGTGAGAGCTGGAAGCTTGGAAGCTGAAAGCTGAGTTGCAATAGAAGAGTGTGAGAGTACAACTCAATGAGAGGGGGATAAGGTTTTGTCCTAGTGACAAAACCTTAGTAGTCACTAACCATAGTTAGTGAACTAACTGCGGTTAGGGGGAAAAACCTCTTAAAGAGGAAAAAGTGCCCCTAACTAGCTTATTATATTACATTGGTCACTGCTGAATTATATCTATAATTCTAACAAAAATAGCCGACCGAATAGCCCCCAACTAGCCAACCCAGTAGTCTATCCACATCCCCTTGGTGGGGGCACACTCCTTGAGGGTTAGCTGGCCCAACCTGGCCATGTGGCACGCTGCCACTGGTCCATCCCTAGCCCAACCTCTTTCAAGCCCATTTGTGGTCCAAAACTGTCAAAAACATTGCACAACCATGCTGCTGCCGTTCCGCCTATGTTCAGGTCTCCTCTATCCTCCGGACCGTGAGGCCTGCTGCAGAGTCCGTACCAGGGCTGACGCCAGCGCCATCTCATCGCAGCTATTGCAGCCTGCAAAGCCCACGCAATCCAGTCCTCTCCAGTCGTGGACAACCTCAAGGCATTGCCATGCCAAATCGGTCCTCCATGGTGGCCTCCAATCACCACGTACATGCTTCTCCATGCTGCCCACATGGCAGCATGTTTTCTGTCCATATGGCAGCCCCAAATCTCTTTCTTTTGTTCTAAGGTCCACCCCCACGATGCACTCCTCATTTGGGGGCTCATAGATGGGGAGGTGATCAGTACTTTTCCAACACTCTGGGGGATTACCTCGTACAAAGGGCTGAACAAATAGCCACTCTAGTGGTTTATTTTGACATGTTATACCACCATCCGTGAAATGAAGAAAAGGGCCTGAAAACAAACTCTAGGCACTACAAAGCGACACCTCGCATAAAATCGCAGCAACTAGAAGCCCTAGTAGGCTGATTGCTATCAAGTCTGGCAGCCCTGGGTCAGGTCCCAACAGATCTTGGGCCTCCTTGATCACTTTGCAGGGAATGCTGGAAACCCTAATTGCAGCAGCTTGACAACCCTCTAGGGCTGGAATATAAATCGCAACAGCTTCTCTCTCTTTGGACACTCACGCCTGCAAACGGGAGAGCAATCTCACGCTGAAATGAATCGCATCACAGTGGGAGGTCGTGGATGAATAGAAAGAATGATTTGCATCAAGAGAAGGGCCCATAAATAAGGGCTGGACCCCCCCAAAGGTCTTTATTGCAATAGAAATAAACTTCGTACAATCGCTCTGTGAAGAGCATCAAGCTGAGTACAACTCTTGAATGAATCTAGGAGCTCTGAGGCCCTTCTTTTATAGACTTGGCCTAGCTTAAAGCTAGACCTGCTTTTCTAAAGCTAAACTACGCTTTTTTGGTTTTGCCCGCTTTGGGGAGCTTTTGCGTCCCCCATGGGGCTTTCTTTAATGGCGCCATTCTTCCTGGTGCTTTTTGCCTCGTAGGCATAGTTACCAAGGAATGGGAACATTTGGAAACTCATGTGAACGTTCAAGGAAGGGGGAACAAGGGAACAAGAACCGGAATGCCACGTCATATGACATGTCATCAATTCATATGAAAATATGCTAAATTATGAAAAGGAAACCACTTTTAGCATCTCTAAAATTTCCATTTCAGCTTTAGACTTTTAAAGACACTCTTAGAAAATTTAGAAAGGGGGGCTGATAGCGTGGGCTAAGAGAACTTAGAAGGGGGAGAGAGTGGGCTGAGAGAAGAGGGAGAGAGTAGATAGAAGGGAGGGTTGATAGAGCGGGCTGAGAGAATAGGGAGAGAGTGGAGAGAAGGGGGCTGAGGCCTAAAGCTTGCGAGAAGAAGGGGAGGCTGAGAGCCTACAGGAGAGGGGGTTGAAAGAGTGGAGAGGAGGGGCTGAGAGGAGAGGGACCAAGGAGGCTTGGAAGGGGGCTGAAGTATTGTAGGAGATGGAGGACAGAGGAGCACCAAACCACGACACTAACAATACAAGGAAAAGGTGTTGTTCGTGAGTTTTACCCTAGCCCGCAAAACCCTAAAACTCGAAACGCTAGTTAAGGGCCGGAACAACGTTCCCTGGTGAGTGCCTGCCTAGGAACGTTCCAAGCGTTCCCTATTCCTACTCTGTCCGGAACGGCATTCCAAACATTTCGGATGTCGAAACACCGTTCCATCGCAACTATGCTTGTAGGACCTGCTTTTTGCCACTTGCTCTATCATTTTTTAGCCTTTTAGCGCCCTTCCAAGTCGCACATAGATACCAACACTTTAACTCATTAAAGGTTAGCGAAATGTATGCATTCCTAGTTCTTGGACTAATCCTAGTCCCTTGTGGGCGTCCCCACAGTTCTCTTTTACGAATACAAAGGAAAAATAAAACGATAAAACTTATTCTTAGTTAACCATAGTCAACATTCTTTGATCGACGTCAATCCTAATAAAGATTATATTTAATTTCTTGAGAGAAGTACCAAATGGTGACATCCCCTCGGCTTCTAATCAGTTGCCCTCAACGGAAGCTTCTTGATACAACAGCAAAACTTGAGGATATTCTGAAAAAAAGTCCTCATCTACCCACTTGGCATCGAGTGCCGAATAGTTCTTAAACTTGACAAAGGTATTGGCAGATGAGCTTTCCTCTGGGCCCTTCTTTACTATGTGATATACAATCTATTCTGGTCTCAGAATCTACTCCACCTCTGGTGGCTCTTCTTGAACTGGTTTTGCGGGCTCTGGTCCTTCGTACTTCTTGAGAACACTCACATGAAAAGCATTAGGTCTCAGGAAACTCAAGGCAATACGCATAGTGCAGTTTCAATCTCATGATAGTTGCTCATAAGGTTGAAAACCATAAACTCCATCACACATAGCAAGGACTAGCTATTATGACATCCCCAATGATGTCATCAGCGCCCAACAGGTGGGTGTAGACCATAGTATAAACATATGCTCTCACACATACAAATCCACACACGTACACAAACTTAAGCATCCATTTATACAAAGTCTTAGTACTCAGTTTCTATCAGCACTTCAGAGGTGAGGGGCAGACTCAACCATGACGAAGGCTAGCACCAAAGGAGAAGGCTAATTAAAAAGTACTCCAAAATCTCTTCATTCAAGCTAGAACTGCTTGTGAAGACTAAACGATTTCATTTTAGTCTCTCCCAAAGGCGCATCTAAATCTAGCTGATAGGGCAATGCACCACTTAAGATAGAAAGAGTTATCAGAATACCAGCAGCAGGCCGCAACATGGACGAAAACTTTACAAGGTAAAATTTGCATCCTTGACAGCTAACCTTACAGTTTAGCTACTTTTCAAAATATGTATGGCCCTGAGGTGTTGCAAAGTAAGCACCCGTTGCTCTATTGGGTGATCCCCATTCAGAATAAATCAGCAAGAATGCATTGCGACAGGAGCATAACTGCATGAAACCTTTCCCCTGATGAGAGAATATATGGAGCGTTGTCTTCGGACTTGTTCTGCTTCTACAAGCCACTGGTCACATATATGGCATATCAAATTCTCCCGATGCCATATCCAATTCTCCCTATCACATATCCCCCAGCAAACCTTAAATGGTAATGAAACTGTCAGCAAGAATGCATTGCGACAAGAGCATAAGCGTACGAACCTTTCCCCTAATGTGAGAATACATGGAGTGTTTTCATCGGACTTGTTATGTTTCTACGACCTGCTGGTCACATATATGGCATATCGATCTCCCTATAACATATCCAATTCTTCCTAACATATCCCCAACCACACCTAAATGATAACAAAACTGTCAGTAACAGATAGAGGCTAACATTTCCTCGACGGATGTACAATCTGTGTTTCTTCAACATGCTCGTCACATATTTGCCATATCCCCTTCTCCCTGTTACATATTCGTGATTCATACCTGAACTTATGTAAAAGTTGTCTTTAAAACAGAGGGGACTCATAGTTTGACTTCAGAGTGAAGACAGACTACATTAGGCATGACCTGATGGTGGAAAAGGAGTGAGCTGTGGGGTCCCAATTTACTTTTTGAACTGTTACTTGATGATTGTTGACGCATCAAATTGCCAAATCCTAAAAGAAAGTAAAATAGAACAAACTCTGTGTATTTCCCAGGACTGAAAATGGAAACACTCTGTTTTGTGCAACAGGAGAGGATCTACAATGTTGAGAACCAGTCTTTTGTTTTCATCTAGAAGTTTCAAAGCTGGGTGAGGCTTTGTCAATGTACCTCAACCCAGTCAGGAGCAAGGGTTTAATTTATCGAAGATATGGAAGATAGGCTGTGCAATGCTCGGATGTAATATAAAAAACGCATACCTCTTGGATAGACAATGAGTCGGCAATCTCGATTGCCAACTTGAAATCGCTTGCTCTTGATGCATAATCCTGTGATTTTTCGCTTCTTGAGAAGATCCTTTAGCCTTGTAAAGTTTTCGATTTTCCAAATGAATTTCCCTTGATGCCCGTCGGACTTTTTGGCTCCTGCTCTTCCGTTGACTGACGCCATACTCTTAGAGAAGTTGCTGGCCTCTTTGATAACATGAAATGAGGCACTGAATACTGCGGTGTCGTCAAGAAGATATCCCATCTCTGGTGCTACAAAATCTGACATTTTCATGTAATCATTCCAACCAAGACTAGTATTGTCGCCACTTTTGTTATCTGCAGCAAACCTGCCATATGAGTCCCTATGCATGTGATTTAGTCCCGGTTTTTGGTTTAGTACAGACATTCGAAAGAGACACCAGCAGCTTCGTTCTGATGGAACTGACTTTTCGGTATCCTTGCTTTCCAAGCACATGGATAGGTATTCAATGCCACTGACAGACGATTGATACACACTGAGCCGGAGATTGCATTCCCCAGCAGGGAATACTGGACTCATAATCTTCTGAGTTTTGATCATCTCTTTGAAAAGGGACAAGTTGTGGACTTTCCAGGTGAATTTCCCGCTCAAAACCTCCGGCATTGGACCCATCATGGGTTGCAGCTCATTCTCCCTCGAAAATGAGACAGATTCGTGTAGCACCAAGATCTCTGCTGTAATCAAGACAGCCTCATTCACCAAAAATCCGGCTTTAGGATCCAAAACCGTTGAGGACGGCGTGAAGTCGCACCAGCCATGGGACTTCTTCTTCCCTGAGAAGCGATGCCACGAATCCCTCTGTATGGATTTGACCTCGTCTCTCTGATTGACCACACATAATCTATAGCTAGCAAAGCAATCCCACTTAGATGAAGACGAACCACGAGGATCCATGACTTGCAAGTAAATGGAGAGATACCCCGGCAGAGCTTGCGAGTCTCCTCGGGGATAGACCAAAAGTCTGCAGTCATAACCCCCTACCTCAAAGTAACGGCTCCACAGCGCGCGTGCTTTCACCTTGGCAAACTGCACGATCGTCCACTTACAAACAGCCGCATGCTCTCCCCGCTTCTCCACCACGACGGACTCCTGCCCGCCTTCCCGGGGCTCATCAGCGTGCTCTCCACCTCGGGCAACGCTTTTCTCGGCGCGACCGAGGGGCAAGGAATTCTCGGAGGAGGAGGAGGAGGAGGAGGAGGAGGTGGCCTGTTGAGCGGCATCGTCAGGGTGGTGTTTGGCCATGGGAGGTACAAAGGGAGGGAGCAATGGGGGGAGTCAAGGGGAGGGAGGGGTGAGGGGATGCATGGCGATGGAGATGGAGATGGCGATGGCGATGGCGATGGCGAGGGGTAGCAGATCAGGGGAGGGGTTGGGGAGAAGGGTTGGGAAGGAGAAAGGGAGGGGTGTTGGGGGGAGGAGCCTCTGGACAAGCCCCTATGTCAGTTTTCCTTTGTGCTCTTATGGGATATATGCATTCCTTCATCTCATATATCATTTTATATATATCATGTTATTTATTTTTCCCTCTCTCTCACACACACATAGATGAAGACCTCAACATTTGTTTTACCCACCTAATTCTCTCACATTACATTTGTGAGCACTTCACCTTCCTTCCTTGTCCCCTCCTTTCCTCCTCCATACATAGGTGCATGTGAAACACGTCTCCTTCTTCGCTTGCACCTACGAGGATTGGGAAGGAGGAAGGGGTGTTGGGAGGGGAGCTTCTCGAGGGGAGAAGGAGCCTCTATATTAGTTTTCCTTATGTGCATATGGGATATGTGCGGGTCATTTAACATGGAGAATGGCTCTCGTATACATAAATAGATAAAAGTAAATTATATGTTTATACTTTTTTTTGAAAATATATATATTTATACAGACATACACGTGCACAAAAGAAATACCTCAACTTTTTGGCATTTCTTTCTTCACCTCATTCCAAAGTTTTATCCACCTAATTCTCTCACATAACATTTGTGAGCACATCACCTTCCTTCGTTTTCTTTTTTTTCTTGCACTAGTTTCCTCCTTTGCACATAGGTGCCTGTGAACACGTCTCCTTCTTCACTTGCACATGTAATCCATCTAGATCCATCCTTGCCCTCTACTTGCTCCTTTGCCTCGCCATTGCAAGGATTATTAAGTCCCACCTCTTGCTAGTATCAATTATATACAGCAACGTGAACACGTCCAATCAAGTCTACTAACAACTGAACTCCCAAAATGATGTTGATCGACCTCGAACATGGCTTGAATATAACTTTTTAGTGCTCGCCTACGTAGTCTACCCTTCCAACGATCATGGTTGCACAACACAACCTTGGGGTAATTCTATTAAGTGATTTCCACAAAAGCACAAAAATTTCCTGGAGTGGAAAGCATGCATGCTCGTCTACTAGTGAAATAGCTAGGATGCTTGCTGTCACATGGAGGAATTTATGGACCATCTTCAATGCTCTAGGAGGGGTAGCCTTCATGGAGATCCAACGTAGAACAAGCATATGGTGGTTGAGCTTCTTCAGTGGCTTAAAAAGCGAAAACACTTGTGATTATTATTGTTGCTTTAGATTAAGAATTTCAAATAAAACTTTAATCTTGTGAGACCTTGGATGGATTGGACAATGAACACAATTCTAACCATCATGAATTGGATGGAACGTTGGTGCTTACAAGATGGGATGAAGTTGTTAAATTGTGGACATTACAATTCCATGGGTGTTTGGTTTTGGGTCCATGTGTATCTCTTGACTTATCAAGCAGATGGAAGCTCCGAAGCTTTGAACTCTAAAATATAAAGTAGAATGGACCTAAGCTCGAATGAACATTGAATCATTATTTTTTCATTTGTGGTTCTACTTGATGAGTATTCTAGAAAACATCAATAACTTTATGAATGTGGGATTGCACCATGTGTTTTGCAAGGGGGGAATTGAGTTGAGAATCAGAGCATGGAGGTATCAGAATGTAATTGTACAAAGAATTAAAGTAGAGCTTACACCCTAGTGGAGCAAAATTAAATCAATGTAGCTTGGGATAAATTTTGTGAATTGAATGTAACTATTTCAACATGTCAATTGTTGGAAATCGCTCCCTACTCCATCCGGTTCTTCCAAAATTAGTTACCTAGCAAGCAACTAGTGGTGAAAATGTTGATTGCTAGAGTGCAAGTGACTGAGACGAAGAAATTCCAATGATCCACATCAAGATAGGATCCACATGGTTCGTGGAGTTCTCACTGATGGATGTTCTAAAGTCAACATCATATTAGAAGAAGTCCAACAATGGTCCAAGTTTAACTTGAAACTTTCAGACTTTAAAGTTCATATGGCCAATCAATGGTTGGTGATGCTAAAGGGCATGCTAAAGATGTATGCATTAAGGTAAGTGGGGCCTTAGTACTAACAATGACATTCATTGTGGTCAAGATGGAAAATAAGCAAGGATACATGATGCTACTGGGAAATTCGTAGTTGAAAGGTGCAAAAGTGGTGCACAATAAGTGAAATGATACACTCACAATTGAGAACAAAAGAAAGGAGGTGCAGCTATTGATGACAAAGAGCACCATCGCGCCTAGAATTGGAGGAAGCATATGCCATGGACATAGAATACAAGCTATTCGAAAAGAACGTTGCGTTAGTAGTGACAATTGATGCCATGGGAGTAGTGCTAGTGGATGAAGGGAAGCCAAAATTGGTGTTTCCAAAGGGATTCGCTAAAGACAAAGAGGGATAGAGGAAAATCCAAGAGGAGCCCATGCACTGCATCAGCTGAGCTAGCATCAATGGTCAAATTACTAAGGTACAAGCCATCAAATAACTAACATGTGTTTAGAAGGGCGACCAACATTGATACAAATTAGTGAAGATTTACCTAAAGTGTTCTTTGAACAAGTCTACAAACTTTTCTCACATGGGAGTACACAAATTTAAAGTGTGTACCGCTCACATTGATTCAATCCCCAATCAAGCACCAAAGGTACCGAGTGAACCCCAATTATGCAAATTTGGTCAAATCTAATTGATTAGCTACGAAGGGCAAGATTGATGGACCAAAGAAAATGGTTGTTCTCTATCGCCATATTGCCTAAAAAGGATAGGAAATTGAGGGAATGTGTGGACTATAGAAAGATGAATCAACCAACCACCATAGAGCCTTTTCACCTACCCTTCACCAATACAATAAATTGGTGAGGCATGCAATGTATTTCATTCATGGATGAATGTAGTGGGTAGAATCAAATCACACTAGCAAAAGAAGGCCGCATTCAACATTGAATGGGGGCATCCTCACACAAGGTGATGCCATTTGGGTTGAAGAATGAACTACCCATGTTTCAAAGGTTCATCATGGAAAACTTTTACGAGTACATTAACCAATTCTTAGCCAATTTTTAATAGTGTGAACACATCCAATCAAGCCTCCCAACAACTGAACTCCCAAAATGATGTTGACCAACCTCAAACATGGCTTGAATATAACTTTTTAGTGCTTGCCTACATAGTCTACCCTTCTAGCGATCACGGTTTCACAACACAACCTTAGGGTCATTCTATTAAGTGATTTCCACAAAAGCACATAAATTTCCTAGAGTGGAAGGCATGCTCATCTACTAGTGAAATAGCTAGGATGCTTGCTGTCATATGGAGGAATTTATGGACCATCTTCAATGCTCTAGGAGGGGTAGCCTTCATGGAGATCCAACGTAGAACAAGCATATGATGGTTGAGCTTCTTCAATGGTTTAAAAAGAGAAAACACTTGTGATTATTATTGTTGCTTTAGATAAAGAATTTCAAATAAAACTTTAATCTTGTGAGACCTTGGATGGATTGGACAATGAACACAATTCTAACCATCATGAATTGGATGGAATGTTGGTGCTTACAAGATGGGATGAAGTTGTTAAATTTGGACATTACAATTCCATGGGTGTTTGGTTTTGGTTCCATTGTATCTCTCGACTTATCAAGAAGATGGAAGTTCTAAAGCTTTGAACTCTAAAATACAAAGTGGAATGGACCTGGGCTCGAACCAACATTGAATCATTATTGTTTCTTTTTGTGGTTCTACTTGATGAGTATTCTAGAAAACGTCAATAACTTTATGAATGTGGGATTGCACCATGTGTTTTGCAAGGGGGGAATTGAGTCAAATCAGAGCATCGAGGTACCAAAATGTAATTGTATAAAGAATCAAAGCAAAGCTTACACCCTAGTGGAGTAAAATAAAATCAATGTAGCTTGGGATAAATTTTGTGAATTGAATGTAGCTATTTCAATAGGTCAATTGTTGGAAATTGCTCCCTACTCCATCCGGTTCTTCCAAAATTACTCTACCTAGTTAGCAACCAGTGGTGGAAATGTTGATTGCTAGAGCACAAGTGACTGAGACGAAGAAATTCCAATGATCCACGTCAAGGTAGGATCCACATGGTTCGTGGAGTTCTCATTTATGGATGTTCTAAAGTCAACATCATCTTAGAAGAAGTCCAACAATGGTCCAAGTTTAACTTGAAACTTTTAGACTTTAAAATTCATATGACCAATCGATGGTTGGTGATGCTAAAGGGCATGCTAAAGATGTATGCATTAAGGTAAGTGGGGCCTATCTAACAATGACATTCATTGTGGTCGAGCTAGAAAATAAGCAAGGATACATGATGCTACTAGGAGATTCGTGGTTGAAAGGTGCAAAAGTAGTGCACAATAAGGGAAATGATGCACTCATAACTGAGAACAAATGAAAGGAGGTGCGGCTATTGATGACAAAGAGCACAATCATGAAAGAATGCAAGCTTGAATGCTTAGAAATGGAGGAAGCATATGCCATGGACATAGAATACAAGATATTCGCAATGAATGTTGTGTTAGTAGTGACAATTGACGCCATGGGAGTAGTGCCACTGGATGAAGGGAAGCCAAAATTGGTGTTTCCAAAGGGATTCGCTGAAGACAAAGAGGGATAGAGGAAAATCCAAGAGGAGCCAATACACTGATTTGGCTGAGCTAGCATCAATGGTTGAATAACTAAGGTGCAAGCCATCAAATAACTCAATGTGTGTACAAAAGGGCAACCAAAGTTGATACAAATTAATGAAGATTTACCTAAAGTTTACTTTGAACAAGTAATCCATAACTTCTAATAAACCAAATAGAAAAGTTGTTTTCTTATTGAGCAACATTTCAGTATCTTATGTACCTACAATGGGACATAGCAAAGCAAGCCATCCACTATCTCCTCCTAGACTTGCTGCAGTAGTGGCTAACCCATACTTAACGTGGTCCTTTCCATTCTTCGTGGATCTCACATTGTTCTATTTGATTGATAAAATAATGATGAAACTAAGACTAATCCAATGGATGCTTCTAACTACAAGAGTTTGATTTTAAAATCATTCATAAATGAGTTCATCTCAATGTGGGATATATTATTTGTATCATGCTGAAGACAAAAGACCCAAAGAGGAGATGGACGATGAGTTGTTGGATGTAGGATTGTTTTCTACATTGATGTACAAAGACAAGCACTAGGACAATGTGGGATATATTATTTGTATCATGCTGAAGACAAAAGACCCAAAGAGGAGATGGACGATGAGTTGTTGGATGTAGGATTGTTTTCTACATGGAGGTCAACGGATAAGGAAGTAAGGATTTAGGGGGAGCATAGGAGTGGGAGAGGAAGAAGGTGTAAGAGCATGGGGGAAAGAAGAGAGAGGAGGGAGGAGGAGGAGGAGGAGGGAGGAAGAGGGAGGAGGAGGAGGAGGAGGAGAGGAGGAGGAGAGGAGGAGGGAGGAGAGAGGAGGAGAAAGAGGGAAGGAGAGGAAGAGGGAGGAGGAGGAGGGGAGAAGGAGAGGAAGAGGGAGGAGGAGGAGGGCAAAAGGAGAGGAAGAGGATGGGTTGCAAGGTTGGAGGAGAGGGGAGGAGGAGTTGCAAGGTTAGAACATGCTTTTGGACATGGAGTGCAAAGGAGCATGGACACTTGAGACAATTGCTTGGAATACCAAAGTAGAATTCAACACAATGGCCCAAAGAGTGTGGGCTTCATTCCATTATGGGGTATTTATACAAGTTGGAGAGCTTCTCTCTCTGCATGTAGGAATTGTAAGACATTCTCTCTCTACATGTAGAACTTGCATATAGAAGTTGCATGTAGGAGTTGCAAGTTGCATGTAGGAGTTGCATGTTGCATGTAGAACTCACATGTTGCATGTTGCATGTAGAAGTTGCATGTAGAACATGCATGTAGGAATTGCATGTAGGAGTTGCATGTAGGAGTTGCAACAAGTAGAACTTGCATGTAGGAGTTGCAAGTAGAAGTTGCAAGTAGAACTTGTATGCTAAGAATTCCTAAGAGAGATTGTTCCTAGCCTTATGCAAGTACAAGCGGAGCTTTATCGCTACTCTACACACACATTCTGTACTACCTAAGTCCATGCTAGCACAGAGACAACATACTCCCGGATCCATTTGATTACTTGTCCTCGAGTTATGGCTTATTCAAAATCAGTGAAGCTCGCCCTTCATGTGGCAGCTCAGCCGATTTCAAAGTTGGAATGCCATGTGCGTAACCGAGTGGCTGTTGAACTTGTGACATGCAAGTCATTCCTGCTGTAATGCTTTTGCACCGTACCATTTGTGGTCTGTAGTCAGGAAGCTTATCTCCTCTTGAGGGGTGGTAGACGGCTGTGAATTTCAGAGGGGATCTCGTTGCTGAGGCTACGGACTCTGCCATCGAATCTTCTTGGAAAGAGGTTTGGCGGGGGTCTCGTTGTTGAGGCTAGCATTTCTTGCTATCTTGCATACATGTTGGATGCAATTGCACCCGTATCAGTGAGCTTGTTGATAAGTTTGTATGCAAGTCTAATATTTTTACATTTAGGAGACGGGTGTGATGTTTGGCAAGGGTCTCATTGTTGCTGAGGCTACAGACTCTTTTGCCAATTCATCTTGAGTTTTGGCATAGCTTCTTGTCCTGCTTGTGAATTCATTGCATGCTTTGAGAGTATGGAATGAAAGTGTGTGATACTATTATTGATGCAATCTATTATGTGCCTATGCAAAATCGTGTGAGTGCACGTGATGTGTTCATTAGGTAGGGACTAACTATATGCTTATTTGTGGGATTCAATAGGGAAACTAAGACTCGATCATCCCTAATACAAAATTATTAGGTCTTCCTAAATGTGGGAAAATGTGCACATGTAGTGAGTGTACATGTGACAATCTAGTGCAAACTATATGTGCAAAAAAACGTGCATATGCTAGTGAGTGCGCGTGTAATAATCTAATCCTAACTAAGGAAGACTTGGGTTTCCCCAATCTTCGTTTTTGTCGGGGATGGCTTGCGTGTTCAAGTAGTAGCGCTTCAGTCGACTCCTGTTTGTTGTTGTATTGAATTGGACTCCATCCAATGTTTCTAGCAGCACAGCTCCGATGGGATTCATCTTTCTTACTCGGTAGGGTCCTTGACCTAGATACTTCAGTTTCCCCTTGTGTACTTTGGCATTGTATAACAAGACCAAGTCACCTTCCTTGATTTCTTTAGCTTTAAGATTTCTATCAAACCATGCCTTTCTTCTGTGCTTTTCTATTGTCATGGCATGGTAGGCAACTAGTCTTGTCTATGTATGTTTCTCCAACTGATAGAGTCTTTCTTTCAAGGATTGATGGTCTCCCATGCATTCTTGTACTACTATGCATAGGCTTGGTATTACAAATTCTAGTGGGGCCACAACTTTAAGGCCGTACACCAATTGAAAAGGTATGTTCCCTGTATTGACCTTGAGTATGGTTCGATATGCCCATAAGGCTGCATTTAGTTTTTTTGCCCAATCATAAGGTTGTGGTTCTACTACCTTGGTGAGGATAATGCATAATATTTTGTTGGTAGATTTGGTCTGTCCATTCCCTTGGGGGTAGTAGGGTGTGCTTTTTCTATGGATTACCATAAAGCCAGACAAGAGTTCTTGGATTATCTCATTGACAAAATGTGTGCCTCTATCCGACACAATTTCAATGGGGCATCCGAATCAGGTGATCACATTCTCGTATAAGAATCTTGTTGTGCTTCTGGCATCTACCTTTCTGATTGCTTTAGCTTCAACCCATTTGGTAAAGTAATTAGTGGCCACAATGATGTAGCGTGCCTATGTTCCCTTTGCTATTGGATGGATGGGACCCACATAGTCTATCCCCCATTTTTCAAATGATTTTTGTGCAACAACTATTGTTAGAGGATTGAAGTCTTTGTGTTGTGCTTTAGTAGTATGTTGGCGTACATCATAGCCTTTTACATATTCTAGGCATCTGCCCAAAGTGTTGGCCACCAGTAGCCTACAAGGAGGACTTTTCTTAATGTGGCTTCCCCTTGGAAGTGTCCTCTTGCAATGCCGTCATGGACTTCACTCAGGATTGGCATGGTCTCATGAGGCATTATACATCTTCTTAATACCTGGTCCTTGCCCATCGTGTATAGTTGTCCTACAATGAGTTGATAGGGTGCAACCTTTAGAATTAGTTTTTTGGCATCTACTGCTTTCATTTCAGGGGGTGGTCTTCCTGCCATTAAGTACCTAATGATATCTCCACACCAATTTGGAACAGCATCTACTTGAAATAGTGTGGCATCTGGCAAGTCGTCTTCTACTCCAATGGATTCTTCTCCCGACTTGACACGAGACATGTGATCGGCAATGTAGTGTTGGGCACCCTTGCAACCCACTATTTTGAAGTTGAATTCTTGAAGCAAGAGGAGCCATCTGGTTATTCTTCCTGTTGTACACAGATGGTTCACAAGATAACGCAATGCTTGATGGTCGGTGTAGAAGACAAAATCATTTGCCAGTAGATAGTGCCAAAATTTCTTAGCACTATACAGGGCTTCTCTTTCTATGGTGGTATAGTTGATCTCTGCATCATTGAGTTGTTGACTGGCAAAGTAGAATGGGTAGTCTTTCTTATGTTCACCAGGTTGACAAAGCATACTCCCAATTGCATACTTGGATCCATCAGTATGAACATGAAAATCAATATCCCAATTGGAAGATATAAGGACGGGTGCTGTGATTAGGCACCACTTTAAAAGCTCAAATTTGGGCTTGGTCACACTCTTCTGTCCATAAGAATTCCACTAATAATTTGTAAAGTGGTCTAGCTGTCATGGCATACCGCAATATAAATCTTCTATAATAGCCGGCATGTCCCATAAAGACCTGTACACCTTTGGAATTTGTAGGAGGAGGCAGTTCCATGATGATTTTGATTTTTTCCATGTCAGTTGCAATCCCATGTTGAGAATGATGTGTCCCAAAACAACTCTGTGGGTGACCATGAATTGGCATTTTGTTGGATTTAGGGAGATGCCATACTCCCTATATTTGATTAGTACTGCTTTAAGACATTTGAAGTGGTCTTTTTTGTTCGAATGGATGCACAAATCATCCAAGAATAGCTATAAAAACTTATTCAGAAATGACTTGAAAGCTGTGAACATGACTTGCTAGAATGTGGCCGAGGCATTACAAAGGCCAAATGGCATGACTCTATATGAAAAAATACCCCATTCTGTAGCAATTGCTATTTTTGATTGGTCTTTAGGAGCAATTTGGACTTGGTTATAGCCACTGAAGCCATCCAAGAAGCTATATATTTCGGAACCTACCACCTTTTCCAACATTGTTTCTATTAAGGGTAGAGGGGATAGTGATC
Organism: Dipteris shenzhenensis; assembly: GCF_047967505.1. NCBI lineage: Eukaryota > Viridiplantae > Streptophyta > Polypodiopsida > Gleicheniales > Dipteridaceae > Dipteris > Dipteris shenzhenensis. Next base: position 2,697,328 of record NC_141613.1, read on the forward strand.
CCTAATTGTGGCGGCATTCACATTCTTTAAGTTTACGCATATTCTAAGCTTCTTGTTGCGCTTAGGCACAATGACGATGGGTGAAACCCAATCAACGTGCTCTATCTCGTAGATGAATCCGGCATCTAGGAGTTTTTCCAGCTTGTCATAAACCATGGTGCCGTACTTAGGATTTGTGCGATAAGGTCCTTATACCTTAGGGTGGGCACCTTCCCTTATAGGTATCGTGGGTACTGCCACATCTGGTAAAATTCCTTTCATCTTTTTGTATGACCATGCTAGGCAGTCACGGTATTCCATTAGGAGTGCTTTGATTTTGGTTTCATCTTCTTGTCGAAGTTGTTTCCCAATGAAAACCATTTTTTCTTCCTCCCCTTCAAGGGTGAGGTTTATTGTGCGAGTTTTTGCCAGTCCCTTGTAGATTGGAGTTTCTCCAATGCTATCGATTTCTTGAACTTCAAATTCTCTTAGTGGTCTTGGCATTGCTATTGGGACACTGCCACTTGTGTAATTCTTGAAGTACTTTGGCACTTCTCGAAGATCGGCCTCTGATGGTGTTGAACTAGCCTGACATGTGCCATGTGCACTGGGTGGCATAGTTTCATTTACCAATTTGTTAGGCTCACTTTCTTTTTCTGAAGGCTCTTGATCGAGCTTCATCTACACATGTGGCTTATATTTCTGAAACTTCTTACGTTCGGAACTATGGGGTAACTTTTCCACTGGTAAGGTGTTCCTAAGTAAGGGTTCATTTGCTACGCATACTCCTTCCAGTCCCTTAGGGGATCATTCAAGAGGGTGGTTCTGATTTTGAGGGAGCTGGCTTTGCAAGATACAATTTGATGATCCTTGTTTGAACTCATTCGAATTCATTGAAGTATTCGACCTTGGCTTTTCTATGATTTCCTCCTCCAGCTTTCTTGCGGGATCTTCTGCTGTTATTCAACTTTGTAGGTTCAAGTTTTGGGGCTCGACTGCCATTAGGGCATGCAGAATGGTTAAGTCATTATCAAAGATTTGATCTTCAATTTTAGCATTCTTAGCCTCAGTTTCAAGGCCCCAAGGAAAATCGGAGTCATCATTGGTATGGGTACCTTCTTCAGGTTCATTATCCCACTCGAGGTCAGCCATAAAGAATGGCACCTCTAGATTAATTAGTTCTTCATGTGTGAGTGGAGGATCTACCTGTAGCACCTTAGCATCTATCTGCGAGAAGATGGGGTCTAATGAATGGTAGTTGTTGATGGTTGCCAATGTTTGTATCTAGTTATTGACATTGCTTTGTGAATTGCCCACTATGGCATGCTGTTGCAGGGGAGCTGATTTGCTTGAGATTGTTGTTGAAGATGTGTCATCCAATGCTCTAGGCACAATTGGGTTTATAGCTCCTATCCCCACATTCACCCTGATTGTGGTGTTGCGATTCTGGATTGTCAGTTTATCAGTTCCCCAATCATGGAGGATTGATGCTTCCCATAACCAAGGATGTCCCAGTAAGATTTGATGGGATTTTTTTGGGAGATCCAAGATTGTGAATTGAATGGAAAAGCGAACTCCTGTGACCTTTGTGGACACGCCATTCACTATTCCCAAGGGTTTAGCTCGTGAATCATCGGTAAGGCGTATGTTGAAATTAGCCTTTTGCATTGGTGGGAGACCCCATTCATCATAGAGCTCCTTTGATAGGACATTTACACCTGCTCCACCATCCACTATGGCTTGGACTTCATTATATGCCTTGTGGATCAAAGGCACAGTAATGTTGTGTATGTCATCTCTCTCACCCATCCACACAAGGAGATTTTTGATGTCGTTCATAGGTGGAGGGGGATTTATGATGAGTTGAATCCATCCTTTGAAACTCTCCCAGAGATTAGGACAATTTTGTAGGAGGATTCCGATGGGAATTAACACAGGGCAACTCAGGATGCTAGAGAGTGCGGCTTCTTCAAGTTGAGGTGGCAGTACATTATGTTATGGAGTCTATTGTTGGAACATAGGCTCGAGTATAGTATCAATACTTTGTGGGGCCAAGTCATGGATAAGGTCTTGAGCTTGTTTCTCAGCCTCAAATTGAGCTTGTTCCTTTTGTACCCATTGTTGAAGTGTCTGAAAACGAGCCTTCTCCACCTCTACATTTGGATATGGAGCTTCTTTTATTTTGAGGCTCGGGAGCTGATGTGGATGAGCTTAGCTGCTCATTGCTTGGCGGAGGTAGAGGCACTTGTGCTTTCTTTTTAAGAAGTCGCTTTGATTGGATTGGAATGTTAGGGTCCTTGGTGGCCTCTTTTTGCTGGCATGTAATTACATTTAGAGGTTGTGATATTATGCTTGCCGGCCCCAAGCTTTGATGGTCCACCGCAATGATGCTAATTGGGATGTCAGGCTTAACCTCTGTTTGTTGTGGAACCTTATTTTTCATTAGATAATCCATACAGGCATGTCCTATGCCACAATCTCTATAGAGTGATTGGAAACTAGCAGGGCTACCACAATGAGGGCACTTTGCGATCTGGTGATTTTCTCCACACCCGTAGCACTTGATTGATGCTCGATATGTATTGGGTTGAACTTGATTTATGTAGACTGGTATTAGACCTCTGCACCTTCTACATAGTACATTGAGTACTCTGCTTCATACTCGAATGGCGAGTCTACTTCCTCAGCTTGCAGTTGATGTATTGAAACTGCCTGAGGAGTTAGATTTGGTGCTCTTGGATATGGTCATGGATTCGGATTCTTGAGTAGTTGTGGGACTTGTGTGTGAACAGGAACAGGATTTAGCCTCGTAGTTGGGGGCACTTGTGCAAGTACTGGTTGCCTGTACATTGGCATGGGTGCCACTTGGTATTGTTGAGGTCGAGGCGGGTTGTTGGGCATGTTGAAGATGCAACTGTTTTCATCATGGCCACTGACGACGTAGATATGGCACCACAACCTTGGCGGTGGATTTGCTTGTATAGTGATTCTGACTCTTAGGACCAGGCACTCATTTGCTATATGATTGGCCATGTAGTATGGACACCATACATTTTCTCGCTGTGGATAAGTTTGAGGTGGCGGTTGAGACAAGTGAAGCTTTTGTTCCATGGCCTGCATCATGTCTTCTTTCAGCTTCATGGTCATGGCCTCTAGGCGATCTTCATTTGATGTTTTCGGCAGTGGACTTGGATTTGCCCTTTTTAGAGCGCTTATCTCGTGCACTGGATCTGCCATCATCACTTCTAGTGTCAGAGTCAGTCATGCCATCCTCGATGTGAATGGCTGCAGAGCATGAGTAGCACTGAACGTTTCATAGCTGCTAATTTTTTTCATATCCTTTCGAATTTTCTTCCTTAGTCCCGTAATGGGCCAGGCTGTGAGGTACTTTGCATCGGGGCGTGGGTGACATTTGGCAATTAATCTTTTCATCTTGCCCAGATACGTGCGTACATCTTCTCGACGGCCTTGTTTGATCTTGCTTCGTTGGAGAGCGGGATCATCTTGTAGCCTCTCCATTTGAAAGTGCCTTTTGAATTCTATTTAAAGCAGGTCCCATGTAGCTCACTCTTCCACTAGAAGGTCTAGGTACCATTCTGATGCTTCATCCAGTTAAGGCCATGGGAAACCAGGCCACCTTGGTTTCATGGGATTGATCTCCACCTGCTCGGCATGCGGCATCAAAATGTTGGAGGAAACGGGCTAGATCTCCCCTACCATTATATTTGGGAAGTTCCAGTTCTTTTAAGGGGTGCCTGCCTTGATTGTTATTATTTTTGCGATTAAAAAAATTGTCAGCCTCTGCATCGAGGTTAATATCCCCATCATTGTCGCGACGACGTCTTGCCATATTGTGGCGTGGAGGAGTTAAAGGGATTTCTTGAATTTTAGGGGGGGAATCAAGGTAGATGATTATTGGAGGCAGTGGTTGCAGCGGAGTTGTATGCTGATTTCACGAAGAGCATTGGAGTCAGAGGCATTGTCCAGAGCATAGCTGCATGCAGATTGGCACGAGAGTTGCAAAGGGTGTCTCTGTCACAAGTGCAGGTGTTGATGTAGTTTGTTTGGAGGGTCAGAGTGGTGTTAGTGTTATAGGGACTGTCATGTTAATAATGTGCCTAAGATTATTCCATGTATGTAGGGAAATGTGTCGGTGCATACGAATCGTCAATTGGAGGTCGACATAAAGATACGAGTGAATTAGTGCAAAACGAGGTCCACACGGGGGTGCGAACGAGCGAGTGCTAGGGATTCCAAAATGGTGTACAATGGGCTGGAAAAATGCCCCATAGCGTGATGTTTCCATGTGTAAAATTTTGATTTAAACGAGGTCCAGTTTGGGTCCCAAACAGGTGAGTTACGAGGAGTTAAAGAAGGGAGAAAATGGACTTTTTGGGGGGGGTCTCCCTTAGTCTTAAGGTTGGTGTGAATGGACTTTAAGTCCAACTGAGGTGTTTGAACTAGGTTAATTCTAGTTAGTCTAACTAACCTATTATCCTAACTATCTAGTTACTATAAATGGATAGTTGCTTAACTAGAGTTAGTCTACTAACTAAAGATCAGCTAAGCTAACCTAACCAACTCAGTTACACTAACCTAATTGTAAGTCTAAGTAACCTAGAGTTAACCTAGGTTCAATCTAACCTAGGCTAGGTTGAAACTAACCTATAGTTAGCCTAACTAACCTAGTTTAACACTAACCTAACTAGAGTTAGTTAGCTGGTTAGGATAGGTTAGGGTTTCCTCTCTTTTGTTTTCTTTCTTTTTTTTTTGGGAGGGGGGGCGTCATGCGGTGGCGTCCGAGAAGGGGGGTGGTTTCGCGAGCGGAGGTGGGGGGTTAGAGGTGAAGGAGGAGGAGTTGAGGGCAGGGGGGCTGGGAGGTGTGGTAGAGGGAGTAGGGAGGGTGGAGGTTTGTAGTATGGAGGAGGTGGGGGAAGAGGCTGCGGGCAGATGAGGCTCTGGCGATGTAGGCAGAAGGAGGCTGAAGCAAGCAGCGGAGCGAAGGAAGGAGGTGTGCTGGCGGCGGCATTTGCATGGCGGGGTCGTGCAGGCGGCTCTATGCATGCGAAGCGCCTTGCAACTTAGGCCCTTAGATTAGTTTGTAGGAGCGGCCGACGAGAGAGAGAGAGAGAGAGAGAGAGAGAGAGAGAGAGAGAGAGAGAGAGAGAGAGAGAGACGTAAAAGAGAGAGGGGATAGAGAGAGAGAGAGAGAGAGAGAGAGAGAGAGAGAGAGAGAGAGAAGAGGGAGGGGGTGGGAAGAGAGAGAGAGAGAGAGAGAGGGGTGGTGGAGGAGGGAGACGGAGGGGGGGGTGGAGATGGAGGGGGTGTGGGGAGATGGAAAGGGGGGGGGGTTGGAGATGGAGGGGGGGGTGTAGGAGATGGAAGGGGGGTGGAGAGGGGGGGGTGGTGGAGATGGAGGAGGGGGGGGAAGGGGGGTGGTGGTGGAGGGGGAGGGGTGGAGAGGGGGGAATGGTGGAGGGGGAGGGGGAGGGGTGGTGGTGGTGGTGATGAAGAAGGGGGGTGGTGGTGGAGGGGGAGGGGTGGAGGGGGTGGGGGGTGAGGGGATGGTGGTGGAGGGGGGAATGGTGGAGGGGGAGGGGGAGGGGGTGGTGGTGATGGAGAAGGGGGGTGGTGGTGGAGGGGGAGGGGTGGAGGGGATGGGGATGGGGGGGTGAGGGGATGGTGGTGGAGGGGGGAATGGTGGAGGGGGAGGGGGTGGTGGTGATGGAGGAGGGGGGGGGGGAGGGGGTGGTGGTGGAGGGGGGGGTGGAGGGTGGAGGGGGGGAAGATGGAGGAGGGGGGTGGGGGAAAAAAAAACTTGACGGATGAAAAACTTTGAAGGTCACTTGAATGCTCTCCAAGTCTTTCTTGATGTAACGTGATTGTTTAGGACTAATGGATGGTGGGTGGATGGCTAGGTTATCGCTGTGAGATGGGCTCGAAGTAACTCACCGTGTGAGGATGGGAGTAGGGTGGTGGTTGATGGAGAGGGAGGAGTGTCTTGCGTAGGGCTCGGAATGGGGGAAGAGGATGGAGACAAGATGTGAAAGATGAAGAATGAGGGGGTGGAGTGGGTTTTTATAGGAATTGGGTATAGGTTTAGGGTTAAACCCTAAACTCTTCCTGAGCCATAACTTTTCATGGTTAGCTTGGTTTGCTCTTCTGCAAAAAGTGAAACGATCGAAATTGCAAGATCTATGCATTAATATCCACTACCTAGCCTGATTGTTTTATCAAGTGGCTTATTTTTAACAAATAAATAAAATTTCTTAAGGTAGTAACCCAAGCTTGATGCTTGGGGTTGATATGTGTGGCTAGAGTTGGAAAAAATTTTACTCTCCTTGCCCTTGAGTGTTATGTTTGTGAAAATTCATAGTAGTTTGTTTTTTTACACATACCTGCGTATTTTTACTTGTTTCTTGAGGTGCTAGTCTCCCCGACAGTGATGCCAAATGTTAGTTCTTTCCCACAGCTTCTGCAGCAAGAGCAGGGTATTCTCAGTATGCAACCTCGAGTCGTATTTCGGTGAGAGACGTAGGCTTAAGTGTGGTAAGCAAACATAGTGCATGCATGTGTGAAAGGAACGGGCATCAACATGGTTGAGGTAATGAAGGCTTTCACCTTCATTGGGGGTTGAAGGGTTTGGGAGGAGTTTAAGGGTTAGAAAGAGGTTCCAGAGTTTAGAAGAGGTTCTAGGGTTAGAAGGAGGTCCCAAGGTTCAGGGTAGAGTACATGGTGGAGAACTTGTCTCCCTTGTAGATCATGGAGGTCAAGGGTTGAGGAAGTAAGGGTTTAGGGGGAGCATATGAGTGGGAAAGGAAGAAGTCATGCTTACGTACTCGAAATCAAATATTACAACAATCAAGTCGCAACAATAGGAGAGACTATGAATCCCACATAAATGGTTCAAGTCATCCTGAATGGACTAGGAGAGGGATACAAGAATCTAGTCTAGAGTATTGCCATCCAACGGTGAATACTGAGATTGGAAGAACTTCATCCAGTTTTACTTAGTGAAGGACTCAGGACTTAGGCCATTCATGCACGTAAAGTTCATTCCAATGGTCAAGCATTCACAGCTTCAGATAGAAGTAGAAGCAAAGTAGAGGCAGAGGCAGAGGTAGATCATTCTAGCGAAGTGGTCATCATTACTAAAGAAAGTTAGCATCAAAGTCAGAATCAACATCAGCATCATCCTTAGCAACATCAGAATCAACAAAGAGAAAATCATTCCAAATGAGGAAGATTCCAAGGACGAGGGAATGCATCCACCAATGTGTCAAACATCCAGTGCAACTACTATCATAAGTTTGGACACTATGAAGAGATTGCCGCAAGAAGCAGTATGACCAAGGTGGTCAATCTAGTAGCAATCGAGGGAATTCTTGAGGAAGAGAAAATCATCATGGTAAACATTCTAGTCATAGTCATTATGCAAATGAACTTGGGAATATGTTCCTTGCAAATGAGGAAATGCAAAAGACTGATATAGTGTATCTAGACACTGATTGCAAAATTCAAAAGAGGATTTTAGCTATCAGGTCGACCAAACATATCAAGATCCTTGGTACATAGACAGTGGTGCATCATCTCATATGACAAAGCATTCATGAATTAGAAGGTCAGAAGAATGTCATCTACATGGCATATAATACACCGAATCGAGTTCAAGGGACATGCATTATCCCTATGAACAATTTCGCTGGTACGAAAGGATTGGTGAAAGATGTACTCTATGTTCCAAAGCTTAACAAGGACCTCTTGTTAGTAGGTCAAATGACGGAACACAACTACCAAGTCATCTTCGATGGAGAGGAAGGATGCTTGTTCAGAATGCTAGCTACCGTACCAAATTTGCATGCTTGTCAGCTCAACCGCAACAGATGCCACTATTCGCAAAATGGCACAAGATATATGGACATGCCAATTTCAAGAGCTTGATTGAGCTCATGAATCATAATATAGAAATTGGGATTCCTAAGCTATAGTTTCGTGGAAAAGTTTATGAAGCATGCTGCTTCGGCAAACAAAAGTGAACCAACTTCACTAGAAGCACCTCTCGAGCTAGAGATATTCTTGATTTGATTCATACAGATGTATGGGGTTATGCCCATACCCATAGCATCAATGGTTCACTTTACTACATGACTTTCATAGATGACTACAACAGATATTGTTGGGTCTACATTCTAAAAGAGAAATCTGAAGTCTTTGCCAGATTTCAAGAATTCAAAGCCATATTAGAAAACCAGGCAGACAGAAAGGCCACAGTCATGAGATCAGACAAAGGAGGTGAATACATGTCTTCAATATTCATGAACTTTTGCAAAAGTCATGGCATTCGAATACAATTCATTTGTGTAGATACTCCTTAGCAGAATGCAAGAGCTGGAAGGAAGAATGGTAGTTTAGCAGACAATGCTAGAGCAATGCTTAATGAGAAGCATCTTTCGAATCAATATTGGGCAAAAGCAATAGCCACGGCAAACTACTTGCTTAATCAGCAACCGAATCGATACAGGGTATGACACCTTGTGAAGCATTCACTAGACAAAACCCACGCATTGGGCATCTCCACATATTTGATTGCATAGCATATGCCCACATACATGATGATCATCGCATGAAATTGGATGCGAAGTCACGCAAATGCATCATGGTTGGCTACAGTGAAGACATCAAAGCATACAAGTTATATGATCCCATCAACCACTACAAGGCCATTATTTTTAGAGATGTAATCTTTAATGAGGAATCCAAATGGAAAACCTCAAATACACAGGAGATAGACGCATCGATTACTCAGCCATCTACATAAAAGGTTGATGAAGAAGAGCAAGAATTGCCAGAAGCACCCCAAGTAGAGCCACAGCAACTCAGATGGTCTACTAGGGAAAGTAGACCTTTAGCCAGATTGACATATGCTCAAAAAGGCAAAGCAATTCAGGTTGAAACTACCAACTAAGCTCTTATGACTACCATCATGGCTACAGAAGAGCCAGTGTGCTTCAAAGGTGCAATTGACAAGCCAGAATGGAAAACTACGATGAATGAAGAAATGGAATCTTTGTATAAAAATAATACTTGGGAATTATGTGACCTTCCCCCAGGAAAGAAGGCCATAGCAAACAAATGGGTATATAAAGTGATGTACAATCTAGATGGTAGCATTGAAATATACAAAGCCAAACTAGTTGCAAAAGGATATGCATAGTAGTATGGTCAAGATTATGATGAGACTTATGCTCCAGTAAAGATGGATTCCATATGGCTCTTGATATCACTAGTGACACTCAGAAGATGTAATGTATATCAGCTCGATGTTAAGAATGCATTTCTCAATGGTTATCTGGACGAGGAAGCCTACATGCAACAACCAACAGGTTATGTTGAACTAGGAAAAATTAGGTTTGCCATCTGAAGAAAAGTCTCTACAGCTTAAAGCAAGCACCCAGAAGTTGGTACAGCAGAATTGACAAGTATTTTGTTGATCTAGGATACACGAAATCCAATGCAGATCATACTCTCGACTACAAAGTTCAAGGGAAAGACATCACTATTGCACTTTTGTATGTAGATGATCTGATTGTGACCAAAAGCTAGGATAGCTTCATCAAAAAGATAAAACAAGACTTATTTGCAGAGTTCAATATGAAAGATCTTGGAATTATGCACTATTGTCTTGGAATTGAGTTCTGGAGAGATTCAAATAGCACCTTCATGAGTCAGCTAAAATATGTTGACAGTCTCCTGAAGAAGTTTCATATGGCAAATTGCAACATTGTAGCCACTCCCATGGAATAGAGTTTGAAACTTGTTAAAGATTCAAGAAAGCCTATTGTCAATGATAGGTACTACAGGCAACTCATTGGATCTCTTATAGATCTAACTATCACATGGCCATATATTTGTTATGCAGTAAGTTCACTAGCATAGTTTATGGCAAATCCAAAATAGTCTCACTGGAATGCAGCCAAAAGAGTCTTGAGATACATCAGAGGTACAAGACACTTTGGGATAGAATTTAGAGGAAGTCATCCAAGGTTGCATGGATACTCTAACATGACTATGTCAGAGATCATGAGACCATGAGATCGACATAGGGATATGCATTTTTCCTTAGTCAAGGTGCTATATTATGGTTGTCAAACAAACAACCAACTATTTTGTTGTCTTCAACTAAACTAGAATATAGAGCTCTCACTACAGGTGCATGTAAGGCTATATGGCTTACAAGACTATTGTTAGAAACAAAGTACGTTGATGAATCAAAGCCAACAACAATATATTGTGATAATCAATCGGCTCAAGCATTGGCCAAGAATCCAGTATATCACTCCAGGACAAAGCACATTGATGTCATAGAGCACTTCATCAGAGAAAGAGTGTTACTTGGTGACATCTATAAGAAAACAATACAACGTCTATGCTCAACAGATAATAGGATCTCTTATGCAAGAGAGAAAAGCAGATAGTATGGAGAATCAAAAATTTGATTACTATAAAACTGATACAATAGATGGCGCTGCCTCCCAACCATGCGCTCCTGTGTGAGAAGCTTTGATGGCATGCTAGAAATAGTAGAGGACAGTGGTTGGATACTAAGGAATCATGGTTGCCGTAGCCAGTGATGAATATGGGCTTCACGGGCTTGCTCTTATATAGCCACAAGTCATAGTCGGTTAGAACCAATTGGGAGACTGACCTAGTCAGCCCAAAATGGTCGATTGTAGATCGGAAATAGGCCACCAACCACACGTTAGAACCGTGGCATAGAATAGAGCAACTAACCTATGGCATTCGGCCATCCGAGATCATCTGGGGCTCCAAACGAGCCCTGCAACCCGAGAGTGTGGGCTGCCCCGGGAAATGCTCCATCTACCCTCAAGGTAGTCAGTCATGGGATGCCTTCCCGCACTTGCATGTAGCCTAGTTAGCAGTGTGCCAACTCTATCTGAAGCCGTCCAGCCATCATGACAAAATATGAAGAGGGGAGAGGAGAAGAGTGGAGATGAGGAGAGAGGGCACAGCTAGAGAGCACACCACAAATGACTAACTGTACACTAGAATTAGTTGAAAAAATAGAATATATACAAACCCTTTTAGGGTTAGGGTTAGGGGATCTAACCCTTTCCTTTATAGCACTCTATAAGGTTAGTGCTATGCACATATGATCACATGATGGTGCTATGCACACATGATCACATGATGTTGAGCGTGAACTCTCAACACCTTCCCTCAAGATCAACATCATGAAGTAGGCCTTCCCTCAAGATGATGAGTCTGGGGAATCGAAGAAGGATTGAGCATTACATTCCATCACACCCCTTTAATGGGAATGTCCTTCCTCTGCATCAAACCAAGAGCTAGTCGGTGTTTCTCGAATAGCTCTTTACCGAGTGGTTTGGTAAAGATGTCTGCAACATTTTCTTTGCTATCACAATGCTGCAGTGTGATGTCACCAAGTAACACTCTTTCTCTGATGAAGTGCTCTCTGACATCAATGTGCTTTGTTCTGGAGTGATATACTGGATTTTTGGCCAATGCTTGCGCCGATTGATTATCACAGTATATTGTTGTTGGCATTGACTCATCAAAGTAATCTGTTTCTGACAATAGTCTTCTGAGCCATATAGCCTCACATGCACCTGTAGTGAGTGCTCTATATTCTGCTTCAGTCGAAGACAAAGAAATAGTTGGCTGTTTGTTTGACAACCATGATATAGCACCTTGACCAAGGAAAAATGCATATCCCTGTGTCGATCTCCTGGTCTCATGATCTCCAGCATAGTCACTGTCACAGTATCCATGCAACCGTGGATGACTTCCTCTGTATTCTATCCCAAATTGTCTTGTACCTTTGATGTATCTCAAGACTCTTTTGGCTGCATTCCAGTGAGACTGTTTTGGATTTGCCATAAACTGTGCTAGTGAGCTTACTGCATAACAAATATCTGGCCGTGTGATTGTCAGATATATAAGAGATCCAATGAGTTGCCTGTAGTATCTGTCATTGACTGTAGGCTTTTCTGAATTTTTAGTAAGTTTCAAACTCTGTTCCATGGGAGTGGCTGCAATCTTGCAATCTGCCATATGAAACTTCTTCAGGAGACTGTCAACATACTTGAGCTGACTCATGAATGTGCTATCTGAATCTCTCCATAACTCAATTCCAAGACAATAGTGCATAAGTCCAAGATCTTTCATGTCGAACTCTGCAGATAAGTCTTGTTTTAGCTTTCTGATGAAGCTATCCTTGCTTCCTGTCACAATGAGATCATCTACGTACAAAAGTGCAATAGTAATATCTTCCCCTTGAACTTTGTAGTAGAGAGTATGATCTGCATTGGACTTCATGTATCCCAGATCAGCAAAATACTTGTCAATTCTGCTGTACCAACTTCTGGGTGCTTGCTTTAAGCCGTAGAGACTTTTCTTGAGATGGCAAACCTTGTTCTCTTGTCCTGGTTCAACATAACCGGCTGGTTGTTGCATGTAGACATCCTCGTCTAGATAACCATTGAGAAATGCATTCTTGACATCGAGCTGATACACATTCCATTTACTGAGTGTCGCTAGTGATATCAAGAACCGTATGGAATCCATCTTTGCTACTGGAGCATAAGTCTCATCATAATCTTGGCCATATTGTTGTGCAAATCCTTTTGCAACTAATCTGGCTTTGTATCTCTGAATACTGCCATCTGGATTGTACTTCACTTTGTATACCCATTTGTTGGCTATGGCCTTCTTTCTTGGTGGAAGGTCGCATAATTCCCAAGTGTTATTTTTATACAAAGCATCCATTTCTTCATTCATAGCAGTTTGCCATTCTGGCTTATCTACTGTGTCTTCGAAGTACACTGGCTCTTCTGTGGCCATGATGGTAGTCATAAGAGCATAGTTGGTGGTTTCCACTTGAATTGCTTTGCCTTTCTGAGCATATGTCAATCTGGCTGGTGGTCTGCTTTCCCTAGTAGACCGTCTGAGCTGCTGTGGCACTGCTTGGGGTGTTGCTGGCAATTCTTGCTCTTCTTCATCAACCTGTTCTGTAGATGACTGTGAAGTCGATGCTTCTATCTCCTGTGTAGGTGAGGTTTTCCATTCTGATTCCTCATCGAAGATTACATCTCTGGAGATAATGACTTTGCGGTTGATGGGATCATACAATTTGTATGCTTTGCTTTCTTCACTGTAGCCAACCATGATGCATTTGCGTGACTTCGCATCCAATTTCCTGCGATGATCATCATGTATGTGGGCATATGCTATGCAACCAAATATGCGGAGATGCCCAATGCGTGGCTTGTGTCCAGTGAATGCTTCATAAGGAGTCATACCTTGTATCGGTTCGGTAGGAAGCCGATTAAGCAAGTAGTTAGCTGTAGCTATTGCTTCTGCCCAATACTGATTTGGAAGATGCTTTTCACTAAGCATTGCTCTAGCACTGTCTGCTAAAATCCCATTCTTCCTTTCAGCTTGTGCATTTTGCTGAGGAGTATCTGCACATGTGAATTGTCTTCGAATACCGTGAGTTTTGCAAAAGTTCATGAATGCTGAAGACATGTATTCACCTCCTCTGTCTGATCTCATGACCTTGATCTTTCTGCCTGTTTGGTTTTCTACCATGGCTTTGAATTCTTGAAATCTAGCAAACACTTCAGATTTCTCTTTCAGAAAGTAGACCCAACAATATCTGCTGTAGTCGTCGATGAAGGTCAAGTAATAAAGTGAACCATTGATGCTGTGGCTCTGGGCATAACCCCATACATCTGTATGAATCAAATCAAGAATACCTCGTGCATGAGAGGTACTTCTGACAAAGTTGGTTCGCTTTTGTTTGCCAAAGCAGCATGCTTCACAAACCTTTCCAAGAAACTGTAGCTTCGGAATCCCAATTGCCATATTTTGATTCCGGAGATCTAACAAGTACTTGAAGTTGACATGACCATATCTCTTGTGCCATTTTGCGGATAGTGGCATGTGTTGCATTTGAGCTGACATGGCATGCTTATCTGGTACTGTAGCTAGCATCCTGTATAAGCGTCCTTCCTTGACACCTTTTGCTACTAGCTGACCTCTTTTGGATTTGTCTCTGATAGTGCATTCATCACCGTTGAAGATGACTTTGTAGTTGTGTTCCGTCATTTGACCTACTGACAAAAGGTTCTTGCTGAGCTTCGGAACATAGAGCACATCTTTGACTAATCCTTTTGTACCAGTGAAATTGTTCATAGGGATAACACCTGTCCCTTGAACTGGATTTGGTGTATTGTCTGCTGTGTAGATGACATTCTTTTGACCTTCTAATGGCTTCATTTCTGTGAACCATTCCTGATGATTTGTCATATGAGATGATGCACCGCTGTCGATGTACCAAGGATCCTGTTCCACTTGGTCGACTTGATAGCTGAAATCCTCTTTGGGATTGAAATCAGTGTCTTGGTGCATTGTATCAGTCTGATGCAATTCCTCATTTGCAAGAAACATATTGCCATGTTCATTTGCAAAATGACTGTGACTAGAATGTCCACCACGATGATTTCCTCTTCCTCGGGAATTCCCTCGATTACTGCTGGATTGACCGCCTTGGTCATACTGCTTCTTGTGGCAATCTCTTTTATAGTGTCCAAACTTGTGACAGTAGTTGCACTGGATGTTTGACACATTGGTGGATGCATTCCCTCGTCCTTGAAATCTTCCTCGGTTGGAATGATTTCCTCTTTGCTGATTTTGATGTTGCTAAGGATGATACTGATGCTGATGCTGATTTTGACTTTGATTTTGTTGATGATGACCACTTTTCTGATATGATCTACCTCTGTTTCTACCTTTGCCTCTGCTTCTGTCTGAAGCTGTGAATGCCTGATCATTAGAATGACCTTTACGTGCTTGAATGGCCTGAGTCCTGAGTTCTTCACCAAGTAGAACTGACTGAAGTTCTTCTAGTGTTGGAATTTGCCGTTGGATGGCAATACTTTGGACTAGATTCTCATATCCTTCTCCTAGTCCATTCAGGATTACTTGAACCATTTCTGCGGGATTCATAGTCTCTCCTGCTGTTGCAAGTTGATTGTTGTAGTCTTTGATGCGGAGTACATAAGCATGACCGGTTTCACTGCTGTTGCGGAAACTCTGGTTGATCTGGTTTCTCAGGGTGAGAATCCTGGATGTGTTCTTGGACTCGTAGAGAGCTGCGAACATATCCCATGCTTCTTTTGATGTCTTGACTGTGTTGAGCTGTCCTAGCATGACATCTTACACATTCTGCTTGATCAGGTGATAGGCATACTTGTCTTTCTTATCCCATTCTGCTTGAGCTCGGGCAATGGCAGGATCTGCTACTGGTGTGGAAACTGTTTGTGTAGATGTAGATCCCGATGTAGATCCCGTTGCTGGTGCTGTGACAACAAATGGAGTAGAGCTACTGGTGGCTGGATCGGCCAATGGTCTAGGTATGGATCCATCGACATACTCCCATTTGTCCTGAAGCACAAGAATGGTCTCCATTCGGTATTTCCATGTACCGTAATTGGAGTTGTCTAACTTAGCAGATGCCTCCAGATTGAGGTTGCTAGTCGACATGGTGCAAACAATGTACTCAAAAGTGTCCTGAAAAAACTCTGTATGAATCAACTGCAAATACACTGAAGATGCCAAGTGAAATCTCTGTACGGTCGGTGAAGATAGAACTGCAGTATACAAGATTTGATCTGTGTTACAAGGCTTGTGGCAATGATGCCGGGAATAGCCAAGAGGCTTTACAAGGCTGAAAAAATGATGTGCACGATGCCATGAGATAGCCAAATAGGCTTTACAATGGTGGCATGTGTGTGTGAAATCAAGTGCTATCTGCCCACTGAATCAATCTGCAATGCCTCTGAACTCTGAAGTCTGCTCACTGAACTGATGAACGTAAGGTTTTAGGTAATGTAATGATGTGAAATCGGATGTGAGCATATGGACTCCGAGTAGGTACTAGTCGGGAATTTCAAGCATGGCTTAGATTGGCAACTTGGGGAATTCAAAGCGTCCCCTCTATGGCGATCTAGTCTACTCTGATCTAGATCTAAACCAACTGTCGATCGATGAAAGAGCAGCAAATAATTCCTTTTCCTTTGTTCTTTTTAAGTGCTGGGTCAGATGCGTCGATGTAGAGGCAAATGTGCGTGAAGGAAGTGGTTTTGTCAGCGAGGCTCAAATGTGAGTGTAACTTGCGCCGAAATGTGCGCGTAATGTAACGAGCGCGTAGAGCACAAAAAATCGACCGACTTTCTTTTTGGAGCACCCTCAAATTCTTCCTGGATCAAGAGATATGACTTGATCTAGGTGGAGGGGCAAAAGGAGTGCAAATGGTGCTCAATGATGATGTGTCACTGTGAGTCACATGCAGTGATGATGTGGCACTGTGCTTAGCAAGAGGTGTGCCAGTGAAGCTCTGTGCTGAGGTGGCAAGAGTGTGCACAGTGTGCTTGGCAAGGGACTGTGCCTGCAGGGGTCTGCTGAGGTGGCAGTGCTGACGTGGTAGTGATGACGTGGTAGTCAGTGATGATGTGGCTTGCTGACGTGTCCTGCTTATGTGGCGTTGATGACGTGGTAGGATGAGCTGGCAGGGGTGACGTGTCAGGATGACGTGGCAGGATGAGTTGGCAGATAGGATTGCCATGTGTCATTAACGGGTGTATGCCTTATCCTCCACGTGTCAGGGCGCGGGCAGCTAGAATCTTTGGAGATGCTCTGGAATCTTTAAAGATTCCATCGATGGAGTCGTTGGTCTGCGGGCGTACCTCTCCAGTACCTTCCTGTCCATTGTCCTCCGTCTTTTCGCAGCGTGACTATGGTGCTCTGGCGAGCATGCGCTTTGATCTCTCGCATCATAAGCTTAAACAAGGTACCTTGTGATCGTCCTCTGTGGATGGTTCACCGCTTGTTATCATGCTTACAGGTGAGCTGCTTGGCTTCCTTCTATCCTGGCCTTTCGCTGGTCTATTCTGGCTTGTCAAGCGGTTGCAAGAGAGACAGGCGAGTACTCTTGCACTCTTTCAGCACGGTATCTGCACGTCCGATGGAATGCGGCGTGCATGCCTATTTGCTTCATCAATACAAGAGCAAGAACATAACCCGTTGGGTTGCAAACCTGAAAGAAAAGTATACGCCTCCCGAACCGCTACAAAGCCATATGATCGTGGTTTGTGGGCGTGTAAAAAACTTGGACTGCGCCTCAGGAGCCGCGATTGTTTGAAGGCTGGAGCACTACGAAGTTGGCGGTTTTTGTTTGTGGCGAAGCTACTTGGTCGTTGCCCGTGTTGGAGGTCCGTCGGGAGTCGCGGCTGTGCTGGAGGCTGCGTCAGAGTCAATGGAACCGTAGGCCTGTTGGAGGCGGCTGAGGGTTCTCAGGCTCGGCTGCTCCAGTCTGGGGGTGAAGCCGGTTGAAGGAGGAGAGCGTGGAGGCTGGCGTGTTCCGTGGGCTGCTAGTTGGCAGTATTTGCAAAGAGCTTGAAGGAGGCAGAGCCAAGGAGCCAGTCATTGAAGGAGCTGGCTATGCATCATTATTCTGAGCCCAGTTGATATAGCAGCCGGTGGATAGGCTACCAGTTGAGGCGTGGGAGTCATGAGGTCGCGATTGCCTTTCGGAGCTCTTTGCAATTTGCTTCTTGAAGGTTTGCAGGCTTCAGTAGTCCTCAAACCTTTCAAGAACTTCTGAAAATGAAGAACAAGATCTTTCCGTGTCTCTCTCACAATCAAAGTACCTTACAAAACTCAGAAATGTCTCTCTTTCTCTCTGATATGGAGGCTCGTTCTTCTAATCTCTCAGAGTCCTCTATTCCTCATAGAAATTCTCACACTTTCTCTCAGCATGAGTGGATTTCAATCTCTTACTCTTACAGAAAGAAGAACTCTCTCTATTTTTCTCACAAACATAATGGATGGACAATCTCTCTCTCACTCATAATGGAAGTCCTCACAAAGAATGAACGGAATGAATAACTCTCAAAGGAGATGACGGAAATCTTCTTTCAATGGATGGAAATTCTCTCAACGGAAGTGAAGGGAAGAATCTCACAATCACTCAAGAGAACTCTCAATCTCACAATCTCTCTCACACTCTCACAAAGGATGGCGCCTCAGCGGAAGGCAGAACCATGCTCTGATACCATGACAAAATATGAAGAGGGGAGAGGAGAAGAGTGGAGATGAGGAGAGAGGGCACAGCTAGAGAGCACACCACAAATGACTAACTGTACACTAGAATTAGTTGAAAAAATAGAATATATACAAACCCTTTAAGGGTGGGGATCTAACCCTTTCCTTTATAGCACTCTATAAGGTTAGTGCTATGCACATATGATCACATGATGGTGCTATGCACACATGATCACATGATGTTGAGCGTGAACTCTCAACACATCAGGCCACACATGGCCCCCATCTGGTGTCCAAACCAGAACCTACTAGATAATCGAGCTACTCAAATGCCTTCTCCTCATATGGGGGGGCTTACAAGTAGAGTTAGCTGGTTCCTGTGTAGTTATACGAGAGTGGAGCATTGATATCTAACACCCCCCCTCAATGTCCACCCATAAGTGAACTACTTTTTTGGCCTAATGCCAAGTCGATGAAGATGCCTCTCCAGCAAGTCTCTTCCAAGAGCCTTCGTGAAGATGTCCGCAGCATTCTCTGTAGTCGGACAGTACACCAAGTTGACCTCTCCATCCATGATGAGCTCGCGTACAAAGTGATATTGAATCTCAATGTGTTTTGTGCAAGCGTGGTACACCGGGTTCTTGGCAATTGCCATGCAACTCTGATTGTCACATGATAACTGCGTAGGCTTGTTCTGCACTGCACCCATGTCCCCTAAAATCCTCCTTAACCACACTGCCTCACAAGACGCAAAACATGCTGATTTGTACTCAGCCTCGGTAGAAGAAAGAGCAACTATAGGTTGCTTCTTGCTGACCCATGACACAGCTTCAGATCCAAGTGAGAAATAGTAACCTATCACTGATCTTCTACTGTCCACATCTCCTGCCCAAATCCGAGTCATAGAATCCGATCAAGATGTTGCCATTGGTATAGGTGATGCCATGATGTATTTCAGCATCCGCATCCCTACCCTCCAATAATTCTCTCGGGGCTTATTGGAAAACCTGCTTAGTACACCAGTCGCAAAACTGATGTCATCGCATTTTGCACAAGTAAATCAAACTGCCCACAAGCCTTCTGTACTTTGCTTCATCCACTAGTGGTGATGAATCCTCATTTGACAGCTTCACGTCAACCTCCATAGGGGTGCCAACTGGCACTCAGCCATGCCAAATGCCTTCAGTATCTCTCCAGCATAAGCTATGAGATGAAGATCTATTTTGGCTCTTGCCAAACTTCAATCCCCAAACAAAAATGCATCAGCTGTCATTTCAAACTCTCTTCCTAGCAACTGCTTTGTTTGCAAGATCTTTTCTTCATGGTTTCCTGTTATGACAAGGTTGTCCACATAAAGGACCATGATCATACACCTGCCTCCTTCTCTGCAAAAGCTACTTTACCCACTTCGAGAATGGCCGTTGCCGTTGTGGTTCTGCAGGCTCTTCTTCCTCTTCTTTATCTTGAATCCTCCCAAGCACTGTTGGGGGAGTTCGGTCTATTGTTGATGGTTGTACTGGATGGATATCCTGATCCTGGTTGTCTGGGATAGAAACATCCTCCTCCAATTGATGCGGCTGTTTTGAGAAAACCACATCATGACTTACTATTACCTTCTCGGTAACAGGATTATAGAGACAGTAACCCTTCACCTCTTCACTATAGCCCAAGAAAATACACTTCCAGCTCTTCGGTTCCCATTTGGTCCTGTTAGCATCAGGGACATGCACAAAACAATCACATCCAAAAACTCTGAAATGTGTAGCTGAAGGTTTCTTACCAAAAAAGGCCTGCAGTGGAGTCATCCCATTCATTGCCTTTGTGTAGCTACGATTCAGAATGTAAATTGCCATGTTATATGCTTCAGCCCAGAAAGTCTTTGGCAAATCTTTCCCTTTCATCATACTCCTGCCCATTTTGCAGATGACGTGCATCTTGCACTCTGCTACTCCATTTTGCTGTGATGTATGTGGCGGGGGTTTTTGCCTCTTGATCCCATGACTTTTGCAGTAACTTTCGAATTCACTTGATGTGAACTCACCACCTCTGTCTCATCTCAACTTCTTTACCTTTCTCCCCGTTTCTCTCTCGACCATTACATGCCATTCTTTGAGCTTACTAAAAGCCTCATCTTTAGTCTTCAGGAAGTATATCCATATCCTTCTACTGTAGTCGTTGATCAATGTCATGAAGTAGTAGGAACCACCCAAAGCTTTCGTCTCCATCTTTCCGTAGAGGTTCGTGTGAATGAGCTCTAGAGGAGCCTTTGCACTACTGGCCTCTTTAGGAAAGGGCTGCCGATGCTGTGTTGAGAGTTGTGGTGCCATGAGCACATAATTACAGGCTAAGGTATGTGATAAGGAATGTATTAAAGTAGCCACCCTAAGATGTGGACTACATGATGTGGAGATGTGGATTGAGGATATCCACAAGGAGAGATGTGGATGAGAGGATCCCACATGGTTTGACTATTCAAAGGGCACTCTCTATATAAGAGGCCTATCATGTATTGTTGAATATAAGGAAGAAATGCACATTCACTCAATATTCTGTTTATGAGTCCAAGCTAATCTATCTTGGAACCTAATTGACTTGAGGTACATGTCATGAGCACTCTCTTCCTCATGTTTCCACATAGGTTCCATCCACCTTAGAGAGATCCTTAGATCCTGAGGCACACATGTTTTCTCATGGTATTAGAGCATAGGTTTAGCTCATTAGTAGTTCACTAGGATTGCTCCCATTCCTAGATTAGTTGTAGGTATGCCTTAGGAACTCATGAGTTCTCCTAGATTAGTTTTAGTTTCATATTGAGAGTTCTCTTCCACTGAGCGAATCTTAGTTCATTTGAGATATCTCCGTTTACATGAGAGAAAGAGAGAATTAGTTTGAGTTCTTATTTATTCAGCAAGAGATAGAGAGAGATCTCATTTCTTTGAAAGAGAGGATATGTATATCTGAGATTGAAAGGAAGCTAACAGATTGATAGACATCTTGAGGTAACATCGTGAGCTCAAGGAGACGAGATTAAGAGAAGAAAATGTCTTAGGATCAAGATAGAGAGGGAGATAGAATTCAACGAGAGTTTGATCGAAATGATTCTGTGTTGTTGATGACGGAGTACATATTTCCATGTCCAATCCATGGAGTTTTCTACTGCAACGATGATTAATGGAGCTTGTCCATTGTAGCAAAGCATTTGGATTGCAGCAATGGTGTCGAGGAGTGGCGTGGCTACATTGTTCAGTCGCTCCAAAGCCTCAACCCAAAGCTCTGCCTCCAAAGCTTCGACGACCACAACCTAGCAGCCCGTAACTCAACGCACCTTTAGCAAGCATCGAGCCTCCACAAGTGGCGACAACAGTGGCTCTCCTTGTTCAATGACCCACCTCCTCACGGGCTCAAGACCAAGTCCAAACGGCTCCCTTCAGCAAAATCCTATCTAACACCAGCCGACAGATGCTCCACTCCTTCAGTGAGCCAGTGCCCTGCATGCACACGACCTCTTGCTCAGCACACTCAGCACGATTCGAATGACTCGCATTAGCCAACCCATTAGCTAGCCCAATAGCTATCTCTGCAAGCTATCTCAACAAGCCAGCGCCTAAACTTTGCAAATGGGCAAGCTCCAACGCCTTGCACATAGCCAACCTCCAAATAGTGTGGGCTACCACAAAGTCCTTCAAGCTCTTGCACACCCATCAAACGACGCCTCCCACTGCAAGCTCTCAGTGCGGTGCGATTGCAATGACTCCAAGCCTTCACCGTGCCAACACGGACTCCAGTGCCTAGGCCACATCGTCGTCTCTGAAGCATTCAACCATCCACAAAGTTTGCTCCATGGTTCTCTACCAAGAAGACACATGGCAGCAGATGAAGAAGACACGTGGCAAGATAAGATGTAGCTATGGTTAAATTTAACTCAGCTTGGTCAATGGTTAAGTAAACCCAGGTCTGGTCAACTCAACCCACACTAACTCATGGTTAGATTTAAGTTCAGGGTTAGTTAAGTGCCACCTAAGCACATAGCCTCTGCCAAGCATAGTTTGGAATTTAGCATGTGAATCCCTGTGCCACAACATCAAAGGCCTCTTCTTCATAGAAACTTCGACAAGCTGTAACTTCCAATCCAGGAAGAATTTGCACACTCCAAAAAGGAAAAGTGATCGTCTTTTCGAGCTCTATGTGCTTGTCAAGTCAGAATCATTGTATGTAATTATACATTGCCAATATTGAAAGAAATCAATTGGTAAGACCTTTGCAACAACTGAAAAAGCAATGCATAAATGCACACATCATTGTCATAAGCATGCCAAAAGCACAAGTGCATGAAATGACCATAGCACGAAGCATGGCATCCACACATAAAGCATTAAGGCACATGGAAGAAAAAAATCATCATGCATCACGCTACATTAAGCAAAGAAGGCCACGACATCGACAACATGTATTGAAAAAAAAAAACCTTGCCAACCTTGCCCATATGTTTGTAAAAGGTGGAATGTAGAGATGGAGACATCAAGGGAAGAGAGTCATGCTTTATAGGAAAGATGGGGGGGGAAATCAAAGTACTAGCTAGGTGGCTTTACAAGAATGAGCGTGTTCCATCAAGGAATAGCCCCCTCCTTTTATAGCCAAGAGAGGGGGTCTCTCCCAATAAATTCATCCTCCCACATGCATGGTGTGTGTGGAAGAGTGTCCCATGTGGGCTAGGCAGTTACACACTCTCAATTGTGTGCGACAACCCTTTGCCTCATTTTTCCACATACATCAATGCCCATATCCCAAGTCTAAGATACTCCCTTGGTCTCTTCATCTCATGATATAGGGGAGACTTGGAGGGATGGGAGTGTGTAGACTCGTCTACATCCCTAGTGCCACCACAACAGCCTTGACCCTAACTACTCTTTCTGGACCTATGATGGGTATGCCCAAGTGATGACCCCTCAAAGGGGGCTACAAGGGATGGTTGTCGAGTAGGTAAAGCCATCAGTGTCCTTGATCTACCCCTGAAGGGTGTAGGAGAGGGAATAGATTGTTGAGAGTTCACGCTCAACATCATGTGATCATGTGTGCATAGCACCATTACATGATCATATGTGCATAGCACTAACCTTATAAAGTACTATAAAGAGGCTATAAAGGAAAGGGTTAGATCCCCTAACCCTAACCCTAAATGGGTTTGTATATATTCTATTTTTTCAACTAAATCTAGTGTACAGCTAGTCATTTGTGGTGTGCTCTCTAGCTATGCCCTCTCTCCTCATCTCCACTCTTCTCCTCTCCCCTCTTCATATTTTGTCATGGTATCAGAGCTCCCTTGTCTTCCGTCGAGGCATTGCGATCCATGTGAGAGAGATTGAGAGATTGTGAGATTGAGAGTTCTTGAGTGTTCTTGTGAGAGCTCACTTCCGTAGAGAATTTCCGTTCATTGGAAAGATTTCCGTCATTTGAGAGAGAGTTCATTTGAGTGTTTCTTGAGTTGTGAGAGAGATCTAGATTGAATGATTCTTCTTGTGAAAGAATTGGTGTAACTTAAGAGTGATCGAGATTTCTCCTTAGAGAGAGAGATAGTTCATATTTTGTTGTGGTTGAGATAAGCCTTGTAGCCAAGTATCTGCTCTACAACAATGCCAAGCAAAGCTTTCAGCCTGTACTTCAACAAACTAAGGCTCAAACTAAGGCTCAAATGCAAGTAGCCATAGCTTAGAAGTAAAGGAAGGCGACTTAGCTACCTTCACATCACAGCTGTAACTACACGGCTCCAACGTGCTTAGACACCTACTGCTAGGAGCCAAAGTATCAGCTCCAATGCTTTGCCTAGTTCTATCTCCAACGAAATCGGCAAGGCTCCTTCATGCAACGCAGCGACTATGCGGCTTCCTCTCATGACCTCCAAGCTCCCGACGGTCAACCAGCTTACAAACGAGATGAGCTATAGGTCTAACTGCTAGCCAAAACGACCCATTTAGAGTAGCCCATTCAGTGCCTCTATGCTCTATAACTACGGCATCCTTTGTTCTACCGCTGAACAAATGCCCACAACACTAGCCATCAACCGGTCCGCAACCTCGACTCCAAATGGCTCAATAGCCCACGCAACGAAAAGGCACATCCACAGTTGCCTCAACAGCTAGCCCGTCGCCCATAGCCTCATAGTTGACTACCAAGCTTTCCTACTACGAGGACATCTTATCCTCTATAAGCGTAGCTTCAGTGCGCCTGACTACTCCAGCCTCGATCAGCTATCGAGAGCCTCGATCAAGTGGCTATGTTATCTCCAACATAGCCACAATGCCATCACTGATCTCTACGCTGACTCCAACACTAACAATAAAGAAGGGTCACCTCATGCTTACCCTACTTGTGACAGGGAAGTATAAGGCAAAAAATATGGACATGTACATGGCACCCAGCTATAGACCCTATGGAGGGGCATGCATGTCTTTGATATTTCTAGAGCCTCGAGTTGAGCGTAGACATGTGCATTAGGGAAATTTTAATGTGGACCATGCATGACTATCCAGGATTTGGGGAGTGCATAGGTACATGCTTTTGCATGCCTATTGATACCTTTGTGATTCTATTGCGGTGTGATCTATGCATGTCTAATGACCTATGTGTCCATGCATATATGTAGGACTTAAAACACAAGGGTACCATGATTGTCCTATTTGTGGTCCTAGTTTCAATGTGCGCCACACCAAACATATGAGGAAGATGGTTTATGAAGGTCATGATCAATATCTTCCACTTGCTCATCCTGCATGTGAAGGTCAACTTGATCCACCACCGGTCCATAGGAAGGCAAGTGACTAGATTCAGGATTGGAGAGCTAATAGTGATGAGCCTCCTCTTGGTATGGACCAGCT
The DNA here is from genome assembly GCF_047967505.1 of Dipteris shenzhenensis. Taxonomy (NCBI): domain Eukaryota; kingdom Viridiplantae; phylum Streptophyta; class Polypodiopsida; order Gleicheniales; family Dipteridaceae; genus Dipteris; species Dipteris shenzhenensis. The sequence goes on from NC_141613.1 coordinate 2,722,323, forward strand.
GTCTATCTTTCACAAGCTTCCATATTGAGGTGAGTTACAAATCAATCACCTCTTGGATCCCATGCATATCTTCAAGAATGTGGGGTCTTCTATTTGGGCACACTTGGTTGGTGACAAAGACACAAGGGGAGTGTGAGAAGACTTGCATGAGATGGGTAGTATGCCTCACTTGTGGCCCCAAGAGCATGTGCATAGAACTCAAGAGTGTGGTTCTGCAAGTTAGGAGGGTGGTTCAAGAACCCAAGAGCGTCCTCCTAGAATTGTTCTCCCAAAGGCACCATGGATCCTTTCCAAGGTAGAGGAGGCAAGGGTCAAGGCGGATATTGCATCTTTTTAGACACCATGAGTCACATGCGTTCTCTAAGGGGAGCATTTACAAAGGATATTAAGCTTAGTGGCCTCAAGTCCCATGATTGGCACAAGGTCTTAGGAATATTCTGCATGTTAGCTTGAAAGAAGAGTAGAACTAAGATTTTGATGCTTTCATGTAACTTATATGATTGTGACACATTGTTATAACTCGTTTGTTTCTTGGGTAGTTTATCCTCCCAATTATAGTGATAGGATTATGATGACTTAGGTGCACTTGCTTGTACATGTAGTTGATAAGGTCGCCATTGTAGGAACCGTTCAAAGTCGGATGCTTTTCCTTGAACGGTTTATGAAAACCTTGAAGGGATTTGTAAGGCAAAGAGCTAGACCCGAAGCAAGCATGGAAAAGGAATGGCTTGTGCAAGAGTCATTAGTATACATAACATGGTTTCTTGCATCCAAGGATCCCGATATGCCACATGCTTGGAACATCAAGGAGGATGATTGTGTCATTGTAGAGGTTCCCCAAGGTAAGATTAGGGGAGAAATGGGGTCTCAAAAGGGCCTCCAATTAGTGTTTCCTAATTTCAAGGGGTTAGAGTGGGATTTGAGGTGTACCAATGAGAGTGCTCCTTTGTGTGGGGCAATGATATGTTGAGGTGGAGGGATGGCAGGCATGTAGAGATCCCCTATTGGATATTCCTCTTACATTGGGGACCACCTAAACCATAATCCCTCCCCTTAATCCCTGCACCACCCTCCCATGTGCACTCACCCCGGATCAACCCCAAATCTCATTCAAGTCTTTGTGGGCCCTTGTGGGCAAATTTCTCTTCTCCTTGGGTGTGTTGTAGGTCTGCCCCTTGTTTCTCTACTCCTTTTCTTTGGTCCAACTACCCTCTTTCTCCATTGTGGGACCTTTTGGATGAATTTCTTTTGTCCTTTAGCCTACTGCAGGCCTGCCTCCTTTCTTTGCTCCTTTGCTCCTTTGCTCCTCTGCTTTGGTCCAACTGCACTGTCCCTCGACTGTGGGACCTTCAAACACAAATTTATTTTGTCCTCTACTGGTCCAACTGTTCTCTCCCTCCATTTTTTAAAATTTGGGTTGCAACACCTCCTACAACTCGTCTTCTCTCTCCTCCTCTTCTCACTGTTTCTGTGCCTCCTCTGGGTCTATCCCCTCATGCTCTACGTCTGCCTTATCTTTCCTCTCTTGTTTTGCTTTCTCTTGCTCTATGTCCTCTTACTCAGCCCTCTCCTATAGGTGCTCTTTCCCTTCTGTAGGCACTTTTCCTTCTGATACAGGTGCTCTTTTCCCTCCTATAGGAACTTTTCCTTCTGCTACAACAACTCTTTACCCTCCTATAGGTGCCTTTTCCCTCTTGCTTTTCCCTCTCATATAGGATACAACTGCTCTTTCCCCTCCTATAGTTATTGTTTTCCCAACAAGCATGGTCTAGAACACAATGACACAAGATGGAAATATTGTGAGCTCTAGTGTGTTCTAGAGGCATGGTCATGAATAAAGTGACACGATTGGGTAATATTGTGAGCTCCAGTGTGTTGTAGAGGCATGGTCATGAAGAAAGTGACACAATCTGGAAATATTGTGAGCTCCAGTGTGTTGTAGAGGCATGGTCAGGAACAAAGTGACCAAAGTGACAAAAGCTTGCAATATTGTGAGCTCTAGTGTGTTCTAGAGGCATGGTCAGGAAGAAAGTGATAGAAGTTGACAATATTCTGAGCTCTAGTTTGTTCTAGAACATGAAAAATGCATTGGATGACTTGAACTTAAAGTTTGACTAACTATGACTTAGACATGGAAGGTTTTGCCAAGGGTCCACATAAGCTTCCCAAGAGGAAGGATGTATTTCTATGTACCTTCCTTGCCTATCTTCCTTACAACTGTGGGTGTCGAGCCTATTTTAACATAGGAGGAGGAAGTAATGGAATCTTTAATATAACTATTGACAATGGATCGTCTCTAAGTTATGTGCAGGAGTACCTTTTAGTCATGGATAATGAAATAGGTTTTCTTCATGTCTTGGAGGACATTAAAAACATTGATGCATTTTATTTTGATGGTTTCATTGTGTGGTTTCGTGTCCTAAGTTTTCAAGTAATGTGTATAAAGTTTTCATGTCTAAATTTTATAGTTTATACCTATTTGCCTTGCTTGCATCATGCAAAGGTCAATGAACATTGGAAGAGAGGAAAAGCTTTAGAGAATAATCATGAATAAGGAGACAATGCTATGATGGTAAGCATCCTATGTATTGCTTTATATAAATTTGTGGCCTTTTAATGTAATGTGCTTTGTTAGGTCTGCTAATGTAATGGTTGTTGAATTGATGCAAGAGGCATTTGAGAATAAGGAGTTATCTCCTTGAAAGGCCAACTTTCATAGCACATTTGGTTGAAATCACTCATTGGTGCACTATATTAGTCGAGCAATAGGATACATTGTGGTCTTCCACATCCAACTTTTAGAATGAAGTACTTAACTATTGAAGTGCATCAAAGTATTGACCGCTTGATCATTGTGATCCACATCACATGGATAACCCTAATGCATTGTATCCAATTGGCAATGGTGTAAAAAACTTGGTGCAATAGGGGATCTTACTTGGGGATTTCAAAAGCCTCTTTTTTCTATGTATTAGAGGTAGCAAAGAGGAGGTACAGGCTATGAAGAGTTTTTGTATTTGAATGGAGAGATTATAATACAAAAATGTACATTTTATCACATTCTCTTCCTTGCAAGATACTATGTCATAAGCAATAATTTTGATTTAGTCTTGGTTAAATTTTGAATGTGTTGTTGATGCAATATAAATTAATGTTGCTTTGAATTGTAGAGTATTGAATACACCACCTCCAAGTTTGTTTTGTAGAGAGGTGAACCTTTTATATGCAAACTTGTCCCTTTTCCTTCATTTGTCTCCAAAGTAATCACAAATTTATGAACTTCTCAACTTGTGACTGACTTTTAAAGGTCTTCTTCATTGAATTTGAACATTCGGGGAAAAATAGGGTTGTAGACTGTATAGAGCTACTCATGCTCTCAATTTTGAACTAAAAATATTTGCAATCGGAGTTATAGTGCAAAAGTTATAGCTATTTTACTATTCTCTTCATATTCCATGCAATTAAGTTCTATTACTTGTATATATATATTTTAGGAAACCATTATATGAACATTCCAAGTCAAAAAACTACTCTCGACCAAGTTTGGTCTTTTTGGTGACCATTTTTGGCAAATGTAGGAGGAATTTGATCATAACGCAGAAGGCAAAGTTCATCAAGATGTCATGGGATGTCCAAAAATGCCAAAACCTGCCACAGCGCGAATATGGCCATTTGGAGGGTGTCCAAATGGTCAAATTCACATTGCAATGGGTTTTGGCTTTTTTGGACCCCCCATGATATCCTGTCCAACTTTACCTTCTGCACTGCAGTCAAATTCCTCTTGTATTTGCCAAAAATGGACATTGAAATGGCCGAAGTTATCAAATTCCTTCATCTACTCCTTCAAAATCTATATTTCTTCATAGAAAATCATGAAATGCATTAATCCTTTACAAGATGATATAGTAGCCAACCTAAAAATTAAAAAGATACATGGACACAACCAACCTCCATGACCAAGAAAACATAGAAAATGAAATTTTTAGATTCCTCTTCAAAATATTTATTTTCTCATGTAATGCATCAAATTATATATTTTCTCATCTAATGCATCAAATTATTTCAAGGTGATTTAGTGATATTAAATAGAAAATTACATTGACATAGCCAACGTAAAAGGTGGCTCCAAAGGCAAGATAAATAAAGAAAATGAAAATTGACAAGGTGATGTAGTGGAAGATCAAAGTCTTTTAGATTAAATAAAAAATTACATTGACATAGCCAACCTACAAGGTTCCTCCAAGGGCAAGAAATTATATAGAAAATATATTGCCTAAGGGTCTTACAAAAGCTCTGTTATAAGGCACATAAGTTGTCATATTGACCAACCATCATTTGCTAAGTTACTTTGTAAATGTTTTCTTTTGTATGTTTATCTATGTTGAAGTTGATGCACCCCATGACTTTCTATAAAGACACATGGATTTCAATAGGTAGATGAAGGAATTTGACAATTTGGGCCATTCCAATGTCCATTTTTGGCAAATGTAGAAGGAATTTGATGGTGGCATAGAAGACAAAGTTGGTCGAGACGTCATGGGGTGTCCAAAAATGAAAAAACCCACCACAGTGCGAATTTGGTCATTGGGAGGGTGTCCAAATGCCCAAATTTATGCCATGGTGGGTTTTGGCATTTTCGGACACCCCATGATGTCCCGACCAACTTTGTCTTCTATGCCACCATCAAATTCCTTCTAGATTTGCCAAAAATGGACATTGGAATGACCCAAATTGTCAAATTCCTTCATCTACCCCTTCAAAATCTATATTCTTCATAGAAAATCATGAAATGCATCAATCCTTTACAAGGTGATGTAGGAAAATCTGAAATTTTAGTTTTTTAACACTCCATCTAATCAATGTGGTACCATGGTCAATTCCCTTCTACATATGTATTGGAATGGCCAAACTTGGCAAACAACATTTTATTGACTTGTAAGTTACATCAAAATGTGATATAACTTTTGTGTGCAAATATTAAAAGCAACAGATTATTAAAATAGCCATAATAAAAGATTCACCATTTGGCCATAGATACATGAAAAAATTTAGCTTTATATAGGAGAAGATTATTAGAAATAGGTGTTTGTATTTCAAATTGTATTACAAAGAGGCTTCATAGCCTATTTCTCTTCTTCTGCAGCTATAATACACCAATAATAGGGTCTTTGAATCTTCGACTAAGTCCTTAGAAAGATCACTTTGCTATTTGAAATCTCACATTCAATCGTAAGTTTTCAATATCTCATGTATAACACATTGGAATGGATCACATAGGTTGCCTTGGGTCAATACTGTGAATTCTCCATGCCTTCTTATTCCAAATGGATAGATTCTCCATTCCTTCTTACTATTGCAGACATGAAGAAACATCATTTTAGAAATTTAAATTTAAATAAATGTAATGCATCATGTGAATTCTTCTTCTTCAATCAACTTCTGAGTTTCAAGACTTACATTAGCAATAGCTCCACGAATCTCCTTTGCATCACCATTCCCTTCAAGTCCTACGTCACCTCCAAAACAACTTGCTCATGTATGACTTTGTGTCTTTCGATATGAAGAGTCCATATCATCCATGCCCAAAATTCTCATATCATCCTTGATGAAGTTCCTGAAAGAACAAGTAAGGGAACCATAGCAAAAGCAATACACAACTGTGGATAATCCAAAGTAAGAAATTACATTGAAACACTATGGAATTAACATTTTAGCTCATATTCTCCTCTTTATAGCACCTCCCGTGGTTCAAGATGCTTCTTTTCTTGAAAACAAAAATCATGGATCACATATTGATCCTGCAACTGTACGGTGACATGGTAACATGGGAGATCCCCTCAAATGGTGCCATCAATAGTCATAGAGTTTACAGACATTGTGCTAAGCCATGATAGAAGGTAGGTCATGTTTGAGGAGGGATGAGAAAGACCATGAATGATTACGAGGAAGGAGAAGCAAGCAGAGGCCTAGGTGTGAGGATGAGGGTAGATGAATATGCAAGAGTAGGAGGAGGAGAAGCAACAAGAGCAGGCATGAGTATGACGCAAGAGGAGCATGCATCAGTAGGAGGAAGGAGGAGCAGGCATGAGCATGAGGTAAGAGGAGAATGGATGAGCATGAAGGAGGAGGAGGAGCAAGAAAAAGCAGCAGGGTGGGGGGGGCGAGGAGGACACATGTGGGAGGAGGGAGGAAGAGGTATGTGGACAAAGGGAGGAGGAGGGGGGGAGGGGGAAGGGAGGAGGGAGGAGGGGGGAGGGAGGAGGAGGAGGAGGAGGAGGAGGAGGAGGAGGAGGAGAATGGGACATGTGGAAGAGAAGGAGGGAGGAGGGAGACAAGGAGGAGGATGGGGGGAGGAGGAGGGAATTCAAATTCAAATTTCAAAATTCTAAATTTTTACTTTGGACTATGGGGGGAGGAGGGAGAGAGAGGGAATTAAAATTCAAAATTCAAAATTTTGACTTTGGGAAAAGTACCCCCTCTTTGGTATAAGAGGTGGCCCCCTCCTAGGTGTAAGAGGTGGGATCAACTGGGATTAACCCACCTAGGTAGGGGGGTTCGGACTCCCTTGGACCCCACAAGAGGGCTTGCATTAGGCCTATTCCATTTCTTAACCCATTCCTTATGAGGTCCTTTTGAGACCCCAATTCTCCCCTGATGAGGGGTTGGGACAAGGAAGGAGGAGGCTCAGGGGATTCATCTCATAAAATTTTAGTGTACCACATGCATTCAAAAGGATGGGTATTTTAGTTTAAGTTTTTGGAAAATTTTAACAGGTTGACAATAATAGGAGGGGTTTTTTAATTCAACTTCAGAAAAAAATTACTTAGTTCATAAGTAAAGAGGGGTGTTTTTATTCAGGGCAAATATTTAGTTGAGGGGTCTTTTAAATACCGTTTGAACGCATGTTATCATACATAGGCTTTCTAAATAGTGCACCCCCCGAGGGAGGAGGAAGAGGGAGGAAAGTGGAGGAGGAGGGAGGGAGAGGGAGGAGGAGGAGGAGGAAGTGGGAGGAGGAGGGAGGAGGAGGAGGAGGAAGGAGGAGGAGGGAGGAGGAGGGAGGAGGAGGAGGAGGGAGGAAGGAGGAGGAAGGAGGAGGAGGAGGAGGAGGGAGGAGAGAGGAGGTGAAGGAGAAGGGATGAGGAGGGAGGAGGAGGAGGAGAGAAGAGGAGGGAGGAGGGAGGAGGAGGAGGAGGAAGTACAAGGGTAGAGAGTGCAAGGGTAAGGGCATGCTAGAACACGATAGGGTAAGAAAGCATGGATGCAATGTAGATCAATTGCATGAACACAATAGTGAGCTTGAACACTGAACCCCAAAGAGTGGGATCTTCATTCCATTGAGAGATATTTATACATGTTGGTGTCTACACAATCCGTCGGTACCTCCATGGTGGGACCTCTTTTGTAGGAGACCTTTTGGGGACAGGAGTCCCTCCGATTTTGGGGGGGACCTTTTGGCTCTCTACACAAAGTGGGGGGACTTTTTGGGTCTTTACACAAAGTGGGGGGACCTTTTGGGTCTCTACACAAAGTGTAGTCTTTTAGTCTTTCTCTCTCTAAATTTAGTATTTCTCTCTCTAGATCCTGATTTTGCAAGTATGATTGGATCTTTTCTAGAGAGGATTTTGGCTATCCTCATCCTTTAAGACTTATCATACCATATTTTAGGCTCAAGATATTACAAGCGGAGCTCTCCTACTCTACACACACAATGCTCTCATAGTTGTTATCCTAGTGACTACACTTTTGGCCCTTGTTGCCACAGGGTTAACAATATGTTTGGCTAGAGTTGGAAAAAAATTTACTCTCCTTGCCCTTGAGTCTTATGTTTGTGAAAGTTCATAGTAGTTTGTTTTTGAGCCAGCGGTGCAATGGCTTTCCTCAATCGCTAAGGAGATAGGAGGATGACCAATTGGGAGAAAGGGGAGAGGATTTTAGAGAAGAGGGGACCCTCCAAGGTAGGGGGATGAGGATGAAGGAGAAGGTGGAGAGGGGAAGGGGAGATTGGGCATTGAGCCTTCGGCATTTGGCATCGGAGCAAGAGAAAGGAGAGTGTGAGGAGACATAGAGGCCGGAGCTACAAGTTTGCCAATGAGAGAGTGTGGAGATACCTGTTTGTACCCCTCTGTCCACTATGGGGATAGGCCTATGTGTTCTTGTGACTTGTGACTTGTGACCTATAGGTGCTAGTCCAGTGATATGTACTTTGGCCATCTTGGTCACTTTCTCATTCTTTCTGTCTCTTTCCAATATGGGATTGTTCACTAGTGTATGATGATGTTTCCTCTTATGCTTATGTTGTGTAGTTCTCATGTGATTGTCATTTAGCATAGTGCACTCGTACGCTGCTGTTCACACTGTAGTACAACCTATGACACCCGCACACCACTGCATGGTGGACTCCATGTGATTCACTACATTAGAGCATTGCAACACTCATGCTTCTCATGCCAGTGGACTTTAGCCTCTAGTAACACCTCCCCAAGGGTAGGAACCCCTTCCCTCATACAGTTTATGGCGATCATGGTGGGACACTGCTGGTGTTGAGTAGCAAGAGGGAAGTGGAGTTCTAGGATCCTAGAGGAGAGAGTTCTTTTGTCGAGTAATTTTGATACCCTTGAAGGAGCGGTAAGAGAACTAGGAATGTACTTACGGAGAGTGGAGAGGAGACTTCCGACTGACCAAACTCAATACAAAAGGCATTACGTGAGATGGAAGTTCGCAAAGTCCTGTGGAAGAGCACAAAGTGAACCTATTGGAGCTGTATCTAGAGCAAGTAACTTCATCGAGACTGTCATTGATTTGGACCAACAAGATCGGTGGTGGTCAAATCCCAAACCAAGAGAAGAAGAAGTACAAAGCAGGGAACGGTTAAAAGAGGAAAGTACTAAGGACGAGGGCTCCTCACATGCACATCAAGGTCAAGACACAGTCCCTTAGCTCTTGTTGCAATGATATCTTCATTTGCAGCCCACTACAGCCACTTCAATGGGAGTAGTACCCACTTCAGCGCTGAACTTGACATCCAGTGGTTGAGTTGCCAATTCATCTACGATGCATAACCCTGGTCCTTCGAGTCTAGTTTCTACATCTGTGACACCCATGGGTTCACCTTTTGCTTCGGTCATGTCCCTACCATTGCCATTATATCTACCCTTCCCTCCTCCTCCTTATCCATCCTACATGGCTTCGATCCCTTCCTTCTCCTTCCCAACTGCCTCTGCATCCCTATTGACCCCCACATTCCCCATGTCTTCACCATCTACTTTTGCAACGGTAGTGCCTACAACATATGCAGTATAATCTATCTCCACTATGGCTACATCAGTAGTAACTACACCACTATGGTCTCTTGCATGGGGTGTTGTCTCATCATCCACTCCACCATATGTCTCCTTAGTACCCGCATTGAGTATTGCTCCATCAGGAGGCCCTTCTGTTCTTCCTTCTGCCTTAGCTTCTGGGGTGAGTGCGGTGGTTCTCAGTCCCTGAGGAGAAATAGAAAGACTTCTTGAGTTACTCAACAAAGTCCATGTGAAGACTCAAAAGTTCAAAGGTCACCTACACGAGGATGCAAAAGCTCATGTGAGGAAGTTTCTCATCGCATGCAAAGCCAAGGGTGGGGAGAATGAGCATGCCTTTCTACACATCTTTCCTTCATCATCATTGGAGGATGTAGCCAATATATGGTATAGCCAATTTTTGGCTGACCATTTTCAAACTAGGACTAAGGGAGGACTTTCCACGGACTTTCAAATTGGAGGAGTTTGAACATATGATTGTCCAGGAGTTGTCCCCACTGATACCATGAAGCCTGGGAAAATTATCTCTAAGATGTACATAAGGATGAGGGTCTTGGCTGGCGAAGATGTCTGTCCCACCTATTGATGCTGAAGGGGTGGTTTTTGAAAGAACTACCATTGCTATAAGTCTGGTTGATAAACTCCCTAAACATGCCTCACTTCAAAACTTCCTAAAGGAAGATGTCAAGATGGAATGGTCACAGTTAAATTTTACCTCATCAATGACTATGACCACCCAACTCCCAAGAGAGGAGGGATCATCCGCATGGTAGCAACTCAAGAAATAATTAGAAGAAATCAAAGAAGGCCTGAAGAATATAATAAAGGTGGATGGCCAGTTGTCTTTTGAGGCCCAGATTCAAAGTGGTCTTTGGTGCACAAAATGCAAGGGTTGTAACCATGGCCATTAGGAGTGTGCCTCCAAGCATAAGGTACCTACTTCTACCTCATTTGTACATTTTGTGAGATCCATGGGCATGATGCCTCTGAGTGTAGGTACCTCAAATGATTAAGGAAGATTCTCTCGGAGTATAATTTGGGGGAACCTCTAGTTGCTGTAGTCAATAGAGCGATACCAATAACTTCTAGCCCAGCACCAATACCTCCTGGTCCTCCTCTTGCATGAGCATCTGAGCCACCTTGTCCTCTTGTCATGCCACCTGCTTCTGGCTCCCCATTTGCTCCAAGCCCTTGCACCCAATTCAATTGGTGCCCCTTATTTCTATCCTCAGCCTTACTATCGTACCAAAACAACCACCTATGTCAGGAGGTGGCTATGGACCCCCTTATCAACGTAGTCGAAGGGGTGGTTTCTGAGGTGGACGTGAAGGTGCAGGTAGAGGTACCAACTTTAGAAGACCCATCATGTGTTACAAATGTGGTGAGTATGGTCACTACCAAGATGATTGTACATAGCCATTCAAGGGAACCTCTTGTACACAGTGCAACACAAACGACCACTACACCAGAGATTGTCCCAATGGAAGAGTGGAACTTGCATCCTAAGTGAATATGGTTGATGTAGTAGTGGTGGGGGAGGGCAACAACCCCCATTTGATCGGTGCAGTGTTGGGCACTGTGACACGGTCACAAACAACTATGTCACAAACAACTATGTCACAAACAAAAGGTGACAAATGTAAGGACAACTTAGAGTTAGCACTGTAGACCTTAGCACCCCAATCAGTTTGACAAGTGTTCCCCCATCAATGTCATTCTCCCCCTCCAAAGTACATAGTACGTGCAAGAATAGACCAACCTTGCTTGCTCTTGATAGTGATTCAGAAACAAACTCGAAGGGCACACAGTTGTCACCGTTAAGGTCAACCACTAACTCTGAAAGCGCCTCATCCTCAGATCACTCTATGCCTTTGAGGTATCAGGAGGCGATAAAGAGTGTCATGAGGGATCTTCTTAGAAGATGAAGGTAGTACACAATTTCCATCCCGCAAGTCTAGAACTATGAGGTTTGAAACAAGAGTGACAAACCTTGAACAGCATAGGGAGAATGAGGCACAAGTAGCTCCTTCCACTTTTTCCCCAACCACACTCAACAAAGAAAGGGAGATGGGGGTAAGACCTAGTCCTACCAAGGCAAAAGGGAAAGGGGTGATGGAAGAGACACCACAGGAGACAATGACTCATAGTTCAGACGTACATCTACATCCTCATGTAAGCTTTGACCCTTGGCCAGAGGCTAGGAGGATGAGGTTGCACAAGGCTAATACTAGTGTCTAGCATTACTCCTTGTTTGCAAATCTTATAAGTTTCAAACCCAACATCACTGACAACTTTGTCTATTGTCCCCCCAAATCAAGCATTAGACCATTACATTTCTCAACCACCTCCCAAGAGGTCGACATAAGGGATCTACTTCAAGTGAGCCAACACCAAAGACATTACCGGCTCCACATGGGTCTACATCAGATCACTGCTCTGCCTACACTACCCTCACTTGTGAACATAGTCCCAAGCTCACCATGGAGATTCATGGAGTAGAGCTGAAGGAAGATGTCTTCCTTGATGGTGGGCTGGCCGTGAACATTATGCCAAAAGATACATTTAAAAAATTGGGGTTGAAGTTGACAAGTGATGTTCACTTTCAAGTACGCATGGCTGATCAACGTAGAGTAAAACCAATAGGCGCAGTCAAAGGTGTTCACATGAAGATTGTCAGAGTAACTTTTCTCTCCAATTTTGTTGTCCTTGATATTATGACCAAAAATGGGCAAACTTACCCTCTACTTCTTGATAGGCCATGGTTGCGGTCCGCAAAGGCCATTCAGGATTGGTCAACTGATGAAGTTTGGTTGCCCCTGGGATCCAGATCCCTCGAAATAGATATGGTCACAGGACATACTAATAGAACTGGGAGAGGAGGATTTTGAAGAACAAGCAGGAGCCGAAGAGGAGCATTAGGCTTGTGGGGATTGGCCCATGGGTGGTGACCAAGACAACAACGAGGAGACAACCCTGGAAGGATTCAAAATTTTGACCTACTTGTTGGATCAATCATTTTGGATTGGATGGGAGCCCTATGCTCCTTAGCTGTCAACATGGTGAAACTATGCCAACAAGAAGATCCCGAAGAACACCTACTTGCAGTATCAAAAATCCACCAAGAATCATATGCACAGGGTCTAACTGAACCAATTTATGAAAGGATGCCCTTTGGTCTTTGCAATACTCCACACATGTATAAGAGAATGGTCACTAGGGGTACTACAATGTACACCACTGATTGTACCAAGGATAATGATGGTACTACAGTAAACACTGATGGTTGTCCCATGAACGCTGGTGGTAGTGCAGTGAACACTGAAAGTGATACAGTGGCTGACATGGAGTACATTGGTCAAAATGATGTTGATGGTACTATAACATACAATGATGGATCTACTATATACAATGTTGGTATTGCACAACCCACCAATGGTACTCCACTGTACAATGATGGTACTACAGAGTACAACAATGGTATTGTTGAGTACAATGATGGTCATATAGAAGACAGTAACACAAGTGGAAAAGAACTGATGGTGATGGTGATTTAGAAAAAGAAACTGATGGTGATGGTGAAGAAAGTGACACCGACATTGCTGAGCTTGAGGAGAATAAACACCAAGAGCTTGAGGTCTTGGGGAGACCCAAGGTGCATACCAGATATGGAGAAGCCGACCTAACTCACTTGAAGACCTGGAAACCACTTATGAGGTGGAAGGCCCCCCTAACTCTGCTTGACCTTTACTTACTAGAAGCCAACCACCCCTCACTTGAAGACCTGGAAACCACTTATGAGGTGGAAGGCTTACCTTACCGAGGCATGCTAAGACAAGCACTAAGGGATTGAAGGCACACCACATCTATCGACTCTACATCTTAGCCCATGCCAGAGAACCCACTAGTTACTTATCCCCCATCTTGGTTGAGACTCGGTTGAGAGAAGTTGATAGAGACTTTCCCCTTGAAGATACACCAGCACATATAGGACTGAGAACAAGTGAGCCAAGCACCTCAACATCCCAATGCATTGCCCCTATTGATGAGGCATGGAACTGGTGGTACCTCAACATTGGGACTGAGGACCAACCTTGGCATTTGAAGGTAGCCACTTGGGTCTAGGAACATGACTATCTTCTAGAGTAGCAGTGACAGATCTTTTAAAGAATTTGTGGATGTCTTTGCCTGGTCCTACAAGGATCTGAAGGGGGTGCAACTAATTTCATGGAGCATCGCATCGACTTATACCTAGATGCAGACCTTGTGGTGATTGGAGACCGATAAAGTGTTGGAGATAGTGGCAGGACATGCTTTATACTCATTCATCGATGGATATAGCGGGTACAACCAAGTCTGTGTGAAAGAACAAGATCAGCCCAAGACTACCTTTGTCACTCAATGGGGAACTTATGCCTACCAAATGATGCCCTTTGGATTATGTAATGACCCTGCAACATTTCAATGACTTGTAACCAAACTCTTTCAGGAGAATATCAGCAAGTTTCTTGAGGTATTTCTAGATGACTTCTCTATTTTTAATGGTAAAGCCTCCTCCCATCTTGATTCATTCATACAAAATGATCATCTACATAAGTTGAGATGGGTCTTTGATAAGCACAGAGAAGTCACTTGTGCTTGAACCCTGACAAATGCTTCTTCCTCGCACTCTGACGTGTTCTCCTTGGTCATTTTGTTTCTGCTAAGTGCATGACTATTGACCTTGCCAAGGTAGAGGTGATCATCTCATTGCCTATCCCTCGTACACCCAAAGAGGTGAAGTCTTTCTTAGGGCATGTGGGATATTACCGAAGGTTCATACGTTTCTATGCCGACATTGCTGTTGCATTGACATAACTCCTACATCAGCCATCCCACAACAACTAGCTTTTGATGATCTGAAGCATCGCCTCGTGAAGGCCCCCATCCTTAGGCAGCCAGATTGGGATGTTAGTTTTCATGTCCATGTGGATGCTAGTGGGTGGGTAGTAGGTGCTATACTGGATCAACCTAACCAAGATACCAAGATTGATTTTCCCATCTACTTTGCCAGCCGATAACTCAATGGAGCAGAATGCAATTACAATACCACAGAAAGGGAGGTCTCGGCATGGTTTATGCCATGACCAAGAATCGTCACTACCTCTTGGGAAACAAGTTTGTTGATCATCATCAAGCTCTTAAGTATTTATTGAATAATCCTACTCTTGGTGGCTGGTTAAGCAGATGGATTCTTCTTTTTCAAGAATTTGAATTTGACATTGTGGGTGAGGGATGGCAGACTACATCAACCTGCAGACCACTTGCCCAAGTTACATTTCGGAGAACTAGCCAGTGGTATCGCAAATGAATTACTCGATGTGGGCCTTTTTGGGGTGATAGCACTACCTGATGAATGCCTATTTGCGGTGGACTGCTTTCCACCATGGTATGCCAACATAGTACAATTGTTGTCTACAGGTGGCCTTCCTCCCGTTTTGACTCCAATAGAGAAATAGAGGAGGATCCTTCAAGCAGTTCCTTTTAAGTTGATTGCAGGTCAATTGTACAAACTTGAGAAGGACTAGATCCTGAGACAATGTGTGCTTGCCCACGAGACACAATCCATTCTAGAATGCTGGCATAGGTGGAGGGCTTATGGCCTCAAACGCTACTACTTGGAAGATCATGCCTGTGGGGTTCTGGTGGCCCAAGCTGTTCTGCAATTGGCATGCTCATGTGACCTGATGTGATTCATGTCAACGAGCAGATCCCAAGCCTACAAAGTGCGAGTACCTTCCTCTAAAACCATTCACTCCAGTGCCCCCCTTCTATAATTGGGGGTTGGATTTCATTGGGCCCATCTCTCCTGCCACATGTCAAGGGAACAAGTATGCTCTACTTGCCACTGACTATGGAACCAAATGTGTCGAAGCCAAGGCATTCAAAAGCTGTACAGCCCAGGTGATAGCCACATTTCTATATGACAAGATCATCTCTTGGTTTGGTTGTCCTATTGAGTTGATGAATAATAGAGGATCTCACTTCCTCATTGACACCATTGCTTCCCTGGTTCACATGTTACAAAGAGTTCACAAATTTTCATCTCCCTATTACCCACTTGCCAATGGTCTAGCTGAGAGCTCCAATCAAACAATGTGTGGGATCATGTATCATCTTTGTCTCAGTTGTTTAGCAAATTAGGATGACATACTTCCAGCTACTTTATTCACCTATTGGACGGCTTACAAGGCAAGTACTAGGTATTTACCCTTCGAGCTGGTCTATGGGTTGGAGGCTGTCATGCCTTATGAATTTCATCTTGACGCCCACAGGGTGCTTCTAGACAAGGATGACAACTTTGAAGCCTATACAATGGAACGCTTGTGGGATTTGGAGGCACTAGCAGAGCATCGACGTGAAGCAGTCTTCGCTCAAGAAGTGTGGCAGAAACAACAAAAAGCATGGCATGACCAAAACCTTCGGAAGAGGGATTTCAAACTTGGTGATTTAGTACTGTTGTATTCTAGTAAGTTTCTCAAACACAAACCTAAGTTTGTAAGTGGCTAGACATGCCCATTTTTCATTGCCAAGATTATCCCAAGTGGAGGAGTCTACTTGGCTACTTTGGAAGGTAGACTCCTACCTACACTAGTGAATGGGTCACACATCAAGAGGTACCATGTTCAATGAGGAAACACCCTCCCAGTCCTTGTATATACACTCTTGTCGTCTGCCTCCCCTGGTGACACCTTCTCTTTCTACCTGTTACCACTTTCTCTCTCTAAATGTGTCCTCTTTCCACCTGAGGCCACTTTCTCTCTCTAATAGTGTCCTCCTCTTTCCACCCCAGTGTCACTTTCTCTCTCTAAGTGAGACCTCTCCTTTTCATCGGGTGTCACTTTCTCTCTCTAAGTGAGACCTCACCTTTTCATCCACTGTCACTTTCTGTCTCTAAGTGAGACCTCCCCTTTTCATCCTATGTCACTTTCTCTCTCTAAGTGAGACCTCTCCTTTTCATTGATGTCACTTTCTCTCTCTAAGTGAGGTCTCCCCTTTTCATCCCTATCACTTTCTCTCTCTTGAGACCTCCCCTTTTCATCTGATGTCACTTTTCTCTCTAAGAGCGGCCTTCTCTTTTCATCCAGTGTCACTCTATCTCTCTAAGTGAGGCCTCCCCTTTCCACTCCCGTGCCAAAACTCTCTCTTGAGTGTGGACTCTCCTTTTCACCCCACCCCATGTCACCTTCTCTCTCTAACTAGGAACTCCCCTTTCCACCTTGGTGTCATTTTCGCTCTATAACAGAGGACTCACTTTCCACACAAAAATCACCTTCTCTTTCTAGAGGGAATTACCCTTTTTGAGTGTCACCTTTTTCTCTTAATGACAGCTCACTCTTACAACCACCTTCTCTTTCCACCCTTAGTCCACCCGCCACCTCTCTCTTACAAACACCTTCTCTTTCCACCCCTGACCTCTCTCTTACAAAACATTCTCTTTCCACCCTTTTCAACCCCCACCTCTCTTACAAACTCCTTTCCTTTCCACCCTTTGTCCACCTGCTACCTCTCTCTTACAAACACCTTGTCTTTCCACCCTCTGTCCACCCCCCACGTCTCTCTTACAAACACCTTCGCTTTCCACCCTTTGTCCACCCCCACCTCTCTCTTACAAAACCTTCTCTTTCCACCCTTTGTCCACCCCCCACCTCTCTCTTACAACCACCTTCTCTTTCCACTCTCTGTCTAGCCCCCACCTCTCTCTTACAACTTCTTCTGATTTTTGCCCTCTGTCCACCCCCCACCTCACTCTTAGAAACACCTTCTCTTTCCACCCTCTATCCACCCCCCACCTCTCTCTTACAACCACCTTCCCTTTCCACCCTCTGTTCTCTTTCCACCCTCTGTCCACCCTATTGAGAGTTCACGCTCAACATCATGTGATCATGTGCGCATAGCATCATCACGTGATCATATGTGCATAGCACTAACCTTATAGAGTGCTATAAAGGAAAGGGTTAGATTCCCTAACCGTAACCCTAAATGGGTTTGTATATATTCTATTTTTTCAACTAAATCTAGTGTACAGTTAGTCATTTGTAGTGTGCTCTCTAGCTGTGCCCTCTCTCCTCATCTCCACTCTCCCCTCCCCTCTTCATATTTTGTCATGGTATCAGAGCTCCCTTGCCTTCCGCTCTGTCTATCCATTTCGAGAGAGATTTTTTTGAGTGTTCATTCTTGTGCAAAAGAGTTTCTTTATGAGGGATCTCCATTGAGTGAGAGAGAGATTACTTTGTGAGAGTTGTTCATGAGTTAGTGAAAAGACTTCTTTTCTGTGAGTGAGAGAGAGAACTAGAATTATCGCCTTGAAGGAGCAAATAAGGAGATAGCTTCGACTAAAGGTAGCAAAGATAAGGCCGACTAGCTAGCACTTCTGCATCAATGCGACGCTCCTACTTCCACAAGCGATCTCCTCGAGCGCCACCCACGGCCTTCTACTCTCAGCTGTGCGCCTTCCTAGATGGCCTCCCTACAGTAGCTTCCAACGCTCCATCATGCAAGATGGCCAATGCTCCAGCCTTGCCTCTCTGTTCGGCCAACGCTCCAGCGATAGCCCCTCCACCCGACTGTACTAAGAAGCTCAAAGTCTTCACAGCCAGCGCCAAACTCTTCAAATCTCTAGGATCCACGCTCCTATAGCTCGCTCCAAGGTCTGCCATCGCATGCCCGCTAGCAAACAGCCATGTTCCAGATCCAACTGGGATTGTCCACAGCATTGGCACCTTTTGAATGCACGTAAAGCTCCAAATGACGCTTTAATGTCCAGCTAACACTCTTCAAAGCAACGAGCCGACCGACAGTGTAGCAACTCCAGTGATAGCAGCAGAGCTGCTCCAATGACAATAGTTGCTCCAACGAAGTCCAACGATAGCAATACCTTCTCCTACGCTGGTAACTCCAAGCACCAACGAGCAGCCTCAACTTCACAAAGCTCACCTTCCGCCATAGCCAAGCCTTGTGTCGAGCACAGCCGATGACTTTCGAGGTCGCCTTTGCCAACAAACTCCAGTTCGAAAGGAAAGCGAGACAATGAGCAACAAACTCCTTGCTTCATCGATTCAATGGCTCCATCGATAGAATTTTCTAAGGCCTCCATGAACACACTCGTCGGCGAGGACTTCTTCCTACTCACTGCTATGCTATCGACTCCAGCAGCTCCTCTGAAAGGGCTCCCTCGAGCAACGCTCCAAGTTAAAAAAGGCTCCGCTCCAATCTCTGCTCCATAACGAGCCCTAGCGACGCCCGTGCTCCATCCAATTGAAAATCCACAATTGATGGAATCTTAGATGGAATCTCTAAGATTCCATCGAAATCTTCGTAGATTGCGGTAGTCGTACTTCTCTAACAGGTGGCAGATCAGATCTAACCAGGGTTAGGTGAAGGTGACCCTGCATTAGGCTGTTGGTTAAGAAGAGCTCCACATGGCAACCCTATCCCAGGGTAACCACTCGACTCAAGAGTGGTCTATGATTTTGAAGGAACACAAATGGAGACAAAAAGTGAACACCAGTGAATGGATGTGCTCACACAAGAAAGCTCCAACAGATGTTCAATAGATAAGAATACAAAGTACTTGGCATATATAGTGACCAAGTAGAACATAAAAATAAACCAAGTACTAGACTAGCCTACAAGGTCATATCTTTGTATATGTCTACAAATCCCCCCTCAAAGATATGACTGAAGTACTCTGGAAACGTGTTAGAAGTACCTAGGGCACCTAAAGTACCATGGTTGCACAAATTCATCCATCAGGATATAGCAACCTATGGGGTAACACATGAATAACAATGTCATTTTATAACCCCCCCTGACATTGTTGTTATATCTCGTATCCCCAAGCCGTGTCGGTGACGAGTAAAAAGTGGAGTTGATAGGCTTTTAGTGAAGATATCCGCCACATTATCCTCAGTAGGACAATAGATAAGATTAATGAAGCCATCCTGTATACAATCCCGAACATAATGATAATGATTCTCAATATGTTTCATGCGGGCATGAAAGACTGGATTTTTCCCAATGGCAATGCAACTCACACTGTCACACAAAATGGAGGTGGCCTCACCATGTTGTGCATGATGCAAATCAAACATAAGCTTCCTTAACCACATTGCTTCTGTAGTGGCTGCTCTATACTCTGCTTCACTAGAGGAAAGAGAAACACGGTCTTGCTTTTTACTGAGCCAAGAAATGCAAGCTGAACCCAATGAAAAACAATAACCAGTGGTGGATTTTCTATCATCCATATCCCCTGACCAATCTAAGTCTGTGAAACCACTCAGAGAAATGTCACAATTTGCAGCATAGTGCAATCCATGAGTAAGAGTGCCCTGCAGATATCTGAGAACCCTCTTGGCTTCTTGCCAGTGTGTGACTGTAGGGACAATGCATAAACTGACTTAGCAACCCAGTGGCATGTGCAATATCAGCCCTGGTAGAACACAGATAGATAAGACTACACACCAACTGTCTGTAAAGTGTGCCATCAAACTTCTCTGCTGTGTCATGCTTTGAAAGCTTGAGTCCTTTGGTCAATGGAGTGGCCACAGGTTTGCAATTTTCCATCTTAAATTTCGGCAAGAGACTCTTTGCATACTTTGTTTGGGACATACATATCCCTTCCTGGGTTTGCCAAAACTCAATACCAAGACAATAGTGCAAGAGACCCAAATCTGTCATATCAAATGTCTGACACAATGCTGTTTTGATGGCTGCAATTTGCTGATTACTACTGCCTGTGAGTAGTATATCATCCACATAAAGAACTAAAATTAGCAAATCTGATTTTTCTTGCAGAACATAGAGGTTGGACTCTGTATGTGTGTTCACAAAGCCCTGGGACAGCAAATACTGATGTATCTTGTGATACCAAGCACGGGGTGCTTGTTTTAGCCCATACAATGCCTTGTGTAGCCTGCAAACCTTGTGTTCTTGTCCCGTAACTTCAAATCCTTGGGGTTGCTACACATAAACTTCCTCTTGTAAATCACCGTTCAAGAAGGCAGTCTTGACATCCATCTGAAAGACGGGCCAGCCATAACTTGCAGCAAGAGAGATGACAGACCGAATGGTAGTCATCTTGGCTACCGGAGCAAAGGTTTCCTCATAATCCACTCCCTCCTCTTGGGATACCCCTTGGCAACTAGCCGGGCCTTGTGTTTTTCAATAGTGCCATCTGCATGGTACCTTAACTTTATAGATCCATTTGGTACCAACCACATTCTTCCCAATGGGCTTATCAACCAAATCCCATGTGGCATTCCTTTCAATGGAACTAATTTCAGATTTCATGGCTTCCTGCCATGCGGGATGTTTCATGGCATCCTCAAATCTTTGAGGTTCAGTTTCAGCTACCATAACTGAAGCCATCAAAGCATAATTCACCTATGATGATGCATTCCTTGTGGCTGTCCTGGTCCTCCCTATATGGCGAGGTAAAGGATTCCAAACATGTGGCTATCCTACCCCACTAGCTGGCTGCCCTTCTGGAACATTTGAGGGAAATCCCCCCTCAACATATGGCACCAAATCTGAACTGGGTGAGGAGGATAAAGACTCCATCTCATTACTATCAAACTGAACAATATCAAGAGGCACATCATCATATGGTGGCAAATCAACATTGACCGGTTGCATGGTTTCATTTTCAGCAAAGACAACATCTCTACTGATAATAATCCTCCGAGTAACAGGATCATACAAACGAAAACCTTTGCTCTCAATACTATACCCCACAAATATGCATTTGACACTCTTGTCATCAAGTTTAGTTCTATGTTGAGCAGGAATTAGAGCATAAGCAACCGACCCAAAAATTCTGAAGTGATTTACCTTGGGCTTGTACCCATAGTATGCCTCAAATGGTGTCCTGTTAACCAAAGCTTTTGTTGGGCATCTGTTCAAGATGTATGTGGCTGTAGTAATGGCTTCTCCCCAAAATCCTTTTGAGATTTTCTTGAATTTCAGCATGCATCTGGTCATTTCTACAAGAGTCCTATTCTTCCTTTCAGCAATAGGATTGTGCTGGGGTGTGTATGGCATAGTTAAATGATGTTTGATGCCATGTTCTTGCAAATAGCTTGCAAATACCTCTAAAGTATACTCTCTCCCTTTATCTGTGTTGAGTGTTTGTATCTTGGAATTGGTCTGATTCTCAGCCATAGCCTTGAATATCTTAAACCAATAAAACACTTCGGATTTGTTCTTCATGAGGAAGAGCCATGTAAATCTGGAGTAGTCATCAATGAAGGTAACAAAGTACCTTGCCCCTCTATGAGTAGTAACATTCATGGGGCCACAAACATCACTGTGCACTATTTGCAATGCTCTTATTGCTTTCACATCACCTTTCCCATCCTTTTTGAAAGGTAAGCGGTGCAATTTGCCAAGGGCACACCCTTCACATACTTCATTAACTGGCTGCTGTAATTTTGGCATTCCAATAACCATGTTGTTGTTAAACAAATAGGTCAAAGCCCTATGATGGATATGGCCAAACCTGGCATGCCATAAATCACCCTGAGATACATATGATATAGCCATAGCATGCTGATTATAAGGCTGAGCATCAAGCTTGTACAGCCCTTTTTCATAAGTGCCTATAGCCACAATAGCATAACCCTTTTTAGGATCCTTAATCCTGCATTGGCTGCCTTGAAACTCTACCAACATATGTTGATCATGAGCAATGGAGGAAACTGAAATCAGATTCTTCTTCAAATCTGGAACATACCAAACATCACGGATGTATTGTTTCTTTCCTGAACCATCCAAGAGAATAGGAACATGTCCCACTCCCATGATATCCTGAGTGGCATCATTGGCACAAACAACATGTCTGCCATGGACCGGTATAATGTCCTCAAACCAATCTCTGTGATGAGTCATATGCTTAGAAGCACCACTATCCAAGTACCAAGGATCAGTGGTGGCCAAAGATGCATCAATACCCTCTGACACTGGCTCAATAAGAGCATGAGCATGTGTAGCATGTGACATACTGGGCTCCCCCCCTGTGTCAATGATCTCATGATCCACAACACTAAAGGCAAAGTCCTTGTCATCCTGGGCATAATGTGCATGAGAAGAGGCATTTGAATTTTCAGCAGGTGCCACAAAATTACTGTTTGTACTCCCCCTCTTCTTCTCATTAGCAATCCTCTTCTGACACTCGGCAATGTAATGACCAGGCTTTTTGCAATAGTTACATTTACCCTTTTTCTTAGAGGCGGGACTTGCCTGAGAACTTGCATTTGCCTCACTTTTGGGCTGAAATCCATTGCTGTTTTTTTTGTGAAAGTATCCTCCTTTTGACTGAAATTTGCCCTTTCCCTGCTGCATAGCAAGAGCTTGCTCACCTTGGCGAGATGAATGAGCAAAATTAGAGGTTCTTTCCTCTTCTTGCAAGAGCAGCCCTACCAACTCATCAAATGAGACAGGTGCAGCTCTAAGCATGATAGACAAAGAGGTAACAAAAGTGCCAAATGACGGAGCCACGCTATTGAGAGTGATAGTGACCAACTTTCTGTCTTCTATCTCCTCATCAACGCCTGCTAATTGATCTCTAAGATCAGTAATCTTAGCAATATGCTCTGCAATTGTTTGCCCTTCTTCCATCTTCAACTCCTTGAGTTGATTTGTCAAAGCTAGCACTCTAGCTTCATTTTTGACCTGATACATAGATGCCAGTTTATCCCATGCATCTTTAGCATACCTGCAGGACTTGATAGTAGACATAATGTGCCTCTTCACTGAGAGGGATATCAAAGATAAAGCCTGGGCATTTCTTCTATCAAACCTCCTTTGCTCCTCCAATAGAGCAGGAGTAGGAGCTGTGGATGTAGATGTGATGGATGAAGATGAACTAGTTGCAGCAGCAGCTGGCCTAGTTTCATCACCACTCACAATGTCCCACAAGCCCTTGCCAACCAAAATATTGCGGAGCATAAATGACCACAAGGCATAGTTTGATCCTTCCAATTTATCCCCTTCAGTGATAGTGCCAAAGCTTTCAGAAAGAGACATTTTTCCTTGACAAATAACTGACTGCAAATATAACCAAGCACTCAAGAGCAAATAGGCTCTGTGCAAGTTGGAGTTCTTGTTCAGTGAGAGCCTGTAGAGAGTAGCTTTCTTACCAAGAAGATTTGGGTGTCCAAGAAGCAGGAAAAGAGTGCTGAAGCAAATCGATTTGAAGTAGGAGCTTCTGAGGTGGATGTCAGTTTGATTCAGGGCTGGAAATTGCTGAGAAGAGCACCAATGTAGCAGTAGATGAACTCGTATTGAAGAAGATGGCTGCTGCTGCTGAGAAGAGCATCAATGCAACTATAGGAGACTACTGTAGGCAGTAAAAACAGCAAGAGGAGATGCCGAAAAGTGCTAGAAATCAGGGCGACCTAAAGTAGAAGCCCCCGGGCTCAAGGGTGACCTGATTTTTGGGTCAAGAGCAGGGAAAAATGATCAAAAAGAGGGGTGAAGTGAAGGCGACCTGATCTGAAGCTGTTCGGGCTGAAGTCTGAGTGAAAACGAGCTGAAAATCAGCAGCATTGGTTGTCGACCAAGTCCTGGAGAGAGGCGACCTGAAGAAGACCTCCCGGGGCAGCAAAAAACTCAAGTTCTTCACGGCAACTGACTGAAAAACGAGCTGGAAACTGAAGTGGGCTGAATGTAGGATTGAGAGCAACACGAGGACATGAGAGAACTTGCCACAAGACGGAAGGAAAGGCTGAATCTCGGTTCAAGTGACTGAGGCTCTGATACCACTTGAAGGAACACAAATGGAGACAAAAAGTGAACACCAGTGAATGGATGTGCTCACACAAGAAAGCTCCAACAGATGTTCAATAGATAAGAATACAAAGTACTTGGCATATATAGTGACCAAGTAGAACATAAAAATAAACCAAGTACTAGACTAGCCTACAAGGTCATATCTTTGTATATGTCTACAGATTTGACATGTGGTAGATTATCTGCCACATCAACAAGCATGCCTAGCTACCATATCGTCAGCCATAGTGGCAACCACATCATCACCTTATCCACAGTGCCATGTCATCTGCCACGATGGCAACCACGTCATGACTACCAGGTAAGCAGGCCACGTCACCTTGCCAGCTCATCAACCACATCATCAGTGCCACATCATCTACCATGTCATCAATGCCACATCATCAATGCCACATTATCTACCACATCATCAGTGCCATGTCATCTGCTGACATCATCATCTGTGCCACCTCAGCTATCTAATCAACACTGACCTCTGGAGGCACACACAGTGCTCCACAGTCACTGCATGTGACCACTCCTGCCACCTCAGCACAGGGCTCTATAGGCACACCTCTTGCTAGGCACAGTGCCACATCATCACAGCATGTGACTCATAGTGACACATCATCATTGAGCACCATTTGCACTCCTTTTGCCCCTCCACCTAGATCAAGTCGTATCTCTTGATCCACGAAGAATTTGAGGGCACTCCAAAAAGGAAAGTCGCTCGTTTTTTTGTGCTCTATGCCCTCGTCACATCATGTGCACATTTTGGTGCAAGTTACACTCACATTTGAGCCTCACCGACAAAACCACTTTTTTTACACACATTTGCCTCTACATTGACGCATTTGACCCAGCACTTAAAAAGAACAAAAGAAAAGGAATTATTTGCTGTTCTTTCATCGATCGACGGTTGGTATAGATATAGATTAGAGTAGACTAGATCGCCATAGAGGGGATGCTTTGAATTTCCCCAAGTTGCCAATCTAAGCCATGCCCAAAATTCCCAACTAGTACCTACTCGGAGTCACAGTCCATATGTTCACATTCAGTTTCACATCATTACATTACCTGAAACCTTACATTCATCAGTTTAGTGAGTAGACTTCAGAGTTCAGAGGCATTGTAGATTGATTCAGTGGGCAGATAGCACTTGATTTCACACACACATGCCACCATTGTAAAGCCTATTTAGCTATTTCATAGCATTGTGCACATCATTTCAGCCTTATAAAGCCTCTTGGCTATTCACGACATCATTGCCACAAGCCTTGTAATACATATTAGTAATATTGTAGTTCTATCTTCAGTGACGGTTCAGAGATTTCACTTACCACAATCAGTGTATTTGCAGTTGATTCATACAGAGATTTTCACAACACTTTTGAGTACATTTCTTGCACCGTCTCGACTAGCAACCTCAATCTAGAGGCATCTACTAAGTTAGACAACTCCAATTACAGTACACGAAAATATTGAATGGAGACCATTCTTGTACTTCAGGACAAATGGGAGAATGTCGATGGGTCTACACCTAGACCATTGGCCGATCTAGCCACTAGTAGCTCTACTCCATCTATTGTCACAGCACCAGCAACGAGATCTACAACGGCATCTACAGCTACACAAACAGTTTCTGCACCAGTAGTAGATGCTGCCATTGCCCGAGCTCAGGCAGAATGGGATAAGAAAGACAAGTATGCCTATTATCTGATCAAGCAGAATGTGCAAGATGTCATGCTAGGACATCTCAACATAGTCAAGACAACAAAAGAAGCATGGGATATGTTTGTAGCTCTCTATGAGTCCAAGAACACATCCAGGGGTCTCACCCTAAGAAACCAGATCAACTCGAGTTTCTGCAACAGCAGTGAAACCAGTCATGCTTATGTACTCCGCATAAAAGACTATAACAATCAACTTGTAGTAGCAGGAGAGACTTTGACCTTGCAAAAATGGTTAAGAATGGACTAGGAGAGGGATACGAGAATCTAGTCCAGAGTATTGCCATCCAACGGCAAATTTCGACACTGGAAGAACTTTAGTCAATTCTACTTGGTGAAGAACTCAGGACTCAGGCCATCCAAGCATATAAAGGTCATTCTAATGATCAGGCATTCACAGCTTCAGATAGAAGTAGAGGCAGAGGCAGAGGCAGAGGTAGACCATACCAGAAAAGTGGTCATCATCAGCAACAAAATCAAAGTCAGCATCAACATCAGCATCAGCATCATCCTCAGCAACATCAAAATCAGCAAAGAGGAAATCATTCCAACCGAGGAGGATTTCAAGGATGAGGGAATGCATCCACCAACGTGTCAAACATTCAGTGCAACTACTGTCATAAGTTTGGACACTATGAAAAAGATTTCCACAAGAAGCAATACGACCAAGGCGGTCAATCGAGGGAATTCTTGAGGTAGAAGAAATCATTACGGTGGACATTCTAGTCACAGTCATTTTGCAAATGAACATGGAAATATGTTTATTGCAAGCGAAGAAATGTATCAGATTGATACAGTGTACCCAGACATTGATTTCAATTCCAAAGAGGATTTCAGCTATCAAGTTGACCAAGTGGAACATGATCCTTAGTACATCGACATCAATTGTTGACTCTCTGCCAACATAGACTTAGGTAGAACAGAATGTGTGTGTAGAGTAGCGGCAAAGCTCCGCTTGTGTACTTGCATAAGGCTAGAAATAATCCCTCTTAGAAATCCAATTTGCATGTTCTACATGCAAGTTCTACATATAACTCCTACATACAAGTTCTACATACAACTTCTACATGTAGAAAGAGAATGTGTTACAACTTCTACATGTAGAAAGAGAATGTGTTACAACTTCTACATACGACTTCTACATGTAGAGAGAGAATGTGTTACAACTTCTACATATGACTTCTACATGTAGAAAGAGAATGTGTTACAACTTCTACATATGACTTCTACATGTAGAAAGAGAATGTGTTACAACTTCTACATATGACTTCTACATGTAGAGAGAATGTGTTACAATTCCTACATGTAGAGAGAGAAGCTCTCCAACTTGTATAAATACCCCATAATGGAATGAAGCCCACACTCTTTGGGGCATTGTGTTGAATTCTACTTTGGTATTCCAAGAAATTGTCTCAAGTGTCCATGCTTCCTTGCACTCCACGTCCAAAAGCATGTCCTAACCTTGCAACCCCTCCTCCCCTCTTCTCCAACCTTGCAACCCATCCTCTCCCTCTCCTCCTCCCTCCTCCTTGTCCCTCCTCCTCCTCCTCCCTCCTCCTCCTCCTCCTCCCTCTTCCTCCTCCTCCTCTCTCCTCCTCCCTCCTCTTCCCTCCTCCTCCTCCTCCTCTCTCGTCCCTTCTCTCTCCTCTTTCCCCCATGCTCTTACACCTTCTTCCTCTCCCACTCCTATGCTCCCCCTAAACCCTAAGTTCCTCAACCCTTAATCTCCATGATCGACAAGGGAGACAAGATCTCCACCATGTACTCTACCCTAAACCTTGGAACCTCTTCTAAACTCTGGAACTCATTCTAACCCTGAAACCTCCTTCTAAACCTTGGAACTCCTTCTAACTCTGGAACCTCCTTCTAAACCTTGGAACCTCCTTCTAACCCTAAAACCTCTTCTAAACCCTGGAACCTCCTCCTAACCCTTAAACTCCTCCTAAACCCTACAACCCTCAATGAAGGTGAAGGCCTTCATTACCTCAGCCATGATGATACACGTTTCTTTTACACATGCATGCACTATGTTTGCTTACCACACTTAAGCCTACGTCTCTCACTGGAACATGACTCAAGGTCCTAAGCTACACATATACTACAAACGACAACCCCAATATATGTGTAGGTGACAAAAAGCCTCGGAACCCTACATATTGAGAATACCCTGCTCTTCCTATGAAAGCCGTAGGAAAGAGCAAATAGCGGTGCATCATCTCACATGACAAATCATCAGGAATGGTTCACAGAAATGAAGCCATTAGAAGGACATAAAAATGTTATCTACACAGCAGACAATACACCGAATCTGGTTCAAGGGACAGGAGTTATCCCTATGAACAATTTCACTAGTACAAAAGGATTAGTGAAAGATGTGCTCTATGTTCCGAAGCTCAGCAAGAACCTTTTGTCACTAGGCCAAATGATGGAACACAATTACAAAGTCATCTTTGATGGTGATGAATGCACTATCATAGACAAATCCAAAAGATGTCAGCTAGTAGCAAAAGGTGTCAAGGAAGGACGCTTATATAGAATGCTAGCTACAGTACCAAATAAGCATGCCATGTCAGCTCAATCGCAACAGATGCCACTATCTGCAAAATGGCACAAGAGATATGGTCATGTCAACTTCAAGTACTTGTTAGATCTCAGGATTCAGAATGTGGCAATTGGGATTCCAAAGCGACAATTTCTTGGAAAAGTGTGTGAAGCATGCTGCTTCGGCAAACAAAAACAAACCAACTTCGGCAGAAGTACCTCTCGTGCACGAGGTATTCTTGATTTGATACATACAGATGTATGGGGTTATGCCCAGACCCGCAACATCAATGGTTCACTTTACTACTTGACTTTCATCGATGACTACAGTAGATATTGTGTTGGGATATCTCAAGGTGTATGCCTCAGGCACACCTTGGTTTCTATGTGTGAGTGCTAGAGGCACAGTTAGGTGCCCATAAGCACAGTTAGGTGGTGGTAAGCCACATAGGATGATTGAGAGAATCTAAGAGCAGATTGAGGAGATGATTGTGGAGCTCTAAAGTCATCAATGATGTCAGTGAGCATGTAAGAGGTGCCTAAATAAGGACCTCACTCTTCTTCATTCTATATGCAAGTATTCAGAATTTGTGTTCACTCTCTTCTTTTCTTTCAGTTTACCAACATGGTATCAGAGCCATTTGATCCCCCTTGATTCCATTTCTGCCACATCATCATCTTCTTCTCCACCTTCTTCTTCACCATCTCTTCCTCTTCTTCCCAAAACTTGCTTAAGCTTGTTCTCCTCCATTTCTCTACCATTCTCCATGCCCTTCCTGCTGGAGATACACCTTGAAGGGGCAAACCCTTGGCTGAAAGGAATTGACGAATCTTTGCCTCTGCTTGTTGCCATTTCATGCAAATCTTTGACACCTCTTCCTATGTTTTTTCTGAGACTGCTCCATGCTTCTCTAATTCCTTTCAGAGGGAGCTTCTCTAATTCCTTTCAGAGGGAGCTTCTCCATACCTTGAGCTATCCTATGCTGAAATCTGAGCAGCAATGGCTGCATATTCAAGCTGAAAACAGAGAAAAACCAGTCGAAAATGGAGAGGCAAGCTATGGCGCCCTGATGCAAATTTGTACCCCTTCTCCTCAGTGGACCTTCTGTGGTATATAAGCTTTCTTTTGCCTCAAAAACCCCCTTTTCCTTTACTCTGGAGAGTGAGATACAAACCCTCCAAGTTTAGTCTTTTGATTTTGACAGTTTTGACAAGTTTTTGAAAGTGATGCTACATAAGATGCTACTCTAGCATTTCTGAGTTTTTGAAGTTTTCAATAGCATCAGTACAACTGTGGCTTCAGCTTTGCTTTGAGTTTCTATACCTGGTTTTGATTGGAAAGCTTTCATTTAGCCACCTCTGTGAAGCATATAAGTGAAAGCATCATTGATTGAAATTTGGACACAAGACTTTGCTACATTAAATGCTTATATTCTGAAGCTCTTCAGTTGTTATTCTAGCCTTGTAAGAGAGAAGACACTACCCAATACTTGGGTTAGACCCTCTCATGGCTTGCTTATGCAAAATATGTGAAAAGCCAAAACATAAAGCAATGTCTTGTTGTGCTACAAAGGAAGAAAATGCCAACATGGCTTCCTTGTTGAAGATTGCCAAGATAATGGTTGCCAAAAAGGAAGCAACTTCAAAGACAGAAAATGCCAATCTAATTTCAGTTGATGTGCCTCCACAAGATGAGGCATCCTTTGAAGATTATGCATTTTAAATCATCTCTATGTAGGCTCCAGATCTCTCTTTTTATGTTGAGTCAAGGTACTCAGCCTGGATGGTCCTCCAAAATGAATGAAATAAACTATTGTGTTTTGTGTGTTTTGTAAACACCTCTGGTCACCTTATGATGTAGGCCATGTGTATGTGTTTTGCTCCATGGTACCTCTTGCAGACATTGTGTGCATGTACATGCAGGGGAGATAACCATTGGAAGGTCTTTTTGTATCCCTTTTTGTTTACCTTACACCCATGGGAACCCTTGCTAGCTTGAGATCCTAGCCATTGATAGATCCATGACCACCATGAGATGGCATGAGACACCTTGTGCTAGCTGTATCCTTGACATAGCCTAAGGCATTCCCTTGAGGGGGGGTTTGTTGGGATATCTCAAGGTGTATGCCTCAGGCACACCTTGGTTTCTATGTGTGAGTGCTAGAGGCACAGTTAGGTGCCCATAAGCACAGTTAGGTGGTGATAAGCCACATAGGATGATTGAGAGAATCTAGGAACAGATTAAGGAGATGATTATGGACCTCTGAAGTCATCAGTGATGTCACTGAGCATGTAAGAGGTGCCTACATAAGGACCTCACTCTTCTTCATTCTATATGCAAGTATTCAGAATTTGTGTTCACTCTCTTCTTTTCTTTTAGTTTACCAACACATTGTTGGGTCTACTTTCAGAAAGAGAAATCTGAAGTGTTTTCCAGATTTCAAGAATTCAAAGCCATGGTTGAAAACCAAACAAGCAGAAAGATCAAAGTCATGAGATCAGATAGAGGAGGTGAATACATGCCTTCATCATTCATGAACTTTTGCAGAAATCGCAGCATTCGAAGACAATTCACATGTGCAGATACTCCTCAGTAGAATACAAGAGCTGAAAGGAAGAATGGGACTTTAGCAAATAGTGCTAGAGCAATGCTTAGTGAAAAGCATCTTCCAAATCAGTATTGGGTAGAAGCAATAGCCACTGCAAACTATTTGCTTAATCGGCTTCCTACCAAACCAATACAAGGTATGACTCCTTATGAAGCATTCACTGGACACAAGCCACACATTGGGCATCTCTGCATATTTGGTTGCATAGCATATGCCCACATACATGATGATCATCGCAGGAAATTGGATGCGAAGTCATGCAAATGCATCATGGTTGGCTACAGTGAAGAAAGAAAAGCATACAAATTGTATGATCCCATCAACCACAAAGTCATTATCTCCAGAGATGTAATCTTTCATGAGGAATCAGAATGGAAAACCTCACCTACACAGGAGATAGAAGCATTGACTTCACAATCATCTACAGAACAAGTTGATAAAGAAGAGCAAGAATTGCCACCAGCACCCCAAGCAGAGCCACAGCAGCTCAGACGATCTACTAGGGAAAGCAGACCACCAGCCAGATTGACATATGGTCAGAAAGGCAAAGCAATTCAGGTGGAAACCACCAACTATGCTCTTATGACTACCATCATGGCTACAGAAGAGCTAGTGTACTTGGAAGATGCAATAGACAAGCCAAAATGGCAAATTGCTATGGGATGAAGAATGGATGCTTTGTATAAGAATTATACAAATGGATGCTTTGTATAAGAATAATACTTGTGAATAATCTTGGAATTGAGTTCTGGAGAGATTCAGATAGCACATTCATGAGTCAGCTCAAGTATGTTGGCAATCTCCTAAAGAAGTTTCATATGGCAGATTGCACGATTGCAACCACTCCCATGGAATAGAGTTTGAAACTTACTAAAGATTCTAAAAAGTCTACAGTCAATGACAGATACGATAGGCAACTCATTAGATCTCTTATATATCTGACAATCACACGGCTAGATATTTGTTATGTAGTAAGCTCACTAGTACACTTTATGGCAAATCCAAAACAGTCTCACTGGAATGCAGCCAAAAGAGTCTTGAGATACATCAGAGGTACAAGACAGTTTGGGATAGAATATAGAGGAAGTCATCCACGGTTGCATGGATATTGTGACAGTGACTATGCCAGAGATCATGAGACCAAGAGATCGACACAAGGATATGCATTTTTCCTGGTCAAGGTGCTATATCATGGTTGTCAAACAAACAGCCAATTGTTTCTTTGTCTTCGACTGAAGCAAAATATAGAGCACTCACTACAGGTGCATGTGAGGCTATATGGCTTGGAAGACTATTGTCAGAAATAGATTACTTTGATGAGTCAAAGCCAACGACAATATAGTGTGATAATAAATCGGCTCAAGCATTAACCAAGAATCTAGTATATCACTCTAGGACAAAGCACATTGATGTCAGAGAGCACTTCATCAGAGAAAGAGTGTTACTTGGTGACATCACACTGCAGCATTGTGATAGCAAAGAAAATGTTGCAGACATCTTTACCAAACCACTCGGTAAAGAGCTATTCGAGAAACACCGACTAGCTCTTGGTTTGATGCAGAGGAAGGACATTCCCATTAGAGGGGTGTGATGGAATGTAATGCTCAGTCCTTCCTCAATTCCCTAGAATCATCATCTTGAGGGAAGGCCTACTTCATGATGGTGATCTTGAGGGAAGGTGTTGAGAGTTCACGCTCAACATCATGTGATCATGTGTGCATAGCACCATCACGTGATCATATGTGCATAGCACTAACCTTATAGAGTGCTATAAAGGAAAGGGTTAGATCCCCTAACCCTAACCCTAAATGGGATTGTATATATTCTATTTTTTCAACTAAATCTAGTGTACAGTTAGTCATTTGTGGTGTGCTCTCTAGCTATGCCCTCTCTCCTCATCTCCACTCTTCTTCTCTCCCCTCTTCATATTTTGTCATACCCGCCACCTCTCTCTTACAAACACCTTCTCTTCCCACCCTCTATCCACCCCCCACCTCTCTCTTACAACCTCCTTCTCTTTCCACCCTCTGTCCACCCCCCACCTCTCTCTTACAAACACCTTCTCTTTCCACCCGGATGCATCGATTTTATGAGCAAAAACCTATGAGCAAGTTTATCTGAGCATATTTTTCAAGAGATTTAAAAAATTGTATTTCTTTAGGAAGCATGGTTTTACACTTTTATTTTCACTAGAACTAGATCCCTTTATCATAAAAATATATAGATTTTTCACTCATTCAATTTTACATCTGTTGTACCCTGTTATTACCTAAAAAAAGTGTGGAAAAATAATTCCTTTAAGAAACACCACTCATAATCAATCTCAATGTAATAATATTATACATATATAATTACTTATCAAACACATTTATATCAATATGACAAGAGCTTTCTAGTGTTTTAATAGCATAAACAACAAGATATTTGTGGATATGTTTCTAAAGAAGTTTAAATTACTATAATTTATCAGTATTAACTTGGGCTTATGTATCACTCTCATAAAATATATGTAATATTTAATACTATATATGCAATATTTTCCAAAATATAACCCCGTAAATGTGCTCAAATGGGGTTTTTCGATCAATTTGAGTGGATGAATGACTATATTTGGACATCGGATGTGAAAGTTATGCCACTTTTAAAAGTTCTGCCCATGGTAGTTTCACCAGCGAAATTACCTTGGAAGACCTACTTCAAAGGGATTTCGCTGGCGAAACTACCTTGATGGCTTACTTCAGTGAGGCTTCTTTGGATAAACCCTTTCATGAGGCTAGGTTGAGAGAGGGTTTTCAATGTCACCCCATATTAAGTAAAAGTTGTAAAAAGGATCATAAGGGAATTTTCATAGAGAAGTCTACTCTACATGTGGGTTTCTTCAAAAGCCATCCCATTATGTTACACCATTCCCAAATATTCATGTAAAGATTTTGTATAAAATAGGCAATGCTATATACTTTGCATATTTCTAAGTGAAACTATGTTTTGTTCTGATCTATTTTTGCCATATTTTTACATAGGTGGAAGCTTTTTTTTTCCTTCGCTCAGACGCTCAGAATATTTTGCTCAAAAAATGCTCATCCCCTGTCCACCCCCCACCTCTCTCTTTTAAACTCCTTCTCTTTCCGCCCTCTTTCCTCCCCCACCACTCTCTTACAACAACCTTCTCTTTCCACCCTCTGTCCATCCCATCTCTCTCTTACAAACTCCTTCTCTTTCCACCCTATGTCCACCCCCACCTCTCTCTTACAAAAACCTTCCCTTTCCACCCCATGTTCCTCCACCACCTCTCTCTTACAAAATTCTTCTCTTTCCACCCCATGTCACCTTGCTATATTTGGCCCTACCGCTAGCACTCCAGCCAAGTTTTTTTTTGCCGAAAAAACAATGCTAATTATATTACTTTGAAAACAAGATACAAGAGGTCCGCATTGCAGTTGACGGGCTGCGTTCACAAATCGGACGTAGCCCAAAAGGTAACAAAAAGTAAAGCTCTCTCTCCCGACCGGCCCGGGAGTCCCCCTGTATCTGGTCCCATTGGCCTTTGAGGGTGTGTATAATCTCACTCCAGATGTCAGTCATGATCTAGGCAGTCGATAAGGAGGTGCCACCGAGGATCTGCGCGCAGCGCGAGGTCCAAATGTGCCATCCTGCGATGCTGCTAATAATCTCCCAGACTGGCTGCCTCTCCTGAGCTCCTGGGCCAGCCTCTGCCAGGTGCGGCGGGATGCTCTCGAGTGGCCCCCACGTCCCCTGTGTGATAAGGAATGTGGGGTCCTGCTGACATGCCTCGAATAAGTGATGAAAACCAGGTGCGGTGCTGCACCAGCAGAATGCGCCCCAAGTGATCAATCCTAGCTCAGGTGCTACGCGAGTAAGGATCCCGAAAGTCCACCTCCACACTTCCTGGGCGCGAGTGCAACTCCATAGGCAATGTTTTGGTGACTCCTCGTCCTCATGACAAATCTGACAACGTCCATCCTGGCCTATCTATCGCAACCAGCTCCCCACTGGAAGACCTTTGTGGGCAAGAAGCCACAGGAAGTAGGAGATCTTCCGCGGCCGCCAGCTCTCCCACAAGGCCTTCCAGAAGGCCTGCAAAAAGAACCTGGAGATACCCTGTGCATACCAACTGGACTGCTGGGTGGGAGGGCGGCTCTGCATCCTCCTGAGAACTCGCCTGCCCAATGTCATGTTGTAGGCAAAGAAAGAGGTCGGCCCCTGACCTGTCACAATCTCTGGCCATCTCCAATCTCCTGGGTCCCAATCAAGCTCTGACAAGGCCCGCCCCTCCCAGAGCAAGAGTCGCCAAAGCTGCAGCTGATCCTGCTCTATGCTAGGATCGATCCGCCAAACCTTCCCCACGAGGCCTACGACCCGAACCCTCTACCATGGGAGTAGGGGGTTGATGAGCACATCCTCTCTCCTGAGTCGGCCATCCCCCATAACCGTGAAGAAGGAAACAGAGGAGTCGTCCATCCGCCCTGCGACCACCAATGGGATGCCACAGGGGGTGAACTGTCCCAGCCAACGGTCATCACTAGGCATGAGGATCTGAAGCTCGGGTGGAGCCAACCAATCAGTTGGAATTGTGCCGTCGATCTCCATACGTCTCGCCTGGGCTCCACGGGCACCTCTAGCTGCGTCTGCAAGATCAACCGTCTCCAAATGTCTGTACGTGTCTCTCCAAACTCGAAGGGACCGGGCCGGCCCCCGCATCCAGCCGTCCCATCTCATGTGTGATCTCTCTCCCAACTGAAGGCCCTCGGCATCTCTGACCTGCTCGTTCTAGATAAGCGGCTGGCGATCGATCTCCTCCTGACAGCTAGGAGGGGATTGTATGAGACTGAGGCGGAGCCGCCTCCAAACCATGAGGAGGCTACGAACGAGTGGGGAGCGGGGCTGAGTGAGCGGGGCGGAAGTGAAGATCCACCTAAGGGACGGTAGCCACCTCGGCACGGGACACAAGAGCCGACCCCCTACTGAAGTAACATCTTCCACGTTTGCCCCCTCGGGGTCAAACCGCGGATAAATAGCTTGCCCAACAGGGCCTGACTCTGAAGCTCTGGATCGATGACCCCCAGGCCACCCTCAGCCTGCGGAAGAATGAATGTCTGCCAAGCAACCCTGGCTCTGGTATCTCTGAGGCCATCCTCCCCGGACCATAGGAAGTTCTGAACCAACCTCCTAAGTTGTGCCACGCTGGATCTCGAGAAACACCAACAGGAAGCCACATACCAAGCCGTGGCTAGGAGGACCTGGTTGACTACCAGGGCACGACCTGCAAGGGAGAGCTTAGCAGTGCTCCAGAAAGCCAGCTTCTATCGAATGGAGTCTAGCACTGGGAGAAACTGCTGAGCTGGCGTGATATCCAGGCCGATCTGAAAACCGAGATATCTAGCTGTCTGTCCCCGCGGGATCCACCTGAAACCCAAAAACCTCCCCCACTGAAAGCACGCCCCGGGGTCTGTGAGAAAACCAACTGATTTGTTCCAGTTGATTTTCGCACCGGCTGCCAAACAGAAGACCTCAAGGGCCATCCTCACCCTCTCCAACATCATCTCATCATCCTGGACATACAGTGTTGTGTCATCCGCATACTCCGAGTCCAGGAGCTCCGTGTCCTCCCGGAGTGGAAGGCGAACACCCCTGATCCCAGTAGACCTCACCCGAAGGTAGTATGTCATAGCCTCAGTGAAGAAGAGAAACAGGTAAGGAGCAAGGGGGCAGCCCTGACGCACTGATCTCTCCAAACGAAAATGCTCACCCATCCTGCTGCCAATGATGACCCTGCTAGAAGCTGTCCTGTATAACGCTGAAATGCCCTGAATCCATCCTGCTGGGAAACCTAGTCGCTCCAGAGTCCCCTCCAGAAAGGACCAGTCCACTCGATCGTAGGCCTCTCAAAGTCGAGAAGTAGGATGGCTAGGTGTGACCCACTGTGCTGAGCCCACTCCGCCGCCTCTGAGAAGGTGGACATTATCCAGGATACTACGATCCTGGACAAAGCCTGTCTGAGTGTCATGAATGAGGTTTGGAAGTAGAGGCCGAACTCTGGCGCTGATCATCTTGGCAGGAGGGTGATCGGGCACCACTGACGGATCTCCTGTCGATCTCCTCCCTTTGGGATGAGGCAAATCAGTCCCGAGGAGAGGCTCTCTGGCATATAACCACTGCTGAAAATCCTCTGAAGAGCTGCTAGGAGGGGCTGATGGATCTGATCCCAGAAGGAGGTGAAGAATGCTCGGGATAGCCCATCCTCGCCTGGGCATTTCTGCCCGTCGATGGCCATCAAGGCCTCCAACATCTCGTCCGTAGTGAACAGTGCCAACAATGTCGCCTACATGCTGGGCTGGACCAGGGATGGAATGTGCCTTCACACCTCCTCACGGGAGCGTCGAGTGCGAGGGGCAAGCAGCTCCTGTTGGAAAAGAGTCCTATAGAAGTTGGTAGCCAACCCCAAGACCTCACCTGGATCAGTAACGATGTGCCCCTCCGCTGTCCTAAGACTCCGAAGCTAATCACCTGCTGGCTGCTCTCTGGCCATGCGTCCTGATGAACTCCCTGCACGTTCGGTCGCCCTTCCGAGCCCAGAAAGAGAGAGAGGCGTGATAGGAAAACTCTGAACGGCGCTGGAGGGTCTCCTCAGGAAGGGCTCTGGCTCGAAGGGCCTAGATCCGAAGCTCCTCCGAGCCCGGGGCTGCCTGCTGGAGTCGCTAAATGGAAGCGAGGTCCCTCCGAAGAGCTCTCTCTCTGCCCCACCACTCCTGTTGAACCTGTAGGGCTGCGAGCTGGAAAATCTGGCTGGACTCCTGCAAAGCCTGTGCCACCGAATCAACTAGATCCACACACTCGCCCCAATCTCTATCCCAAAGACTGCCGATACTGCTGCGCACGTCCTCCCTCGAGAAAATGGAGTCGGGAATCCGGCATGAACGGGTGGGAAGGGCCTGAACTGCCGAGTCTAATGATAAGAGCATAGTCGCATGGTCGGAAAGTGTCATCCCTGGAACTATACCCACCTGACCGCCTCTGCTGATGGCCCAATCACTGACATAAAATCTATCTAGCCTCTCCAGGAGTCTGCCTCCTTCCTTGCGGAAGCCCCATGAGAAGTTCAAGCTCCCGTGCCAACGACGGAAGGACGGGTCTCTCCAGCTGTCCCTACCTCCTGTCGTGAAGATAAATGAGTCCCAAGCGAACTGCTCTGCCTGAGACATACCTGTAAACTCTGGTCCTCTGCCCTGCTGGTCCTCCAAGGTCTCCAGATTGTTGAAGTCACCTCCAACAATCCAGGAATCCATGTCTGAGAGAATCCCTGTGAGTGTCCTCCAGAAGGTGGCTCTGCAACGGAGGTCTGTGGGAGCATAAATGTTGAGGATTCCTATTCTGGAACCCTCCAGTTCTAGGCCTACCCAAAGGGCACGGCCTGGGATCAACGTGCCATGACCGAACACTCCCTGGGCTAACTGCTCACACACGGAAGTACAGACACCTCCACTCCTCCCCTGTGCACCGATCGAGGGCTCCCAATAAGTGTGAGAATGTCCAGGGAGAATCTTCCCGCAGCTATGGGAGTGAGCCGCAGAAAGCTTGTGCTCCTAGAGCAGAAGTACATCCAAATGACCAATCACTGCTGGCTGAAGTTCCTGTCTCAAAATGAGCTTCCTAGGACCATGGGTGCCAAAAGAATGAAACCCGTTCACATTCCAGGATACAAGGTGTAGGCTCATGGTGAGCACTGGGAGGCTGCGAACAACTGTCTGCTCACGGCCGATGTCGATGAAGAAGCTGACATTTTGGAGTGGAGGCGCTGACGCTTATGAGAAGGTTTGGAAGCACTCCAGCCAAGTTTGGCATGTCTTCTCCTAAGTTTAGCACCTCCTTGCTATATTTAGCATCCCCTTCTAAATTTAGCATCTCTTTGCTAAAATTAGCACCTCCTCTAAATTTAGCACTTCCTGTCTTTGCTTCCTATTGTCCCTCCCTTTAGCGATTGCAATTCCTTTGACAATATCCCTCCACTAATTTCAGTAATTCCTCCTTCTTTACAGACTTCTACCTCCATCACCTACTCCACCCTACCACCTCAGCTACACTTGGTTGCACCCTCCTTCGCCACCTTCATCACCCTTGTGGCACCTTCGCCACCCTTCCCCTTGCTGGCCACTTTTTTCTCCTCGCCAACTTTGCCCCTTGTTGCTCTGCAGCCTCCTTCTCCTTGCTCCTACTTGGCACCCCTCCCTTCTCTCCCTAGCTACCACCCCCTCCCCTTCCATTGCCTTCCCCTTGGTTGTGCCCTTTCCTCACCAACCCCCCTTCCTTGCAAGCTCTCTGTTGGCGGCCAGCTCTCCCAGCTCCGTCCCGCCCTTGTCAGCTCCCTCATGGCAGCCCCCTCTCCCTCCTCCCTCATCGTAGCAGCAGCCTCCTCCTCCCTCATCGCGCCTCCCTCTCCTCCCTCCCTATAGCTTCTATGTGCTCCCTACACCCTCAACGCAATAGCCTTCACCCCCTCTCCCCTCTCCTTATAACTACCGCCTCCCTCTT
Source organism: Dipteris shenzhenensis (assembly GCF_047967505.1). Classification (NCBI taxonomy): domain Eukaryota; kingdom Viridiplantae; phylum Streptophyta; class Polypodiopsida; order Gleicheniales; family Dipteridaceae; genus Dipteris; species Dipteris shenzhenensis. The sequence continues at coordinate 2,761,857 of NC_141613.1, forward strand.
CTTCTACACCCCTCGCCCCCTCTCGGCTCCCTCTACATCACCCCTCCCTCTACTTCTACCTCTACACCCACCCCTCCCTCTACATCTACACCCCCGTCCCCCTCCAAGCTACCTATGCCCCCCTCTTGGCTCCCTCTACATCACCCCTCCCTCTAGGCGGTGGAAGAATCTCTAGACCGAGTAGCGGGGATACCTTACCCTTCTTGGTGAGCTTCTTCATGGCCTTGCCTAGTGCCTCAGCTTGCATCCTTGTAATGACTTGTAGTGGCACTGTGGCCACATGGCCTTGTTCGATGCTAAGCAAATTGAGGCTAGTGCTCTTTGGTGGGGTCAGTGGAGTGGTTGGTCTCCTTGTGGGACAGTCTTGGAATAGATGCTCCGTGCCACATCTTACGCACAAGGGGGCGAGGTTGGTTGTGGTGGGGACATGCCCCTCCCTCTATGTCTACACCCCTCACCCCCTCCTGACTACCTACGCCCCCCTCCTAGCTTGCTCTACGTCACCCCTCCCTCTACCTCTACATCTGCCCCCTCCCTCTACGTGTACACCCGCCCCCTCCCGGCTACCTATGCCACCCTCCCTCTCCCTCTCCCAGCTCTCTAGGCATCTTGTCAACCCCCTCTCCTAGGTTTCATCATGCCCTTCCGGCAACTTGGCCCGCATTGGTGGCTCTAGTAGTGGATTCTTTCCTACGGGCTCCTACCTTGTTAACCTCGAACATCAACACCCCCTCCTCACTCTTTGCCTCTCCATTCGGCACCATCAGTCATGCCTGCCTATGCCCCTTGCCACAAGTTGAAACCTAAATTACCTAAAGACACTCTGTTTGTGGACTTTGATTCCGCTCGGGCAGCCCGAGAAACACGATTAGGATCAGGACCACCCTCAATGGCATCGCCTGGCAAACACACCACAGATGACCAGGGTGCTGGGTCTACCCCACAAAGCACTTCCAAATGCCCTCACGCAATAGATTCACCTCCCTCCAATAGGATCACTACCATATCCGATGAGGAGCTATCCCCTTTTTTGAGTTCCTCTAATTCAGATCATGGAGGCTCTGACTATCTGCCCCCCATAGGTACTTTCAAGGCAACATTCAAGGAATCTAGTGGCAAAGTACCGGTGGTGGAGATTTGGCCCAATAGAGTACACCTGGCGACCTTCCAGTCCCTAATTCATCCTCCTTGATGCTTCGGGTCATCTTCATGCCTTTCCTTGATTGGGGTAAGTCAAAACATCGAGCGACTATGTTCAAGCAAGCCAAAGTTTGAGCGATGCTTATGAGGAACTTTGTCTAAACCTGTAGGAGCAATAAATTTTTACTAAAAATGGTTGAATCTACATGACACTATTACAGATTGTTTTTAAATTTTTTTGTGTGATTCTTGGCAACTTACAAAGATTAAACTTACTATTGGATAACTCATAAATCCATGCAAGTCAGCAATCATTCAATGAACCAAAGGGAAAATTCTTGGCAACATACAAAGAGAACACCTATTATTCAATAAATAATAAATACATGCAAGTTAGCAATCATTCAATAGATACAAAAGGGGAAATGCTGCAATGTCTACACCTCGAGGCAATCACTCAGAATTATGTAAGGTAGCATGTGAGTTGAAGGGGTTTCTTTAGTTTATGGAGTTAGTAAATACATGGCAACAATAGTCCTACCAATGATATAGAAGATCCTCCTAGCAAAATCCCTCACAAACAACTATTTGTAGCTCATCGATTTTTATGTTACCGACATGATTTGATCACGTGAATAAAATGTTTAAACTATGGAACTAATAAATTATTGATCACGTTATGACCATGATGATGCTAACTAAATATGGATCACCTTCATATGTCCTTGACCATGTATACACCTCTAGGATGGAGGGAGGAAACTAAGGACCCAAACTCTATATGAGAAAAATCCATGGTCATAATTAAATATAGAGTTTGATAAGGTCCGGATCTCATGAAACAAAGATAAGCATAAACTTTCTAAAGATCTAGAATTTTGACACTTTAACATGATAAATGTATCCATTCATATCATTCCGATCGTTTTGACTATAAACATGACCATATTTGGAGTCCGATTGACCAAGTTATGGCCCAAATAAAATTGGCAAGAGGGACCTCCCAAGAGGTCGTGATATCGTGGCCTCTAGGGAGAATCCTCCTCCCATTATTTTTTTGCCTTGCAAATGGAAATTGCACAAGAAAAACACATATTTTGACCCCTTTCTTCCACCCCTCCATCGTTGACCCTTGAAAAACATTGCCAAACATTTTCAAAAATTGTTGTTTGTCTATAAGACAATTGATTACTCACAATATCATGGGTAGGACAACAACCATAAATGTAAGCAATGCATGCTACTTTTTGAAATAAAACATCACTAGAATGTCAAAATTTATGAAATTCCTCGCTCGAACCATTGCCTTGCTCGAACGCAATCGCTCGAATTCTGGTAATCCTCCCTTGATCCCACACTCAAGCTGTCTCGCATTTTATCTCCTGATGAGATTTCCTGCATATCCCTCACGGAGTTAGATGGTGTGACACTTCCCCCGATGGACATCTAAATGTGTACTGCGTTTATTCAATCGTATGACTTTGCAACAAACACATTTGGCTTCTTAAATTCCCGTCATATGTTCACTCCCAGTGTCGTGTCCAGTTACCTCCATCTTCCCACCCTCCCTTTTTTGCCACCTCACATTGAGTCACTCACATTTATGTCCTTCTTATCGAAGTATAAACCTCATCACCACAGACATGAGTGCAAGAAGGTTCTCGAGGGAAACAATAGAGAGGTGATTTTAGACCGGTATTTGTTTACTCACTTCTACTCCTGCCCTGGGACACGTCTTCATCACTAAGGTGATCCATTCTGTGCTCGACTCCATTCTCTCCATCACTAGATACGATTTCGCCTCACTCTTCTACTCTACCTTCCGCAACACGGTCCGCAAAGCGTCAGGGACATATACTTGTACCTGTGGGTCAAAGATCGCCACCTTATCTAGAAGCACAAATGGGAAGCAGACATGGCAACTGTACGCAGCCAACAAGCAATAGATCTGGCAACTTTGCGAAGCTAGCATCTCACAGAGGTAACCAAATTTCAGTAGGAGATCACACGGTTAAAGGACTCGTTGTCTTCATCATTGCTTGCCAAAGAAAAATCAGATTCTCGAATGGCTGAACTGGAAGGGAAGCATTCATCCATGGAGGAAGAGTTCATGGAGCTTTGGACACAACTGATCACCCTTCAGACTTTCCATTCCACCTTGGAAGTGCAAAAGGATCATTACTACCTGTGATACCAATGGTACAAGACCAAGTATCAAGATCTGAGAAACGTGATGGACACAATTGAGGCTGAGGATGAAACACACAATCCATAGCTACATACGATTGCGGTTACAGAGCTACATACAACTGCGGCAGAGCAGAAGGTAGAGGAGAAGGCTATTGATGACCTTCCTCAATAATCTATTGATACATGGGTTTTTTGGTTTTCTATCACTGTTAGATTTTTGACAGGCCGATTGGCTATCATTGTAAATATCATGGTGTCATATTCTCATGATGTACTAAGTTTTGTGCCATTTTCCATGCTATACCTCAAGCAAGCTGCATTTTGTTTTCATTGTTTCATTTTCATACAAGTTTTGGTATTACTTGCACGGCTAGCCACATGGTCTGTAACATTTTCTTTTCCTATTGTATCACCATATAAATGGTTTGTAATTTCTTTTTTTCTTTTCATGGGTTCCCTTCTCCATTTTTATTCACCGGGACAATGAATGATAGTGGCCGAGAAAACTCTTACCATAGAGAAGAAAACTGTTACCATAGAGACACCCCACACAGTTGCTATCTTTAGGCATTGACCACATGTTGACCATGTGTCAACACAGGTTAGCCACATGACATGAGGGGTTGAAACATGTTAACATGGTTCATCCAAGAGTACCATATCTGAGGCAACCATGCGTCGAAGCATGTCAACCATAGGTCGACACATGCCAACCACATGTCGACCTATGTTAATCACAGGTCAACTAGGAGTACCATGCCCAAGGCGATCTCATTGAGAGCTGCGCACATGGAGAGTGCGCTTCGCACATGGAGCAGTTAGGAGAATCTACAATTGCACATGGTGAAGACGTGTACAGTGGTGCTGTGATCCACAACTCACCTACACATGGAGCATTTACACCACCCTAACTAGAAGAGGCTGGCAAGTCAGGGAGTCAAGAAGTCACTGGAGCCATTAAGAGAGCCAGTGGTGCAACAGCTATCCTCAACAGTTAAGGAGATAGGAGGAGGAGCAATCGGGATAAAGGGGAGAGATTCTTAGCGAAGAGGGGACCCTCCAAGGCAGGGGGATAAGGATGAAGGAGAAGGTGGAGAGGGGAAGGGGCATTGAGAATTCGACATTCGGCATTAGATAGAGGCTAGAGCTACGAGCTCGCCAAGGAGAGAGTGTGGAGATATCTGTGTGTACCCCTCTATCCACTATGGGGATAGATCTGTGTGTTCTTGCGACTTGCAACTTGTGACCTATAGGTGCTGGTCCATGATATGTACTTTGGCCATCTTGGTAAATTTCTCATTCTTCATGTCTCTTTCCGATATGGGATTGTTCACTAGTGTATGACGTTGTTTTTTCTTTGTGGGGGTTAAAGGTCATTGTGCCTTTACCCCAGTTATGTACAATACTCAAACACATATATAAATGAATGAAAAAGAAGATTAGGGTGGTTCTGCACCCACCAAAACTTGTGGCTCTCTGTCTCTCTCTCTCCTTCTTCCGTTCTTGCTTCTGTTGAGATCACTCTCAACTGGTATCAGAGCCCGGGTGATCTAGCTGAGCGTGCGTGAATGCTTGAAGCTCAGCAGCTCTGTGGGAGGAAGGAGAAGCTCTGTGGGAAGCTTTGTGGGTGACTTTACTTGCATACGAGTGTGCAGAGACCTTGGAGGAACCTTTGGAAAAGCCACTTTGGTTTTGCGATGTGGTTTTGAGAGCCTGTTAAATGTTTTCAAAGAAAAAGTCGTTTTTTGAGCTTTTCCCTGTTTCGTTCGATGACAGAGACTCCGTATTGACTTGTAGAGGCAACTATTGCTTGCTTTTGGTGTCCACTTCACTTCAAGAGCTTGGAAACACCTTCATTCTTGAATCTGGGATCATTTCATTGGATTTCTGACTCACTATGTTAGTTTCTGCGTTTTTTGCCCAAGTGTTGGAACTCAAGTTTGGAGCAACCATTTGCAGATCTGTCAGTTTCGGTGGACTCAAGAGGTCCTAAAACTTCTATGTTGCTCATCATTCGCACTCCGGTGGAGTTTACAAACAGCTCTGTTTCCAAAAACGTTTTTCAGTCCGTGTGTTGGACCCAGTGATTGAGACCACGGTTTCCAAAACCGTCTATCCCATTGCGTTCCACGCCTAAAAACTCCTACCTGTCAGTTCTTGTGCAATTCGGTGGAGGATTTTCAGAGTTATAGATCTTTGTGTATTCGATTTCGTCTCCCTGTTATGCATTTTTCATTCTAAGGTTTTGAAACTTTAGATTTATGCCACATGGCAGTGGATAAGTCTTGACTCCCATTTCTCACTCATCGGTTGGGATTTTGGAGTTCTAGCAGAAGAGAGATATTTGTAGATTTTCTTGCTATGTCCGATTATGCAATGGCGCCCATGTTTTGAGGCATCTGAAGTTCTATTTTCAGTAGCGGTCATTACCGTGGGACTATGATTTCTTGAGCATACCTTATGCAGATCACTCTAGTTGCAGTTTTGAGCAGTGTGCACTCATTCGTGGTGTGCATTGGGTTGCAGTGGATGATTTATAGGCCATTTGGATGCATTACAGTCCTTATTGGATGCACTGATAGGCCCAAATTGCCTTGTGGGATGCTATTTTTATGGACGCTTTGCACATGGATGCTATTTTATGCTGAGGGATAGCTTTGACACATTGCAGGTGATGCACTGATAGTGCTATGCTCTCTTGGATGAGATATTATTGATGCATATGCTAGTGGATGGTGTTTATGCTTGAGTCATTTGGCACTTATTGGCATTTTCTTTTGGGCTAGATTTGCTCATATGGATGCATAGTATATGCACATGAGTTAGATGCATCTTTTGATGCTTTGAGCTTTGAGTTTTGGTGATATTTCACTCTATTGTGGCATACACATTTGGGTGCACCTGGTATTTTGTGTGATTCTCTCTTGTAGGCACTAGCATTTGGGATTTTGTTTCATTTGCATCATGGCATCCTCTTCCATGTCTGAAAAGGAGTTTTTCAGCATTAAAAAGTTTGATGGGACAAACTTTTCTTTGTGGAAAGAACAAATAAGGGATGTGCTTATTCAAAAGAAGTAGATTAAACCCTTGGCAGGGATTGAAGCTAAGCCTGCAAATATGTCTGAGGATGATTGGAATGAGTTGGATGCATTAGCAAAGTCTACTATTAGACTTCATCTTGCAGAGTCAGTTTATTTCACAGTAGTAAATGAGCAGACTATGGAAGATTTGTGGAAGAAATTGTGTACCACTTATGAGAAGGAAACTACCTCTAATAAAGTTTACCTCATGAAGAGGTTGTTTGAGCTGCAGATGAAGGAAGGGGTCTCCATTGCTTCTCACTTGAATGAATTCAATATTATTTGCAGCCAGCTTCAGGCTCAGAAAATGAATTTTGATGCGGAAAATAAGGCAATATTTCTCTTATGTTCATTGCCATCCTCATGGGATACCTTTCGTACAGCTGTCAGTAACTCTGCACCTGGTGGAGTACTGAAATTTGATGATGTTGTGGGTAGCTTGTTGGCCGAGGAGATTAGATGAAAGTCTATGGATGGCAACAAGCAGGATGCAGCCTTAAATGTGCAAAGGGGTAGATCACAGTTCAAGGGGAAGTCCCAAGAAAGAGGGAAGTCTCGTAGCAAATCCAGGGCACGGAACATTGAGTGTTACCATTGTGGGAAGAAGGGCCATATGAAAAAGGATTGCTACAAGCTGAAAAGAGAGCAAAAGGATAAGAAAAAGAATGCAAATTGGGGTGCAAATCAAAAGGAAGAGAGTCCAAGGGAGGACAAAGGAAAAGTGAAGATCGAGGAGATCAATGCAGTCACACACGATAGTGACAATGACGTTCTCTTCATGTCTAGTTTATCTACAGAGTTGCTTGCCACTTCAGATAATGCATATTCCCAGGATTGGATTTTGGATTCTGGTGCTTCATTCCATGTTACTCCCCATAGGGAATGGTTCTCCACTTATGACAGTGGAAAGACAGGTTGTGTGCATCTTGGAAATGACTATGCATGTGACATAGTGGGAGCAGGTGACATAAAGTTTTCTTTTGCAAATGGGTCTGCATTTGTTTTGAAACATGTGAGACATGTGCCTAAGTTGACCAAGAGTCTTATTTCAGTGGGTCAGCTAGATGATGCTGGTTTTCACACCACTTTTGGCTTTCAGAGTTGGAAAATTCAGAAGGGCTCTATGCTTTTGACCAGGGGTGCCAAGTGTGGGACTTTGTATCCCTTACATGTATCAGGGGTATTTGATCATGTTGTTGCAATAACCGAATAGCCAAGCACTTCTTTGTGGCATTGCAGGTTGGGGCACATGAGCCAGAATGGAATGAAACTCTTATGCCGTTTGGGTTATGTACCGCATTTGAGTTTCTCTGATTTTGAATTTTGTGAGCATTGTCTCTATGGGAAGCAGACTAAATCAGCCCATAAAAGAAGGGGAAAGAAAGAATTTGAAAAGCTTGATTTGGTGCATTCAGACGTATGTGCATGCCTACATGGTCATTAGGCGGGGCTGAATACTATGTGACATTCATTGATGATGCAACTAGGAAAGTGTGGGCTTATGCTATAGCTCGGAAGAGTGATGTGTTCCATGGTTGAGAATCAGTCAGGTAGAACGCTTAAATGCCTACGGACTGACAATGGTGGAGAGTATCTCTCTCATGACTTTCAGCATTTCTGTGATACACGTGGGATTAAGAGGGAGCTCACATCCCCTTGTACTCTAGAGCAAAATCCAGTTGCAAAAAATATGAACCTTACCTTTCAAGAAAGGTTGCAATGCATGCGTTCCAAGTCTTTCTAGTGGTTTTTGGGCTGAGGCAATGAAGACTACAGTGCATGTGATCAATAGATCACCTAGTAAGAGTTTGGATGGTGGTATTCCTAAAGAGGCATGGAGTGGCAAGAAGCCCTCTTACTCTCATTTGCGTATATTTGGGTGTGAGGCATATGCACATGTGCCAAAAGAGCTTCGAAAGAAGCTAGATCCTAAGTCTAGGAAATGCATCTTTCTGGGTTATGGTGAAAGTGGAGAGATGGGCTATCGTCTCTGGGATCCAGAAGCAAAGAAGATCATACACAGCCATGATGTAGTCTTCAATGAGAAAAAGATGCATAAGGCACCCATGAGGGATGTGGAGAGGAGAATCACTTTCCAGAATGTGAATCCACCTACATATGTTGATAGACAGCAAGCTGTCCATGCACCAAATGTGCAAGAAATGGTACCACCAAGTACTCCCACAGGTATACAATCAAGGGTAGATGAGGAATCATCTATTGGTGGAAATAATGAGCCAAATGTGGCTGATATGCAAATGGGACAGCAAGCTGAAATGCCCTTGAGAAGATCTTCTAGAGTGTCTAGACCGCCTGATAAGTTTGTTCCAGGGGTAGACTATGTGATGCTTACTAATTGCGGGGAGCCTTCTTGCTACAGAGAGGCTATGATGCGTGAGGATCAATGCAAGTGGGAGTATGCTATGCAATCAGAGATGAGTTCACTTATGAAGAATAAGACTTGGGACTTGGTTTCTTTGCCACATGGAAAGAAAGCATTGCCATGTAAATGGGTCTACAAAATGAAGGTCACGGGTGATGATGTGCCTAGGTACAAGGCCCGTTTGGTTGCTAAAGGCTTCAAGCAAGAGAAGGGTGTGGACTTTGATGAGATATTCTCTCCGATGGTGAAGATGACCACACTTAGATGCATGCTTAGACTAGTGGCAGTAGAGGATATGGAGCTTATACAGATGGATGTCAAGACAGCTTTCTTGCATGGGGATTTGCATGAGGAAATTTACATGGTGCAGCCGGAAGGCTTTGAAGAAAAGGGCAAAGAGCATTTAGTTTGCAAGCTGAAGAAGAGTCTCTATGGTCTTAAGCAAGCTCCTAGAGAATGGTATCAGAAGTATATAAATGAATGAAAAAGAAGATTAGGGTGGTTCGAGACCAGCTGTGTTGTAAGGCAAATAAAGAATAGAAGATGACTTACTCGAGTAAAGAAAATAATGCCAAACCAAAAGAACGAGCTCACGTCGAGCTGACTCTGCAGGAGGCAAATTGCAGGGCAGCATGAGGAGAAAATACTTTGCAAGGTGGTAGGAGGTTAATGTTTGAAGACTTGCAAGGCAGTGTGCGAGGACAGTGGAATTTTCAACCATTGTGATTTCCCCCCTCCGACGATACTCGTCACTAAAATTGGATATATCGGTTGCCCTCAAGAAAGTGCAATCTAACCCAAATTGCTTCAAATTTCAGTTCCTTAGGAAAGTGATAGAGCCTTTGGCCATTGTTTTTTATCATGGAATAGAGTGATCCTTTTTCAGGTAAGAGAGGAGAAGCCAAAATTCCTCGTAAAGATGCCTTTGTGGCCTTTTGGCATGTTTTGTGGAACAAATATTCGTAGATGTAAAAGGCATATACACATTGACTTTTGTACTTGAAATACATTGACTTTGCAAGTGGAAATGATAGTTAATCGGAGCAACCACAAGTCCTCATTAAGGGAATTTTCCTTAATACAATAAGCCAAAGGGCATGCTATCGGGTTTGATGTTGTATATTGTGAAATGCAATGACCTTTGACATGCTTATGATCCATATAGCAACAAATTGCATGGAAAAAGAACTAATACAAAATTGTAAATAGTATTGGATTTCTTAAAAGATATTTGCACATGCACAAATTGCACATTTTCAAATTCTTCCATTCTAGGGTAAATCTAGATACCAATATCACAAATTATCAATGTTTTAAGACCACCATGCACTAGTCCTACTATTTAGCTTCCATTTTTTCAATTGGTTTTGGTTTTCAACAAAACATGAAAAAGTTATGGAGAGTGCCCTCGAATGGGTGTGCATAATTTTAAGACAGCATAGAGGCCCCTTAAAGCACATCTAAGCTTCTCAATTGGGTGTGTCCTTTGGTTGAGAGAAGCTCACATAGTGTACTTTTGAATGCTTGATTGGTTGCATGTATGTGTATAACAAAATTTTGATGTTTTTGAATAAATTGTTATATCCTATACTCTTCAAGATGCATGCTTCACATGTAACATAACACTTGTAATACTTTCATGGTCTCGTTCCAAATTTTTATTCCATATGTTGGTCTCATGTTCAATATTGGAATGTGTACTACAACTTGAATACAAAGTTTGTTGAATTCCATTGAGCAATGCATAAGTTGTGGACCAAGCAAGATACCCATATGCAAAAAATGCCCTGAACCTCACGAAAAATGGCTACACCCCAGCAAACATTGACCCTACTATCATCCATGTTGAAGAAAGATTGACTTCTGAGTTGAATTAGGTGGCTATTGGAATGTTAATACCTATGGAGCTTTTGATGTCAATGGGCAATTCTATAATTGGTTTTTTTTTTTTTTGGTATGTTAAAGACCTACTAAGTTTTTGAGTAGCAAGACCCTATTAAGAGCAATGCTCTAATTGGAATTGGTAATTATCAACAAAAGTCAAAGAGGGGTACAATAGTACTTATTGTCTCTCAATTTGATATATGGTTCCTCTTGTTGAAATTGGGTGATTTTCACAAAATTATATTCACTAGAATCTAACCAAGGAAGTTATGGAATTGAGTGAAGGATGGCTAACCATTTTTATATAAAAAAGTCCCTCTTTGTGTTAAAGATTATAGTAGGGCATATGTTAAGAGGTCACCAAACAAGTCCCTTTTTGTGTAAAAGATGATAGCTCAATGTATGTTGACAGGTGACCACGAAGTTGAAAAATTCAAATGTTTACTTGAAAGAAGTGACTTACTTTTGTAGGTGAGATGTCACACAAAGGTTGAGGCTTCTCGTGTCTCCTTGGCAAATAAATCATTCAAATCAACATCACCCAAAAAGGTGCACTAGCATGTGCTTTTTGGAATGCTCAATGCAATTCCAACATTTGAATAAAGCAAAGATCCAATTCATGTAACTCACATAAAGGCACTAGTACTAGTTTGAAAATTCTCAACTTTGTTCTCTTTATGTTGTATTAAAATTTATAATTTTTCATGGATTCCATGAAGCCAAGTGATACTTGTATTGCTTTTGTAAATCCACTTTGCAAGTGGGCCATGTTATTGGAACCTAACCCACATGCCCCCCGCACCCACCCCCACCTCCAACACCATAAATTGGAGGGTCAACTTGGAATACTAAAGGGCCATGCCAAGTCAAAGGACTATAGTGGGAGGTAATTACAATGCAATCTAAATCATATAAATCATAAGATACTACACCTCCATCTTGCCCCTTAAATTCATGCATGTAGGGTATATATCATAGCCAACCATGCTCTAAAGAGAGTTTGTGCATAAGCAATAATTTGCTCTCTCTCTCTCTCTCTCTCTCTCTCTCTCTCTCTCTCACACACACACACACACACACACACACACACACACACACACACACACACACACACGCGCGCACGTGTGAGTGTGTGGTACATTTTGTGTATAGAATTTTGATGTTGCTTGGAGTTGTTGAATTTCATATCATTTTCACGCATGGCATATGAGCTCTATAAAGGGGCACAATAGTTCCACCCACCTCTTAAAAATTTCACGTGTGTGGTACATTTTGTGTATAGAATTTTGATGTTGCTTGTTGTCTGTGAATTTCATATCATTTTTACACATGGTAATTGAGCTTTATAAAGGGGCACAATGGTCCCCTCACCCCCTTAAAAAGTTCAAATGCTCTATAAAGGGGCACAATAGTCCCCTCACCCCCTTAAAAAGTTAAAACAAGTTTAAAAAAACAAGCACCACCGAAAATAAATCCCTAACTTTTCCACACAACAATCTCTAACTTTTTGGGGATTTGATATTAAAAACACTAAAGTGTGGGATGAGTGTTGGGGGGATGGGGACTCACAAATATGGATGCAAGGGTTCCCAATGGAGGGGACCCAAAGAACGTGGGTGGGGGGGAATACCAAGATGGAACAAGAGAAAACAAAGGGGAGAGAGAGGGACTCGTGAAGATTCAAGGCAGTGCTTAAATTTGCTGCGCAGATTGAGCTTCATTAGACTTTTGGGCTTCATATGACTCCCAAGAATTTCACCAGCGCAGCATATCTCCAAGACTTCAACATATAATGTACATACATATAGTTAGTAGTTAGAATTTATCTACTATACTACTAATATGTATCCCAAATAATGTGAGTCTGCCTGCTCTAGAATCTCGAGGGCCTGGCATTAGTCTCGGAGTCTGTGCAATTGTCATCTTCAGCTTAAAATGGGATTTGTACGGAGTATCATCTTCATTTTGAAGCTTAAAGTTTTTTCAAAGACTCCTCTGAATTTTTTATGAAGCCTAGAGGTGTGCAGCAAATTTAAGCACTGATTCAAGGTAGAAAGGAAGGGGACCATTTTAATGTGAAGTGTGCAAGTCGTACACAGCAATGTAAGGGAGGAGGACAGAGCCAACCCAAAGGCGACCATCTCGTTCATGTACTTCACTAGCATACTTAACAACATTGCCTTTGGCATCCTCAAGCACTTCCATCATCTCTCCCTCCTCACTATACTTTGCCACAATCCCATGAGGATGTCCCCCATTGAACACCCTATACACGTGCTTGAACGGTATCGGTAGCTGCAAGAACGCCCTCCTTAGCCTTGGTAACGTCCCGGATATCGTCGTCGCCATGTTTCTCCTGCAGTGCATCGCCACCCAGAACTCGCCCTTCTCGTTCATCCTCACATTGTCTGGATACCCCGGCAGCACCGCCATCACCTCCGTCTTTCCCGCTTTGGGTCCCTTCAACCAATGCCGCAGTAGCCTGCAACCGATTGGAGAACACTACAGTCTTCAGCAATGAATGCGGCACCCGATTCGCGGCATAAAATACTTCGAGAAACGACGGTTACGAGTCATGCCCCCCCCCGGTGCACCACGCTTACGCTAAAATGGTAGATCTAGGAGTTACTGTTATTTTGTAATTACCTGCCAGGAACAGATTCGGCAATGACTAAGAAAGATTCGTCTTTGCTCAGAGCCACACCATTGGGGAACTGAATCCCGTTTAAAATCACACTCGTTTCTTTGGTCTCCGGATTGTACTTCAACACCCTTCCCGAATCATCTCCTGATAAAACCAGCAGGAAAAAATTCCTACGCCAAGACACAGAGCAGCATTGTTTTAGCCTCGATTCTCGTCTTCGATCAAGTTTCCTAATAATAGCATATGTCAGACGTACTGAAGAGTGTGCACCTCCTCTCATATTTGGAACTACTGTCGGTGAAATAAACCGTCCCGTCAGACGCAACGTCGAGGTCGTTTGTGAACCTCAACGGCATGCCTTCTGCCTCGCTCGAAAGGCGCTTCGCCAATCCCCCTTGCGGCCCTACTGAGAGCAAACCGAAGTAAGCATCGGCTATATACAAGTCTCCAGTGTGGCGATGGAAGCGCAAGCCCAAGGGCCTCCCACAGATGTGTTCATTTCGGATCACTTGCGACATAGTCTGGCCGGGGTCACAGGTACCAGACCTGGAAACGAAGCTCTTCGTTTAGAAGCAAATGACCAAATCGCAAGCGGGACTATCTAGCGGCAGGGAGTCGAGGGAAAAAACCCACCTGTTTGGGGAGGTGTAAGCAAACTCGTTCCACCCAGCTTCATTTCCGTCCCATCTCATGATCCGCCCATCGGCAACACCGGTGTAAGGGCCTCGTCCGGAGGGGTCAAGCACGAGGCTCTCGGGGCCCATGAGGCCGGTGAGGAACCATTTCTGGGAGCGCTGGAGGCGACTGAGGGGGTCAAGGGGGGAGGAGGGGAAGAAGGAGAGGGGGTGGGGGACGTATTTGGCGATGAAGAGGGGGTCATTGGAGATGATAGAGAGGCGGAAGGGGTCGAGGGCAAGGAAGGAGGCGAGGAGGAGGAGGGAGAGAGAGCAGAAGAGGAGGAGGGGATGAGGAGACTGTGAAGAAGAGAGCAGGAGGGACGTCATGGCTATGCAGGAGACGCAAAGCTCAACCTCACAAACATTCAACCAGCTCACAAACTGTGCCTTTTTATCTACCGTCTATCTACTATGTAATTATAGCTCTCTTGCATGTAACAAGTCTTTTCGTTTTTGTATTTTTAAAATTCACCTTTCTCAGAATAATCCACTTGGCCTCCACATAGATCCTCTCCACGTGGCTCCACCCCACCCCCACACAATGAACCCCCTCGCCTGGCCTTGCCAACCACCCCCATGCACCTTTGTCGTGGGGAACCTCCCTCAATACCTTGACCTTTATGCCACCATGAGTCGTGACTTTGCTCAGCATCCCGTTTCACATACGTCTCCGGGCGTCCCATTGAGCATAGGTCTGTAGGAGTCCCATTGACAATATCCTTGTGGAACATGTAGGACCCCTCTTTGACCTTGACGAGGATTCAGGTCTTGTAAGTGTATAATCGTCGAGGTACCCAATTGCGCACTCTGCAAGAAGTCCAATTGCGCACTCTTGAAGGTGTCCTATAAAATTTATTAGGAAGAAAACACTACCACCATATCTCTCTCTCTCTCTCTCTCAAAGTGCACTAACTTGCAAAAAACCACTTGCCCTTTGCCATGATTTTATGACATACCTACCTTACTTGGATTTATTAATGACAAGTGTGAATACTTGCCCTTTGCCACAATTTTAAGACATACCTACCTTACTTGGATTTATTAATGACAAGATTTCATCCTAATAAGAGACAAAAATGGCGAAAGCACTTTTCATTTAATTTTTTCAATAAAGTTAGGTAGCTATTGGAGTGTGTGTGTGTGTATGTGTGTGTGCATGAGAGAGAGAGAAGCACTCTTTTAATCCATCCCTCTTACTCAAAAATTTTCTAGCAGTCCTCTCTAGTGTTTTCCTTGGTGTGCCCTTGTGTGATGCACCCTCACTCCCTCCCTAGTCTTTTCTTGATTTGTCCTTGTATCAGACATCCCCTTCCACATGCCATGCCCCTCATGTATTCTCATTAGAACATTGATTATCTTACAATGCCAAGTCTACAAAAATCAACACATGATGTAGGATCGACGAGGAAATGACCACATGGATGTATATCACGAGCGCGTGGAGGTCACGTGGTGGGTGGCCACACGTGTAAATTTTGAAAGCCTATGACTAGGTTATTAAGTCTAGGAATAAATGAAACAACAATTAAACACACTTTATACATGACTATTTATAGAACGGTAGCTTGCATATCACCAACTTACATATCAAATACTCATTTCTTCTCTACCTTAATTTTAAAAGCTACCTAGCTTACATATTGCAATGTTATTTTTCCTCTTTCTTAAGGTCAAATGCAAATGTTTTCCCTAGATGTCCCTGCTAATTGTGATTACTAGATATTTGAGATGATGATCTATTGACGTTTTATGTGCCTATTCTCTGTATATTGTGCATTACCCTCTTCTTTCCATAATAAATCAATTTCAGGCCTTAGAATTCCTTTCAATGCTACTCTTGCCTCGTATGCTTTGATAAAAATTGTATACCAGTCTTTTTTCTTCTTGAGATTGAAAACAAAGTGCTCTAACTAATAATTTTCTTCTCGGACAATGAATAATGTCCACACATACTTGAGATAGAAAACAATAAGCCCTACCTAATGTTTTCTTCTTGGACAATAAGCCCTACCTAATGCTTGTTGTTTTCTACTTGAGATAGAAAACAACAAGCCCTATCTGATGTTTTCTTCTTGAAAAACAAGCCCTACCTAATGTTTTCTTCTTGGACAATAAGTCATATCCGTGCCTTATAAGTTCACTCCCATCCTTGTGTTTTGTCCTACCATACAACGCTTTCACATTTTTTCAAACTTGGGATTTCCAGTGATGGTATCCCCCATACCTTGAAATTGAAAACAAAGTGTCCTACCTTATGTTTTTATTCCTTTTCTAAAACAAATAAATTACAATTGTTAATGGTGGTCAAGACCAACGAAGACCAAAGTTTTTATTCTTGGACAATGAGTTATAATCGTATCATGTAAGTTCGCTCTTGTCCTCATACCTTACAATATCTTCAAACTTTTCCAACTTAGAATTTCTATCAATGTTGTTCCCCCTTACCTACCTCTCTCTCTCTCTCTCTCTCTCTCTCTCTCTCTCTCTCTCTCTCTCTCTCTCTCTCTCTCTCTCTCCCCCCTCGATCACCTTATGTAATAATCAATAAGAATGAAAAAGTGTTTAATAATCTTGCCATACTAAAAAACCATATAATATGAAATTAGGAAATTGAATAAATCCTACTATAAAGAATTATCCATTTTATTCAAGGTTTAGGTATTGAACAAATAAGTTGTAAGGGTCCAATGAGCAAGTCCTTGAGAGATTTAAGAGAACTAGTGAGAGTGAACATATAATATGTGTGAGGACTTAGAGGACCCTAGATCTTGGCTCTTTCATTTGGTTTAAGATGGCATAAAGTAAGGCTTCTATTTTGGAATAATTGGCTAGCTCTTAGCTAGAGGTCTTAGTACAAAAAAATTATATTTGCTATTGTCAAAAATCAATGTTTAACTATACCAAAGGCCATGGTTTTCTTAGTTGCCTCCAAGTTTATAGAGCCTTACAAGATATTATTATCTATGGTAAGTCCCTCCTTTAAAAACAATGAATGTCCCAAAAATGGTGCAAAGGTTAGTAGTGATTATAGCTCCAATCTCTTCCAAGGTCAATATCTTGTCAAGGCGATATTGCTTAGGCTATTTATTCATACCCTAAGAAGCCAATATCCAAAAATTCTTCTAATAATTTTATTTTCATTACAATGTCCAATGGACTTTGTAGGTATTTGCAATATTCTTCAAGTAGAAAACTAAACAAATAATGGTTGATAGGTTACAACAAATACGTCACATTGTGCTAGACTAGAGTAGCTACAAAACATTTAGCTCAAAGGGGGGAGGGGAGAGAGAGAGAGAGAGAGAGAGAGAGAGAGAGAGAGAGAGAGGAGGGGGGGGGAGGACAGAGAGAGGAAGATAGAGAGATTCCTAAGGAGGATACATAAGTCTTACATATTACTTGCTTATATTTTTTTATAGATATATGCTTAATATACACTTATATGAATCACATTGAATTTACAAATTACTTATGTAATGGAAAAATATGGATGTGACTATGTTGAATTTCTAGAAAATGTTGTCTCTTGAGGGTCATTGTATGGCTTACACCTTACATATACATTCAAATTTTTGAGGGTCTATGGAAATCATTGTTTATATTATTTTGAACATAGGGAAATATTTGATGAGACATTCATACATTATTTGATGGGATGTTCTTTTGAAAATATAAGAAAAGGTTTGATGAAATAGCCTTTATCTTATTCGTGGAAATTGGATTGAGAGTGTTGGTGGCACGTGATGCTAACCCTTTCCAAATGAAATATTCAATGATAGAGATGGAATTTTTCCACGGAATAAACAAAATTATTTCAAATAATTACTGAGATCTTGAATATTTTGTGATAATTTTGGCTATCTCAACATAAGCAATGAAGTCTACGAAAAATGTCTCATTTCTACAACAATGTGTGGGTGCTTTTCAATGATTTGAATTTGTCTTGAGACTTATGTTTTAAGTCTTAAGTGAAATTCATGGTCATACTTCATCTAAAGGCACATATTCTCTATCTACAAAATTTGGATATGGATGAAATAATTGCAACATCATACAACTCATTTTGAGATACCGCCTCAAATTATTTTATATACTTTGCCTTGTTTTCTAACTATGCAGGTTCTTAAGCACATGAGCCTCTATAGTCTTTTTCAACATAATTATTCATATAAAGAACTATGCTATGCATGGAGGTAAGCAAGGGTACAACATGAATTGTGCCATTGATACATCAGCTCTAGTCAATTAAATGATAGTGGAAATATTTAAACACTATTAATGATTGAGAAAAATAACTCTGTGTTCTTAAGCACATAAGCCTCTATAGTAGGTTCTTAAGCACATGAGCCTCTACAAGCACATGTAGGTTCTTAAGCACATGAACCTCTTAGTCTTTTCCAAAACAATTTTTCATATAAAGAACTATGCTCTACATGGGGGCAAGCAAGGGCACAATTTGAATTGTCCCATTGATACATCATCCCTACTCAATGAAATGATAGTAAAAATATTGAACCGCTTTCAATGATTGAGGAAAAGTCCAATCTAGCAATTGATATATTGGATTCAAATACTATTAGATTACTATTGTACATTTTAGTTATGAATGGAATTTGTGTTTGTTCAAAAGTTTGGTAGTTTTATGCTCATCGAATGATATTTTCTAAGTGAGAAAAGTAATTGTGTTCATCTAAGCACAAAGGATATATTTGCAATACCATTTTAGTATTATAACCAACTAATCTCACATTATAATTCCTTTTTTCAATCAAAGGATGTGAATCATCAATGTCACAACAGGGCCCATAGTCAATTCAACCCACCCTCCCTCAAACTTACTCAGATTTTTATCGCACTTGGCACTGAATTCTTTTTTGAATTCTGTGTTGTAGCTTGTTGCATACTAGATGGCTCACGCTGGTGAGAAGATAAAGTTTCAGCATCCTGATCTGAGTGAGTCTCAGAGGAAGGTGCTGAAAAATGAGAATGTGCACTTCTTAATGAATGTCGAGATTAGGACATCATTGAGCAGCCACGCCATGCATATGCACCAATGCATCGACCACAACCTATCTTCTCTTGTATCCTTTTCTCCAAGTTCTTCCATACCCACAAGCAATTCCTCCACTTCCACATCCGTTGTGCCTCCTATCACACACGCTGACCAGTTTTTCTCTCCTTCATACTCGCCTGCATCAAGAATGCACAATCTATCTGCACGTGTTGATAGGGTGTCCTCTCCATCATTCTCACCTTCATACTCACTTGCACAAGCACCACCTGCATCACATGGCATTAATGAATGTGCACAAGTGGCAACACCCATGCGACCCATACTGCTTCAACGATGTGACGTTTGATTCACACCCAGTGCAACTGTGGGCACAGGCACACGCAAAACTGTTAGCATGTGCAATCTTCTTGTCACACCATTTGATCCACGTATGATTTATGCATGTAAGGTGATGAAGCATTATGTGCCTACCAATGCATTGAAGGCAAAAGCCTTGGAGGAAGCCACATGCCTAGGTGATGTCGTACATCCGGGCATAATCTGAGCTATAGGTCTAGTACATGATGATAATCTAATGATAATATTCCCAATTTTGGAATGGAAATCATTTGGAAAGATCGCTGACCTACCTTGGACATGACGGAAAGTGACCATCTCTGGTGGGACACAGAGATGATGTGGAAATGCATGCTAGAGCTCCACGGGTCTGTCAGCATGTTTTTGATATTTTAAGTGCACTTGTTTGCACTATTCATTACATGCACGAACACAATGTCCTACATTTAATGTTTTGCATGCACAAAACATTATGCTACATTTCTCTAAGTCATCTGAGGAAGCATATCTGGGCATTTGCAATTGGGGAATGATGACACCGACAAACACTAGCAAGCATTATCTAGCATTGTAACAGTCCCAACACTGTGCAAAGTTCCTGTCTAAGACTTTGCCATGTCGCTCCAAAGTGCCTATGCACCAATCCCCACCTTTCGATGTTGCACAAGATGTGAACACAATGTCCCATCACATTTTGAAGATCAGACATGTGTGCACCATCTACTAGTACTAGAACTGTAGAAGCTCTAATTGGGCAGCTACAACAATTTGCGGTTCAAGGAAAGTCTGCACAACCAAACAGTCATCCAAGCACTGCTGATATTTTTGGGGTTTTTGATATTGCTCCCAGATACAGCATACAACTCAGTCCCCACCAAGGACTTAGACTAGCAAATGATTGAGTCTCTCTTTGAACAATTTGTAATATGAATTTCTGAACATGATTACTTGTAACATTACTATTTTCTTATATCATCCAAGTTTCCAGTCCATGATTCAAGTTTGTATATTTGAAATTCAAGTTGGTACGTGTCATGTTGGTATGATTTCATGAGATATTGTTTGTATAACAATTGATGCGATAAGTGTCAAGTTGAATTTAATTTTTTAATTCGATATACATGATATAAAACAATTCTATCTTGTTGTCATTTTTAAGGTTAAATATGAGCAGGGAGGGAGATAAAGTTCTCCCACAGGATCCCCCCAGCCAGAGGAACCTCCAATTCATGAGTATCTAGAAGCATCATTTGTGCCTCAAGAGGCTATTTAGCGGACCAACTAAATCACACCAAGGCTCAAGCTATCTTGCAGGCCCAAAGAGAGATGTTGGGAAGGGAGGGGCTGGGTATGTTCACCACTGGTCCAGTGGATGACGACACCATGCAAGGCGACCCGCTCTCTCTTCAGCAACAAGTACAAAGGCTTTGTCCGTCGGAGTTCGTACGAAACACCTTGTTTCTTTGATCTAAAAATGCTAGAAACAAATATGCACAGCCCAAGTTGTCAGACCTGTGGCTCAAAACTCTTACCCACATCCTTCTTCAGCGATTCATAGAGTTGGAAGGGAGCATCCCCAAAACAACCAGCAGATACCCATTTTCTTCATTTAGCAAGTGTATGCCTGCGACGTCTTGCATTGATGTGTGGATTGGAACAACAAGCATCACTTGTTAGGACTAGGAAAGGGACGTCTTGTGGAGCACACGTGAGCAATAATAGAGACAGAAAGCCCATGTCTCTAAGGCCTCACGTGCTAACTCCCTAGGCACATAGTGACCTGGTTGACTTGGCAACATCTGCCATACCTCTCCATCAACAGGGTGTTACTGCCGCTAAGGAGTTACAAGATTGCCTTGCATCTCAAACCAAAGAGATTGTGGACTTGCAAGCACATGTATACATGCTAGAGGCTGAGCTTGCACACTATAGAGATACTTTTGGGGACTTGGATGCCGCTGCGGGGATATTGACACATTAGATTTTGAGGACCTCACCAATATAGATTCATAGGCTATAGGATCAAGCACTCAAGGAACGGCAGACGTGGGACCTAGTACATAACTCTATAAACTTCATACATAACTTTGTAATATTCTTCTTCAAATATAATAATTTGGATTAAGTGCATAATGTGGATTAATGTAGTTTAAGTGGTTAGAACTGATTAAGTGGTTTAAGTTGACTAAGTGGTTTAAGTGAATTAAGTGGATAATGTGGAGCTAATGTAAAGTTATAATGATCCGGATTAAGTGCATAATGTGGATTAAGCAGATTATGTGGATTACGATGGATTAAGTAGTTTAAGTGGATTAAGTGGTTTGAGTAGATTAATTGGATTAAGTGGTTTAATTGAATTAAATAGATAATGTGGAGCTAATGTAAATTTATAATGATCCGGATTAAGTGCATAATGCAGAATAAGCGGATTAAGTAGTTTAGATGGTTTAAGTGGTCTGACTAGATTAATTGAATTAAGTAGATTAAGTGGTTTCAGTGGATTATGCGGACTTGTAAAGTTAAATGTTGAAATATATTGAATTGGATTAGTGCATAGGATAGCTAGATCAACCCTTGCAACTTGAAAATATAAAATTTGATTGTGCCTATATGATTGTTCTCACTTCGATTGTGCCTATATGATTGTTCTCCCCTTTTTCTCGATGTTGCCTTGAAAGTATTTGCAAGTCACAAGGCTGGCTCTAGCTATTATGTAGACCAAATCATCCACAAACTAAATAATTACAACATAACAACATAACTAGAAGTACAAAATGAGATGAGATGGATACGAGCATATGTGCTCTTCCATCGCTTGACATATTCTCCCATCCATCCCCTCACATACAACATACCAACCTTAATATTTAGAGCTTCATCCATCGCTTCCAAGTACAAAATGAGATGAGATGGATATGAGCATATGGCTCTTCCATCACCTAAGATATTCTCCTATCCATCCCCTCATGTGTAACATACAACACTCTATATTGCATTTAACACAGTTACGAATGTCTTACAATTCCTACATGTAGAGAGAGAAGCTCTCCAACTTGTATAAATACCCCATAATGGAATGAAGCCCACACTCTTTGGGGCATTGTATTGAGTTCTACTTTGGTATTCCAAGCAATTGTCTCAAGTGTCCATGTTTCCTTGCACTCCACATCCAAAAGCATGTCCTAACCTTGCAACTCCTCCTCCCCTCTCCTCAAACCTTGCAACCCATCCTCTCCCTCTCCTCCTCCTCCTCCCTTCTCCTCTCCTCCTCCCTCCTCCTCCCTTCTCCTCCTTCCTCCTCCTCCTCCTCCTCCCTCCTCCCCCCTCCTCTCTCTTCTTTCCCCCATGCTCTTACACCTTCTTCCTCTCCCACTCCTATGATCCCCCTAAACCCTTAGTTCCTCAACCCTTAACCTCCATGATCTATGAGGGAGACGAGTTCTCCACCATGTACTTTGCCCTAAACCTTGCATCCTCCTTCTAACCCTTGAACCTCTTCTAAACTCTAGAACCTCTTCTAACCCTTGAACCTCTTCTAAACTCTGGAACCTCCTTCTAAACCCTGAAACCTCCTTCTAAACCTTGAACCTCCCTCTAACCCTTGAACTCCTCCTAAACCCTACAACCTTCAATGAAAGCGAAAGCCTTCATTACCTCAACCATGATGATACACGTTCTTTTTACACATGCATGCACTATGTTTGCTTACCACACTTAAGCCTACATCTCTCACTGGAATACAACTCGAGGTCCTAAGCTACACGTATACTACAAACAACAATCCCGATATATCTGTAGATGACAAAAAGCCTCGGAACCCTGCATACTGAGAATATTTAATTGGATGTGGAAGAACATGCCCTTGCAAGTTTGCAAGATAAAATGATGTACACCCGCACTCATGAAATATCCAGAATGGTCCTGTCCATCACAGCTTCAGCTTCCCCAGCATCCGCCCTAGAATACTGTTGAACATCAACACCAATTTCCTCCGTTGAAACAATTTCTTTTCGAAGCCAAATCCACCCTCCGCTTCCACCTTGCTTGAACCTCCAGAGTTAGATAGTAGCTTTCCAGCTGCATATCATCCAACTAATCAAGTACATCCAGTCGAAAACCCATGGACTCCTGTGAAAGAAGACTATTCTCCACCGCAATCTGCAAACTAGGCACTACATGCTCGATCAATGTAATTGCTTCTATCCCAAATGCCAACTTGAAAGGAGTCAACCCCATTGCTACCTTGAAGAATGTGCGGTAGGCCCATAATGTGGCCAACAACTTCTCATCCCAATCTATGCAGTGCTCGTTCACCAGCAAAACAAAATGATCTGCTTGAATGTATGATTGGTCGATTCAACCAATCCATTAGCCTATTGGAGAAGACTTCTTATGAATCACAATTCACCATATAGAAATAATTCATCCGCTTAATGACTTTGTTGACAAAGTGGATACCCCTGTCATTGACCAGCTCGATTGGGCAACCAAACCGGGTGAACACATCTCTGTAGAGGCATTTTGCAACATAGTTTGTAGTGTTATCTCATAAAGCCCATGCCTCCACCCATTTGGTATAGTAATTGGTTGCCACCAGCGTGAAACAATTTTGCATGCGGGCAGCAAAATAGCCGGCTAGAATGGACCCATGAAGCCCAGACACCATTTTTGAAATGGATCAACTAGTAAGATAGGGTTGAGAGGCATCCAATCGCAATTTGTGGGTTGACCCAACCGTTGACAGAGATCGTAATTCTTTGTGAACCACCGAGAATCCTTTTGCATGGTTGGCCAGCATCAGGGAACTCATCTTCCACTCCAGTTGGCAACTCCCCAAACTCCAATTGAGATAGGTAGTCCACTACCGCATGCTCCAAACCTAGCCAATGAATGACATCAAAGTCACATCCTACAACAACAACACCCAACGTGCCAATCGACCCGTAAGATTTTGTTGTTTAACTAAGTACAGCAACATGGAATGGTCAACATGAAACACAAAAGGTCGGCCCTCCATTATCCTATGGATAGTAGGGGGAAGACTTCATGTGAATCACCATAAAGAAATAATTCATCCACTTTAATGACTTTGTTGACAAAGTGGGTACCCCTGTTGATCGCTGACCAGCTCGATTGGGGCAACCAAACCAGGTGAGCACATCTTGATAGAGGCATTTTGCAATAGAGTTTGTGTGTTATCTCATAAAGCCCATGCCTCCACCCATTTGGTACAGTAATCAATTGCCACCAACATGTAACAATTTTGCATGCAAGCAGCAGTAGCAGCAGTTGGCCGGAATGGACCCATGAAGTCCAGACCCCATTTCTGAAATGGCTCAAGTGGTAAGATAGGGTTACTAGGCATCCAATTGCAATCTGTGGATTGAACCAACCGTTGACAGAGATTGCAACTCTTTGCAAACCACCGGGCATCCTTCTGCATGGTTGGCCACCATAGGCCTACTTGTAGAATTGTCTTTGCAGTTATTGCCCTCACAAAATGTCCACCCAAAACCTTGCAATGGGCCTCCATCAGTACTGCCTCTTGCTCATGAGGCTAGACACACCACAGCAAGGCCTCTGTCAAATGCTGTCGATACATTTGGCCTAGCACAACTTCAAAAGAACAGCTTTGCAATCCCAATCGCTTCCTTTGGTCTCAATTTAGGTACTTGGGCATCACTCCACAAGTCAAGAACGAGAGAATCTCATCATACCAGGACCACGAACCTTTCAAAACTACCTCAGGCTCCACATCAATCGGATCCACTCGGAAGATAGCTATAAGTTCTACATCAGAGAACTCATCTTCCACTCTAGCTGGCAGCTCCCCAGACTCCAATCGAGATAAGTAGTCCTCTACAACATCCTTTGAGCCTGGCCGATGAATGACATCAAGGTCATATTCCTGCAGCAACAACACCCAACATGCCAATCAACCCGTAAGACTTTGATGTTTAACTAAGTACAACAACGCAGAATGGTCCACATGAAACACAAAGGTCGGCCCAATAGGTAATGCCAAAATTTCTTGACTGAATAAATCATTCCCAATCCTTCTCGGTTCCGTGACGGAATAAATCTTTTTAGTAGTCGAAAGTCATCGGCTCACATAGTAGATTGGGCGATACCATTTGTCT
The DNA here is from genome assembly GCF_047967505.1 of Dipteris shenzhenensis. Lineage (NCBI taxonomy): Eukaryota > Viridiplantae > Streptophyta > Polypodiopsida > Gleicheniales > Dipteridaceae > Dipteris > Dipteris shenzhenensis. The sequence continues at coordinate 2,787,345 of NC_141613.1, forward strand.
GCATCCTTCTACATCAAGACACTGCTAATCACCCTATCTGAAGCATCAACAAACACATGAAAATTCTTCTACCAATCAGGAGACATCAACACCAATGCTCGTGAGAGTTGAATTTTGAGTTGCTGGTATGCTTTGTCACACTCCTCGGTCCACAAAAATGCCTTCGGCTCCACATGAGCGAGTGCATTCAAGGGAATCACCATATGAGCCAGGAACCGCAAATGTCTACCATGCCATCAGTTCTGACCCAAGAACTACAGGCACTCTTTAGGCATCATTCGTGCAGGAGCTTGCATGATCACGGCCACCTTGTCTGGATCAACCACAATTCCTTCTGCCGAGATGATATGACCTAGGAGTTGCCCGCTACATACTACGCATGTGCATTTCATGGGATTCAAGCTAAAAGACACCTCTCGACATCATTGGAAACACTTCCACAGATGCTCTAAGTGCTCGATGAAAGTTTCAAACACGTTGAGGTCATCCAAGAAGATCCGCATGATCTCCATCAAGTATGAAACGAAAATTTCTTGTATTGCTCTCTGAAAACTGGAGGGAGCATTCCACAATCCAAACCACATGACTGTACACACATATACTCCCCATGATGTGATGAATGCGGTTGGTCTTCTAGAGCCCTCCGGATAGTCTCCAAGATTTAGGGGAAGAGTTGAAGGAGTGAGTCTTTGCTTTGAGTCTCTCCCTTGTGAGCTCTCTCTCTCTCTCAAGAATAGAAGAAGAGCACAGGTCTCTCTTTCTCTTAAAAAAACATCTTTCTTCTCACGGAATAGAGTCACAAGATTTCTCTCTAGGAGTCTTGAGAAAATGAAAGAAATTTATTACACCATAGACTCTAAAATGGTCACAAAACTCTCTACGAAAATCTTTTGAAGAAGAAGAATGAACAAATCTCAATGAATGGAATTCCCTCAATGGAATGGAAACAATCAATGGACAGAATTTTCTCTCAACACAATAAATGGAAATCTTCTCTCCACAGAAGTGAACTTGCTCGAAGAACACTCAAGAGAACCTCTCAATCTATCGGTCACTCTCACTCTCACAAGAAGGATGGCACCTCAGTGGAAGGCAGAACCATGCTCTGATACCATGACAAAATATGAAGAGGGGAGAGGAGAAGAGTGGAGATGAGGAGAGAGGGAACAACTAGAGAGCGTGCACCACAAATGACTAACTGTACACTAGATTTAGTTGAAAATGTAGAATATATACAAACACATTTAGGGTTAGGGTTAGGTCATCTAACCCTTTCCTTTATAGCACTCTATATGTGTTAGTGTTGTGCATATGTAATCACATGATGTTGAGCATGGTCTCTCAACAAGTCCTACATTAATGATGCTTATTTGTGGATTCTATTTGGTCCATAGCTAGGTTGACCAGTAAACAAAAATGATCTTACAGGAGATTTTGCAGAGTCAGACACAACTGGAATGAGATGAAGGTTGTTTTTAGAAAAGTTGGATAGTAAGCACAGTGTCAAGTAAGCATTTTTGGGTACCTAGCTCACCAATTGAGTTGAGCTTCCTTGCATTGACAAAACACTTAGCTCACAAGTTGAGCTAATCCTTTTGTATATAAGTTGATCTTTCTTTATAATAGGAATTTTGATTTTAAGTCCTTGAAGGGGACATATAAGTTGAGATTTCTTTATAATAGGAATTTTGATTTTAAGTTCTCCAAGGGGACATATCATGTTAAGTTGAGCTTTCTTGTATCGAGACAGAATAACATTTTTCAACACCTTTTTGTATATGTCCCCCTAGAGAACTTTTAATGGAAATTCAATTAATTAGATCCTTCCCCTCCAGAATCAATGAGGTTAAATGTGCTAGAGAAGTTTTAATGGAAATTCAAGTAATTAGATCCCTCCCCTAATGAGGTTAAGATAAGTTGAGGCTAAGTTATGACAACTAGATTGAATTAACCCAAGTGCATGCAAAAAATTAAGGTCGCCCTATTGCTTTCTCTAAAAATCTAACTAGCCTAAAAATTTGTCCTCCTAGCTCCTTTTGAAACTTGCCTCCCCTCACTCCTTGTTCTCTCTTTCTTTCGTGCTTTCTCCTTTTCATGAAACTCTCTTTGCCCTATGCTCAATGGAGTTCGCTATTGTTACCATAGAGACACCCCACGCAGTCCCTATCTTCAAGTGTTGACCACATATCAACACGCATTGACCACATGTTGACACAGGTCAGCCACATGACATGAGGGGTTAACACATGTCAACCACAGTTCATCTAGGAGTACCATATCCGAGGCAACCATGTGTCGACACATGTCAACTACATGTCAACCTATGTCAACCATAGGTCAACCAGAAGTATCATGCCCAAGGCCATTTCATTAAGAGCTATGCACATGGAGCAATCAGGAGTATTTACAATTGCACATGGTGAAGACGTGTATAGTGGTTTAGTGGTGCTGTGATCCAGCTCACCTGCACATGGAATATTTACACCCCCTGACTAGAAGAGGCTGGCGAGTCAGGGAGTCAGGAAGTCGCCGAAGCCATAAAGAGAGCCAACGGTGCAATGGCTTTCCTCAATCCAACCACTCTGCAGAGATTGTGGGATAGGACATGCCTGTATGGATTGTCCTATGAAAAATAAAGGCCCAATGCATCATGGTTGGCTACATTGAAGATAGCAAAGCATACCAGTTGTATGATCCCATCAATCAAAAGTTCATTATCTCCAGAGATGTAATCTTTGATGAGGAATTAGAATGGAAAACCTCAAATACACAGGAGATAGACACACCAATTTCACAGTCATCTACAGAAAAGGTTGACGAAGAAGAGCAAGAATTGCAAAAAGCACCCCGAGAAGAACCACATCAACTCAGACGGTCTACTAGGGAAAGCAGACTACCATCCAAAGTGATATATGCTCAGAAATTCAAAGCAATTTAGGTTGAAACCATCAACTATGCTCTTATGACTACCATCATGGCTACAGAAGAGCCAGTGTACTTCGAAGATGTAGTAGACAAGCCAGAATGGCAAACTGCTATGAATGAAGAAACATATGCTTTGTACAAAAATAAGACTTGGGAATTATGCGACCTTCCACTAGGAAAGTACATAGCGAACAAGTGGGTATACAAAGTGAAGTACAATCCAGATGGGAGCATTCAAAGTGAAGTACAATCCATATGGAAGCATTCAAAGATACAAAGGCCTCCAACCATTGCACTGGCTCGAATTTTAATTATTTTCTAGGTGGTTTATTAAGATGGCTCATGATTATTTGGATGGCACCATTGGCCCTCCAATCACTGAGCTGGCTTGAATTTTGATTAATATAAGGTGGCTTATTAAGATGGCTCATCATTATTTGGATGGAACCATTAGGCCTCCAGTCACCATGGTGGCTCAAGAGAGTTACAAACTTTGTTGATCTAATGGCCATACCATCATGCAAGGTGGTTGTAGGATCCCAGTGGCTATTTAATTGGCTATAAGCCTGATGGCTAAAAAGCAGTGACATTAATGTTGGAGTAGCAAGAAAGATTCAGCAAGTGAAGCAAAAGAGAGAGTTATTATTCAAGAGAGGCCCAATATATAGGCTCCATTTACATCCAGTAGTGACATCACATGTGAGCTTAGTAGAGCATCTAGATCCACAAGTCTCTCAATTAGTTCCATGATTCTCTCAATCACACACCACACACCTAGATTCACTCAATCACACCTGCTGATGGGACATGTGTTTGGGGAGAAGAGCAAGGTCCAATGGATATGGCACCTCTGCCTATGCATGACTCTAAATCTCACCCTCCCATTTATTCTTTTCACTTTGGCCTCTTCATATCTCTCCACCCATCATTGCATCTCAGGACTATTGAGGACACAAAACTTATTGAATTTCTCTCTTTGCTCCTCGCTCATCTTTCTTTCAACCCCTTTACCTTGGGGAACCTCTGCAATGACACAATAGCCCTTGATCTGGAGCAGCCAGGTGACAGATGATATAGGTCGCCAACTTGGAGAGAGATCCCATATCCCTTGGGCGCTCTGGGCACGTGGGCCCGCGCGCTCGTTCCAGGTTTGGAGGGACATCTACAGTCAGATGAGCCCAAGCGAGCTGGCAGCAGTAGTAGGCATGGCATGTGGGATCTAGGATCGACGAGCGGAGATTGATGCTGCCATCCCTGCAGGTTGGAGGATTCCCGAAGGCACCAGACAGCTCTTCTCGGGAGATGAGAGGTGGCTAGGACAGTTCACCCCACGAGGCATTCCTTTGGTGGTGGCAGGCCTCTTCTCAGACTCTTCGGTACACTTCTTCTCCATCACTGATGACAGTCGCCTACAGAGCAGAGAGGCTGTGATCGACCCCCAGCTCCCCTGGCAGTGCCTTCGCATTATAGGGCTGCAAGGGAAGACTTGGCATATAGACCCCCTGATTATGCAGGACCAGGATTGGAGACTTTGGATATGGGAGGGCCGTTCCTTGTCAGAGGTGGAATGGGACCCAGGGGAGTGGCGTTGGCCACTATCGGAGACATCAGAGAACCCTACTCCCTTCTTTTCTTATAGTGCACACACGGGTCGGCGTGCTCTTGGGGCTCTCCAGCGTGGGCTACCCACACAGGCACATAGGTGGTATGCCCAGGGGATATCCTTGGTCTTTCTTCGCACTTTGTGGAAGACTCTTTGGGCTTGCTGGCATTCGAGGAAGATCTCCTACTTCCTTTGGATGGTGGCACACAAGGGGCTTCCAGTTGGCAGTTGGCTGAGACAGATGGGGCAGGAGGGGCATTGCCAGATGTGTTTTCAGGAGGAGTCGTCCCTGAAGCATTGCCTTTGGAGCTGCTCGCATGCGCAGACGGTTTGGAAGGGAATCATGGGGATCCTAGCTAGGGCTACACCCGAGCTAGGACCGATCACTTGGGGAGCCGTTTGTTGGTGCATCACTGAGCTGAGATATTGCTTGGCCTATGAATTCTCTAGACAAGATCCTGTCTTTTTCATCACGCAGGCCACTTGGGCATACATGGACAGTTTCCCATGGCATCTGACAGAGAAAGATGCAAGAGCGATGCCTCAGCACCCAGTTTGGGAGATCATAGGGAGCATCACAGGCTGGCATATCTGGACTTCTAGATGCACGCAGACTGTAGGAGCTCAGACTACTTCTACTACCCAGACCCTAGCAGATATCAAGAGCACGATCATTCACACACTCAAGGGTCAATGGGATCAGATTCAGGGAGAGTCCCGGGCAGGGAAGGAAAACTCCACTCAGAGTCTTTAGTGGCATTACGCCCCTCCACCGTGGCTGTTTGTCCACTCTCCGATGATTATGCCCTAAGAGGCTTGTATTTAGCATTTTGACTTCTCGGGCTGAATCCGTTTTGTGATTATAGCCCACTGGCATTTAGGCCTTCTTGTACTCTCGCTTTCAAGTAATATAACTAGCACTACTTTTTGTGCCAAAAAAAAAATACACTTCATTCATTATGCTAGGTACCATAATCATCTTTGAATTAGCTTCAAACATCAAGTAAGCACCATTATAGTGGTCAAACTTGGTCAACATATATGCATAAGCATCAAATGCTACAATTCTAATAGCATAAACTCCAAAATCTCTCAATTTTCCTTGGTTTAGGATAAGTGCGACCTGCACTAAAATAGAATCAACATAGTGGTTGCACAACGAAATACATTTTTCCTTCCAGTTGACCCAATAGCAAGTGTCATAAATCATTCCTTTTCCCACATGTGCAAGCTTCCCTTGAGTGACCTTTTAACATACCACACATAGTCCTGCCATCTTTCTACTTTATATCCCCTTATTTGGTCATCTAAATACATACTCATTTTTCTTGCAAGCAATATTGTTCCATAAAACTATTTCATGAGTAATTGCCAAATGAGCACCATTAGAGTTGGACTAGGGAAGTAGTTGGCAATTACACCATTGGAGTTGGACTTAAAAAATAGTCTCAAAGAGTGTTGAAGACCCACCAATTTATTCATCAAAATGTATCGCAAATTCTATTAAAAGGCGTTTTCCCTTTTAGGAACTCAAATAGTTTCCAAACATACCTAGGGATAAAGATGAAGGATAGGCAACATTGAGGGGACATTCAAGAGATAGAAGTAGGCAGACGGAGAAGGAAAGTTAGAGGCAAAGAGGCTAGAGCTACAAGGTGAACATCATATAGGTACTTGTGTGGAGTGAACTACATTGTCAAGAAGGAGGAAATTTAACCATGCTGCAACTTTATGGATTAACACAAAAAGACAAGAACAATAGGTCCAAAGAAGACTAGGGAGAGAGAAGAAAGTGATGCAACAAGGGGTTCAGCCTGCCCCCTTTAGATGGTGGCTCTTGCTTCCAATCTAGAGTATTTATAGTTCTTTATCCCAAAAAACAAAGAGCCAATAATGGTACATCAAAAAGCATCTCATAGAGGGATTGTTCAGCATAGCTTCCCAAGATCCAATATTTTAAGTCTTAATATACCCTCATCCAAAATTAATGAAATCAAATTGTCCCTTGGCCTTTATTGACCATTCAATATTTCACTCAATCCATTGCCATCTCCATTCCTTGTTATCCAACTCATCATTTATACTCAAGCCACCATATGTTAGTAATAATCTATTGGGTGTGAATCATCACACCAACTAATCCCAACACAATTACATTTTGTATACAAACATCAAAACACTGTTAAATTACACGGTGCAGTAGAACAGAAGCTGAACAAAGAATAGAGAGTACATAGCAAATTGGAGATGAACAAAATTTTCCTTCAATATTGATGTAGTACAGATGATGGCTTTGTCCACCCGTGTGCTCCTACAATGGAGCTTAGATGGTGATCTAAACATATACTAGGTGAAGAGCTACTAGCTGGAAGATCTCTGCTGGAAGATCTGATCTGGTACAATGGACTGGGAAGGTCACCTCTTTACAGCTAATGAGGGTGGTAGTCAAATCAACGTAGTCAGTGGAACCGACCAGCCAACCTAGTCGATGGAGCTAACCAGTCAACCTAGTCGGTGGAACTGACTACTCGTCCATGGAATATTCAGGGAATATTTCCTATATTGTCACCTCGGGGGCTCTTGCCCCCGAACCCCCTCATTGTGCTACTAGCTTACCTACCCTACATAGCCCATAGGCTAGACTCACATAGATCACCTTTCTATCATCAACGGTCTCATTGATAGACCTCATTTTATCATGTAAGTCAGGATCCAATCCACTGTCCCGGGCTCACACATAGCTTCTCCTCATATGGGGGCCTTACAAATTGAGCACCTTGGACCACTGGTGGTTACTAGGAGGGTGGGGCATTGAGCATATCTAACACCCCCCCTCAATGTCCACCCATATGTGAACTACCTTTCTGGCCCAATGCCAAGTCTCTGAAGATGACCCTGAAGCTGATCCTTCCTGAGTGCCTTGGTGAAGATATGTGCTCCATTTTGCTTTTTTGGATAGTAGACCAATTCCACTATCCCATCCTCCATCAAATCACACACAGTGATACTGAATCTCTATATGTTTTGTGCACGCATGAAACACTGGTTTTTTAGCAATGGCCATGCAGCTTTGATTATTGCACCTTAGCACAATTGCCTCATCCTCTTGCACTCCCATGTGCCATAAGATCCTCCTCAACCACACTACTTCACAAGCAGCAAAACATGTTGCCTTATACTCAGCCTCGGTAGAAGACAATGCCAGTGTTGGTTGTTTCTTACTGATCCAAGAGAGGATACTTGAACCCAAAGAGAAACAATATCCACAAACTTATTTCCTAGAATCAACATCTCCAGCACAATCTGAGTCACAATGAGTAGCCAAGGCAGTGCTCGTACCATAAGTGATGCCATAATCAAGAGTGCCCTTCACATACATGAGCACCCGCATCCTTGCATTCCAATGATTCTCTCGAGGCTTATTAGAGAACTTGCTCAAAACGCCAACAGTAAAACTGATGTCCGGTCTGGTGTTGTACAAATAGATGAGACTGTCGACCAACTTCCTGTACCTCTCGATGTCTGCTGGTGGTGAGGCATCCTCCATAAATAGCCTCGCATTTACCTCCATAGGTGTAGTTATCTCCTTGCACTCGGACATACCAAATACCTTCAAGATCTCCCTTGCATATTTCTACTAAGAGATGAAGATCTTTCCTGGCTCTTGCCAGACTTCAATCCCCAAATAGTAGTGCATCAAGCCTAAGTCTGTCATCTCAAACTTTGTGCTCAACACCTTTCTAGTATGCTGGATCATGTCTTCATAGTCACCTGTAATAAGGAGATCATCCACATATAGAATGATAATAGCAGATTTTCCACCTTTCCTATACACATACAAGTTAACATCTGAGGCACATCTTTTGAAGTTTAATTTATGAAAGAATTTTTCTATCCATTATTGGTACCATGCTCTTGGGGCCTGTTTTAGCCTGTACACAGCCCTCTTCAGCTTACATACCTTGTTCTTAGAATGGGGGGCATCAAACCCAAGTGGCTGAGCCATGTACACCTCCTCCTTGAGGTCACCATTCAAGAATGTTGATTTAACGGGTTCTTGACACTCCAAAAGAAATAGTAGCAGATCAGCTTCGCGAAGGCATGTTTGTTCTTGGGAACATGTAAGACATCCAACATACACTCATAAGATCATGATACTCGGACTCTCATGCTCATTCCTTATTGCCAAAATGCCGCTTCTACTCACATAGTCCCTTCTTATAGAAACACTCCAAATAAAAGCCTCTAGATACACTTTGAATATAGCAACTATTGTCATTTTAGTATTAAATCCCCAATCACATCTACCATTCATGCTTTTGATTTCCTCATATCATTGTAAAATTAAAATATTGACTATTTCTAAAGATAGGACTTAATTATTTCAAAATGTTTCATAGTGTCATCAAATATAAATCTTGAAGACAAAGAATGCAAGTGTGTGTGCACGCTCACACGCGTGTGTGTGGGTGTGGGTGTGGGTGTGCATGTGCATGTCAGTGGGGTGTGTGTGTGTGTGTGTGTGTGTGCACACGTGCATGCGAGCATGTGTGCATGTGCGTGTGTGTGGGTGTGTGTGCCGAGAGTGCCTCCTATCCATGTAGCCTCATCCTTTAAGTCATTGTATTCATTTAAGGGTAGTGCTTGTAAGTCTTTTTCTTTCACAAATATATATTTACCACTTCAGGAGCTACTGGCTCAAGGTTACGTTGATTAAACCTCAAGGGACAATCCATCTGATATTTTCTTTAGGTGCATGCAGGAGAAGCAACTCAATGAAAATATGTCTATAATTCTAAATGAAACTAGCTGTGAGGTCACTAGTAATGTTGGCAATTCTTGTGTGCTCACCCAACATCTATCCGCTATTCTTGGCATACCCCCTATGAAAACTAAATGATATGTTTAGCAGGTTGAATTGTTTCTTCAATCTTGTTGCGAGGTCACTAGTAACATTGGCATTTCTTGTGTGCTCACCCAACATCTATCTACTATTCTTGGCATACCCCCTATGCAAACTAAATGATATGTTTAGCAAGTTGAATTGTTTCTTCAATCTACTCCAATATCTGCCACTATTGAGGAGAATCTTCACTTATAGAGACTATTTCTTTCTTTGAGCTGGAGTTTGTTGTGAACTCCATGTCTCTTGAGAAGGTGCTTAGACCTGATGGAGTACTAATTGACTTCTTTCAACATTATTGGTCTATTTGTGGCCACGAACTTACTATGATTTTAAATAATTGTTGTTTTGTTGGGGCTCTACCTTTCTTATTAATCATGGCCTTATCAAACTCATTCCTAAGGGTTCTAACAAGCTATCCCCTAATGATTGGAAGACACTAATTTTGTTGAATGGAGTGTATAAAGTAGTCACTAAAGCTATTGCTATGCATACTAAATTTGTTTTAGCAAGAAAGATCCACCCATGGCAATATGGTTTCTTACATGGCCGCAATACATTCATGAAACTTGACTCAATTTACTTTTGGACTCACACAAATAAAACTTGTTTATAATTGAATCTTGATTTAGAGAAAGTATGTGATAGTATAAGCTTGAATTTTATGGTAACGATACTGATGAAGTTGGGTTTTGGTGGGGGATTCTACAAGCTGATCCAAACTCTTTTCCCTAATGCTACGATCACCTTGTCATTGAATGGATACATGTATGACTCTTTCCCCATGAAAAGATTAGTATGGCATGTTGCAAGGGTACATGCATATTGAAAGGGCATCGGTCCAATTTAAATCAGCTAATCAAAAAAAAATCATATTATGACTTGGAAGACATGAGATACCTACATGAAATTTTGATTACAACAAGGTCTGCTAGTACATCTAAGAACCAAAACGTAAAAAGAGAAAGGAAATGGAGATCATATATTAGTGGTAGACTGACGACCTGTTGACTTTTTTTTGAAATCCTTGAGCAATTTTGATATTGCAATCAAGCACTCATAACTTTTAAGTAAATTAATTGGGATTTGGAGGAAGGGTTTAGGTTAAGTCCAATGACAGCGTGCTAAAGGCTTTTAGGGAAATGGTTCTTTGGGCCTCAATATTTGGATCAATAAAATCGATTTTCGCAATCAAGTTGCACTGATTCAAATTCTCTCTTTATTGTCCTAGGGGGTAAATGACAAGAGGCTCAATGTGCAAGCTAATCTATGGGACTCGGGTAATAATACCTGGTATACCTCTGAGCAAATTGTTGATCTGTTTCATCATTGTCCTTCAAAACACTCTTTCCTTCAAGCAAATGTTCACTGTCTATTGACTTCATGGCCTATGAGTTGGTTGCTCTATCGACCATAGGACTTGCAGGGTTGGTTAATTTATGGGGTAAACCTTTGTCACATCTTACAATGAGTCGTCTCTACTAATATCCCAATGCTTGTTCAGCTCTCTTGGCATAAGCATGCATCATGTGATTCACTTACTAATTTCAAGGCATTACCTTCAAAGAATTTGGTCCATCACCCCTTCAAATCAGTTGAGTTTTCTCTTATGGTGGTCGTTTACTTGCAAAATTTCTATTATTGTATTTCAAAGTGGAGAGGAGATATCTTGCCTATGTGCCCTCTATGCTCAGTATGTCTTGAGACATCTTTTCATTTATTTTGGGCATGTGTTTTAATTTGACCTTTGTGGAGGCATATTCATAATTGGTCTTAAATTTCATTCTATTTGAAACGGAAAAGTGACCTATCGTAATTGGTCTTAGATTTCATTCTATTTGACATGGAAAAGTGACTTATCATAATTGGTCTTAGATTTCATTCTATTTGACAAAAGGGATCTTACTGAGCTTCAGTTTTGACTATGGTCCTTTATTTGGGCAGTGGTTATGGAGAAAGTCTGGGCTCACCAAAGTTCTATTGTGTTTCACCACATCAGTGCCCACTTGACTTTATTTAGTTCCTTCAAGTATTACAATTGTAAAGTGGATGACATAGGGATAACATTTCTATTGCTGAAGTCATCCCTCTAAGATTAAGGAGCTAGTTGTAATCCTTTCTTTCTTGCTTTTTTAAAATTTTTAATTTTTTTTTTCTGTCACAAAAAGAGAGATATTACAATTTAATCAACAAACACAACTATGAGCTACAATAGAGCTAGCTATAAAAAGTCTACACAAACTTTCTATTAGGAGTTGCAAAATCAATAGTCGAGCAATAGTCTACCTAGCCATACTACTTTTCAAGGTGAGGCCTATGCCTCCACAAGGGCTAAGCATAAATATAGTTCTCTAGATGTGTTAGCTATAGGGGATTTATCCCACCATCAATTAAGCTAATAAGATGGTGTTGAACAATTATAGTTCATGGTTTTCAATTGTATCATCTAGCTTTGTCCTCCCTCCTTGATACTCCTAAAGTGTAGATGGGCCCAAAATCCACTTGTACATGTAGGGATGGAAAGCCATGAGTATAGTAGAGGAATTGATTCATCTCCACTCAACTTCCACTCAATGAACATTTAGAAGTTTAATAGAATATCCAAATGTTTTTGTTGACCACCTTTTCACTATCCATTTAGACTAAGGTGGTTTCAATCAAGGGATTGTAGATTTATGATTCATATAGAGGGAACAAAACTTGGAATCTACCTTCAATCTGGTGTGTGTATGTAGTTTTCCTATATGCCTCCACCAATGCAATGGGATGAAAGTGTTCACAAATTAAGTTTCTACTTAGCCCAGGGAGGGATTCAATATTTATAAATGCTATATAGCACTTGCAAGCAAGCATGCATTTAAAACATCCCTATGCTCACATTTTTTTACATTTTCTCATGTAATTGATAAACCCCCTCTTGCATGTATACATTTTTCGATCTTAAAATTTGGACATCCCTCCGTAAATATACAGATATAAATTACACTAAGTTGCTATTTTATTAATCCCCTCATACATGTAAATGGTATGTAAGTCCCCCTATTTTAAAAAACCCCTTTGTGTAGCTACTTAAGCGCTACCATCTTCAAGATGATAGGTTGCCAAAATCCATCTTTTGTGAAAGCATTAACATCTTTAGGTTATTCACTCATGCATTATGAATGTCTAAGATTGAGAGATTTCATCATGCAGCACTTTGATCAAGAAGGCCTATGATGTGACTTATACCAAGTTCAAGTTTGGCAATTTACAGTTCAATTCTTGAAGCAAAGGAGTGTCTCCTTCAAGGTATGGTGGAAGAACACCTTGGTTGGAGATCGCCACATGAATGACTTGCAAATTCAACTTTGGCATCTCATGCGAGCTATTATTGGGAACATTTGGAGGGTTTGCAATGGTTTTTGATCACGAGCCTATTCCTCAAGCATGGGTCTTTGATTTGGTGAAGGAACTCAATATGGTTTTGCTTTATAGTGGCAACATAGTTTCTTATCTTAGTTTTGCAACCTCTGCTTTATACCGAGTTTGACTTAGTGCAGTTTGCATTGTATTGAATTTTAATTTCCCTTAATAATGAATATTCCTTTTTTACTCACCCAAAAAAAAAAACAAGGTGAATTACATTCAGAAGGCCTACCCTATTGGGAGCTTGAATGTTGTGTAGACAAGGGAGTGGTCAGACCAAATAAATGTAGTTAGTTCCGAAGAGGTTGTGGTATTCATGGTTGTTTATCCAAATATGGTCAATAGTAAATCCATGTGTAGTGGTGGTTGGGTCGTGAACCAATTGTGTCATGTTGTAATTTTTCATGAATTCTTATAGTTGTGTAATGCTTGAGTTTGAGGCATTGTAGTTTATGTTGAAGTCCCCTATGATAGCAGTGGGCGTGTCATGCTCCATGTTTCGTAGGCATTATATTCAACACAGCAATGAGTGTAGCCTGGGGAGCCTTGTATATTTTGATGATAGTGTATTTGTTTATGGAGTTATATGTGAATTTTGTCATTAGGCACTGGAAACCTCTATCTGTAATGTATTTTTGCTCCCTTAATTGCATGGCGTCTTTGTAGCAAGTGGCTATGCCCACTCCTGATTTTTTTCCCAATGAATTGTATCCTAGCAAGGAAAGTGTAGTTGATGTGTTGTTGTGAAGCTCTTGAAGGCACAAGATTGCTACACTTAGGAGGTTGTTGTCGCTTAGTATGTCTTGCATGTGAGACTTGAGCAACTGTGTGTTCAATGATTGGATAGTGCTATGGTTGTTGTCAAGAACGTTGAAATTCACTTGCTTTGGGATCCACTATCGTTCTCTTTTCAAGCGATCAATTTCTTTGAGCATGTTGATGTCGACTTTGATGTGTTTTGCTTCCAATTTGTTGATAAGGTAAAGGTTATTTGGGTTGTGAACACGTGAAAGAGCCGTGTATGTAAGCCCATGTGCCTTGATGAGGGATGGGTCAAATGCAAGGGTGTCCATGGAGAGTCCTTGGGAATGGTGCATTGTCCTTGCGGCCACCATAGGTTGTATTGGAAATTGACGACGCGTGATGTTGTTCAAGCTATTCTTTCCTATTTGAAATTCTCTTGTGATTTGGTGTAGTGGAGTCCAATTGGAGGGAGTGTCTTCATTGTAAAGATGTGTGTTTGCTTGTTGGTATTGGCATTTGGCAAAGAGGATCCAAATGTACAGCGAGTCTATTTGTAGCATTGTGCCTTTCAAAATTCCATTTGCACCATCCACAAGGCCATCTGGTATGTCTAAGTTTCCAAATCAAAGTTTAACTATCATTTCTTTTTTCAAGTGCAAGGTTTTATGCAAGCCTGTGTATTCTTAGAGTTGTTTGGTATGGCTATGCTTTGGTTGCATGCTTTGTGTTTCTTGTCTACTGCATGAAGAACATGTTCATTGCCTTTTATGCAAGCCGATGTATTCTTGGAGTTGTTTGGTATGGCTATGCTTTGGTTGCATGCTTTGTGTTTCTTGTCTACTGCATGAAGAGCATGTTCATTGCCTTGTAGTAGCAAGTCAAAAACCTCTTTGTTGTGAATATCTTTTGCAGCGTTAGTGTAGAGTAAATGGGGGATTGATTTCTTGTCTAGTGGTTTTCTCATGAAGTTCTCATTTAAGTACAAAATATCTTGTGGTGTGTGCACCCCATTGTTGAGATATGGTGCCACGAGTACATAGATTAAAGGGCAAAGGTATGTGATAAGGAATGTATTAAAGTAGCCACCCTAGGATGTGGACTACATGATGTGGAGATGTGGATTGAGGATATTCACAAGGAGAGATGTGGATGAGAGGATCCCACATGGTTTGACTATTCTAAAGGCTCTCTCTATATAAGAAGCCTATTATGTATTGTTGAAGATAGAGATTGCAATAGATCGATTGTTATCTACCTTATGTCTCTCTCATGGTGTTACAATCCTCCTTGATCCCTCACTTTCTCATGGTATCAGAGCTTAGGTCTAGCTCTCCTAGATTAGTTGTAGGTACACCTTAGGTGCTCATGTTTTTTTTTCCTCTTAGATGTAGAGAAAGAGTGATCTTCACTTGAGCTCTTCATTCCTTTCATGCTGTCTTGTGAGAGTATTCTTAGAGAGAGAGAGGTAGACTATCTTCAAAGTCCTATCCTTATTACAAGCCCACTGACCTCTATAGCAGCTATCTACACCCACCTTCAATTAGCCTCTACAACCTTTTTGGCCTTGCCCATCTTAACATCTCTCTGCATGCTTGTCAACTTTGCTTGGTGCTGCTAGCCCAGCCTTGTTCGACATCCAAATCTTAGTTGGAAGGCTCATCCTTGTCCGCCTCTGCCCACTTCCCCTTTTGCAATCCTTCGTCTCTGAAACAGTAGCTCCTGCAACTCTTCAACAACCAGCCAACCGGTAGAAATGATCGCCTCAGCTCCTATGGATCCCACTAGTCTCTCCTCCACAGCAGCGCCTATCAGCAATCGCTGCACCTGAGGGCAACTGCAAGCCACTATGACAGACCTCCTTCTACAGCCCCACAGCCAACAGCGTAGACGGGCTCCCAAAGGCTCCCATGAAGCTCACCACCTAACGACTCAACGAACGAATCTCCCATTGGCTGCAAGCCCATCCACTAGCAGTAATAGCCTCATCTATCTTCTACAACAGCACCCCAGCTCTTTGAAATCCTCCATCTGCAAGCCTCAAAACGAGCGACGCTCATGACAAGCTCTGCATATCCATACGCCCTGCAACAAGTCCACCGACGAATTCTCCAACGAACGGCTGCTCCAATCCATCACGACACCTATCCCTACTTCTGGCTCACAAGAAGCACGCTGCAATAGAAGATCCGCTTGCATTGCACCAACTTCTCAAACGAACAGTGCGCTCTATCTCCAGTCGACTCCTTCAACAACCTGCAACTGTGTCGCATTCACCGCATCATCCAAATCTTCAAAGCTCTCCTCTCATTTCCTCTAACGTCTAACCTTAGCCTTTGGTAAGGACATGTGGCAAGATAGAATCATAATCGGGTTAGGTTAGTTAACCCTGGGTTTGGGATTGGGTTAATCGTTTGCCACGTGGTAGATCAGTTGGTCAAACTAACTATGGTTAAGTTAAGCCATAGTTAAGGCTTATGGTTCAGTTAAAGCCACATCATCATGCCACCTAGGCACACAGTAACCCTTGCTAAGCACAGTATGGAATTGTGCATGTGAATCCCTGTGCCACATTAGCAAAGGCCTTCTTTTCTTCACAGAATTTTTGACAAGCCATAACTTCCAATCCAGGAGGAATTTGCACACGCTCCAAAAAGGAAAAATAACCGGTTTTTCAAGCTCTACGCGCTTGTCAACTCAGATTTTTTGTATGCAATTAGACACTACCAGATTTGAAAGTATCTTCAACTGGTAAGACCTTTGCAATGGCAATACGCACCCCAACTGTTAAGAAGTTCACTAGGGAAGGATTCCATACGTGGTCTACACAAATGAGGTATCTCCTGATGCATCAAAAGCTTTGGAAGACTGTAAAAGAAGAAATACCCATTGCACAAAATGATGCCTGGAAGGAAAAAGATGAAGCGGCACTATCACTCATTGGTTTGCACTTGGGTCCAAACATAATTCATCATATAGACTCCAAGATCGTGCCAAGGATGCATGGGATGAGTTGAACACAGTGTGTGGTGCAAAAGCCAAAAACAAAGAAATCCATCTTAAGATTAAATTCTATGGTATGCACATGGGCTTCAATGAATCCATGGCACAATTTGTCAACAAAATCAAAAGCATTATGACCCAAGTAGAAGGCATAAATGCAAAAGTAGGGGAGAAAGATGCATTTGCAATTCTCCTTAAAAGCATGCCTGTAGAGTACAGTGCACTGACAACCACTTTGAAGAATTTGCTAGATCCAAAGTTTGAGGAATGCGTATCCTCTCTTCTTGAAAAAGAAAGAGAGTTGAAGACATCGACATCGACATCGACATCTACACGCAACAGCTATAATGAAGAACAAGCACTATTCAATAAAACATCAACGAAGTGCTACCATTGCGAAAGGATAAGTCACTATCAAAGTGACTGTAGACTGAAGAACAAACCAAAGTGGCACCATTGCAAGAAGCTGGGACACAAGGACGAAGATTACATATTGAAGAACCAGCAGGTCAACTACATAGCATCGTCATCAAGCCATGAGCCAAATGGTGACATCAATGGAATGTATTAACCTTGCCTATATTTTATAAAACAAGCCTAACCACCTGAGAGTAGCTATGAAAGCACCCAGGGGAGGTATTGACATGTAAAAACCACACTTGACCACCTTAAGTAGCAATGCATGCACTAAGGGGAGGTGATGGAATGTAACTCACATCTGACCACCTTGCAGTAGCCAAAGGATCATGGCACCAAGGGGAGGTGTTGAGATATGGTGCCATGAGCACATAGATTAAAGGGCAAAGGTATGTGATAAGGAATGTATCAAAGTAGCCACCCTAGGATGTGGACTACATGATGTGGAGATGTGGATTCAGGATATTCACAAGGAGAGATGTGGATGAGAGGATCCCACATGGTTTGACTATTCTAAAGGCTCTCTCTATATAAGAAGCCTATTATGTATTGTTGAAGATAGAGATTGCAATAGATCGATTGTTATCTACCTTATGTCTCTCTCATGGTGTTACGACCCTCCTTGATCCCTCACTTTCTCACCCATTCCTTATTTTGTTTAGTATGAGAAGGTACTGGGAATCTGTTTGTTGCATTGGGCTTTGTAATTCATATTGGAAAACATTGTTTTGCCAGTACAATGTCATTATTGTTCTTGTGAAGTTGTTGTGGTGTGGTAAAGAGCCACAAGTCTTTGGTTGGGCTTGCTTGGCACAAATCCCCACATAGGAGGACATCAATGCCCCCAAATGGTTACAAGTGGTTGTGATTGAGCTCCTGTAGGCGCATGTCTGCTGCAACCAATGTATTGTGCCCAATAAAGGAGATTTCATCGAAGACAACTAGTTCAAGGTCCATATACAATTGTGATAACTCTTGTAGTTTTTCAGCTGTGTTGATAGGCTTGTGTAGTGGCTTTCCTTGAGCGAAAAATGCAAGGATGATTGAGTTGTTGTGCCTTCAATGTTGAATGCTACTTTGCCAGTGTACGCTAAAAGAAGAACTTTAGGGAGGTCCACATTGGAAGTTTCTTTGTGTGAATAATGTCTTAGAAGTGCTTCAACAATAGCGAGCAATGTAAATGTTTTTCCTATGCCAGCATTGCCAGTCAGGAAAACATGAAAACGTTTCTCTTTTTCAATTCTTTTCTTGAGCATGATGCCATCTAAAAGTAGACATTGTTCGGGGTTGAGCTTCCTTAGTGTAGCATAATATTTGTACTTTGGCACAAGTCTATATGTTAGCAATGATGTATTGTGGAATTGATTTGGCCTACTTTGGTTTGCCATATCAAGTTCGAGGTCATATTTATTGGTGTTTGCGATGTTTGCAAATTTTGAAGTATCTTTGGTACTTGTGGAAGTAGAGGTTGTAGTGATGACGATGCTTGGCTTCTAGGGATGAGTTTGTTTAAATTTGTTTTTATGCATTGTTTGTTTCCATTGCACATATCGTGCCATGTAGGAACACCTTCATGGAGACTTGGCTCATTGTTGTGGAGTGGAAGGAAGAGAGTGCACAACTCTCTGTAGTAGTTTCCAAGGCCTTGCTTTCGTTGTAGTTGTTGCACCTAATGATTTTAGGCTTCTTGCATTTTTTTGTTATTGTTCCAAGGATTGTGTAATCACTGACAAAGGAAGTCAAGCAAATTGCATGTAGACTAGTGTCACGTTTCGTATACTTTGCTATTATGTCTATGCTTTTTGGAAAAAGTTGTTCCAATTGCACTCTTCTTTTCAATAGCAACGTGCGATTCTCAACATTGTTTGTATTGATGTATTGGAATTGTCTCACTGAACTTGTGAGAGGCAAAGACAATGTCAACAAGTATATTGCTTGTTGTGAACTTATGTGTTGTGTTCTAATACATTAACTTGCTATGGCTTTCGAAGCTATACTTTGTGTGAAAATGCCAGACGCTGGTGTCATGACAGACTGGAGTGCATCAAGACAAACTTGGGCAAGTCCTGCGGGTAAGAACGTCGAACATCAGTTCATTGTTGCAAAAATCATAATGCAGGAATACGAATGAAAGCAAAGTCTTCTTATCACCAAAGACCTCACTCAAAAGCTCCACTATCGGTATCCATATAGTCGTAAGAAGCCTCTAGTCTAGCCATTGCAACTAATCACAAAGTTTGCACAAACAACTATTGAACAACCATCGCTCATGCATCCTGTTTTTATAGGCGAACAAGTCATAGAGCGCAAGAGAAAAATTCCACTTCGCAATTATGAAGATGAACATGTGCATCTTCTCCACAATCTCATGAAAACTGCATGCAAGCAATTATCAATTGCAAGAGAGGAAATCCCACCGAACAGCCGAGAAGAACATGCTTGCAATCCACGCTTTAAACCCGTGTCTCCCTATGAAAGAATTCCTTTATTAGCTTGATTATTCCCTTAGTTGGCATAATCAATTAAGGGGAAGATTTGACAAAGATTATGTCGACGGGAGGTAGTCGCACAACAATCACAGCACAGGCTTGAAGATAATCGTATGCCAGCGGGAGGTAGTCGCATAATCGATAGCAGCACAACCTTCAAAATAATTAGGACCGGAGCAGAACTTGTGGAAAACTGGAACCACCAAAAGCATCACGTGCAGCTACACACCACAACTGCTGGAAAACATAAACCACAACAACAGCACAATATGTTCATCACTCCGGGAGGCGGTAGGCAGTCGATGAAAGAAGACGAGATGTGTGCAGAGATTAGACCCACAACAGACCTGTCCAAGGAAATCCATGCAAGTGGCACACAGCGGGCACACCTCATTACCCAATCACAGAATTCCACTCTAACACTTCCCACCTAACTACCCAATCACATAATTTCTTTTCCAAAAAGTTCAAAAAATACTTAATTTCTGCTTTGCGCTTTGCAACAGAAATCAAGTTGTTGCTAAGGCTACCCCAAAAAAAACAAGAGGCACATGTGCCTAGAGCACTACCCTCAAGTGGCTGAGTACAACTGGAGTTGTTCCGTCAAAAATAGAAAGTTTGTAGTAGCAAGAGCTCTGCTCCTAACGGGGCAGTGCTAACAAATTTCAAGCAGCGTGTGGAGTGGCCCTTATAGAAGTAAAGTGTGATTATACTTTGGGTGAAGCTTAAACATGACATGAAAAGCAAATGCTAATGAAGCTTAAACAGATGCATGTATTGCCATTTGGGCAAATGCTAATGAAGCTTAAACATATGCATGGTTTACCATTTGGGCGTGGAGCAAGCTTGCTGTGGGAGATGCAAGCTCAAGCTGGGCAGCTATGGCGGATTGTGGGTGCCTCTCTGCTTCTCTGTCGTCGCCTCTGCTTCCCCCCCAACTCCCCCCCTCGCTCGCCCTCCATTTTGCAATCCAATGTCTCCATTTCAATCGCTTGCTGCAGCTGCAACACTCACGCACATCGATCCTTCACTTACACACTCGTACCTCCGTTTTGCCTCCCCTTGCCCAATCAGTTGATCCTCGCCTTGGATGCCAGGCAGCACAAACTCAGCCACCCATCCGCCCCCCAGCGTCGACAATTAGCCTGTCAGTTCGTGGCCTCGCAATCGCTGTCTTCTTTGGAGGCGCAGTCGCTTTCGTAAGAGCTTTGCTGTCCGCTGTCCCCCCTGATTTTCTCGATCGGTGGTGTCGGTTTTTTGACGAGCAGACAGGGCATTCATCTTCCGGTCAGGAAGAGAGAAAGATGGGCAGCGTAATATACGATCGCCATGGCACGGTAATTGCCACGGTTGGAGTTGTGGATGGGAAGAGGCCGTCTTCGAGTGCTTCCAACGTGCAGCCCTCAGATATTCCGGCCTTCATGTGGCAAGCAGTGGTTGCCTCTGAAGATCGCCGTTTTTTTGAACATCATGGGATCGATCCCCGCGGGATTACGCGGGCCACATTGTCTCTCTCGTCAAGTGGGGGTGGCAGTACGATTACTCAACAGGTTTTTGTCCTTCTAGTCTTAACTTTTAATTGCTTGAGAGGGGAAAAGAGGAGGTGACCAGAGCAGCAGTCCTTTGTAAAGTACTCATTAATCAAGTGCCACCGAAACCATCTGTCCGTATCTTAAATTGAGAGAGAGAAGACGTATGTTGGCTTTCTAAGCTATTGCTCCAATTTGGCAGCTAGTGAAAAATGTGTTCTTAACGAGCGAACGCAATTTATCTCGGAAACTGGTAGAAATGTTGCTGGCAATACTTCTAGAGAATCGGATGTCCAAGTGGGGCATATTACATGCTTACCTTAAGAAGGTTAGTGGTGCAGTTCCTCAGTTTATACACTTTTTAATGGTCTTCCACAGTTTTTTCACTTGGTCATGGGTTTGTTGCTTAAGGATTATTAGCACTTTGGCGTTACTTTCTTTAGCGGTAGGCTTGTTCTTGTCTTTGTTATCACTTCAAACAAAAGGGTCGCTACATCAAAAAGAGCAACAGCTCATCATAAAAAAACTCTGCCATAGGCAGAACCCTCCAAGTCACATCAGACATCTCACACATCTCTATAAGCACTCTGTTTCAACATGACCAAATTTGCAACGAGCTGACCCAGCAGGTCTTTCAGCAAAGTCAGCACCCCAGCAACCACCTGCTGCATCTCATATCACACCCGGGGTAGTCCGGTCTACGAACGGGCTCCACACAGCAGCCACAAACCAGGTGGCTGATTGCGGCTGCACCCAAGGAGCCCAGGGGGGCAAAAGCCCTCCCAACCAGTTGATGAAGCACGGGGAGTACTGGAACCCCTTGCAGGTCTGCACAGAGGAGGGGGAGTAAGAACACTGCAAGGCTTGCAGGGAGGAGCACGAAGGCTGGACAGAGGGAGGCGGAAGGGGGGGGGGAAGAGGCGCTTGCAGGGAGAAGCGCGAAGGCGGGAGAGAGGGAGGTGGAAGTTGGGGGAGGGGAGAGGCAGGTGAGTGGAGAGCTGGGAACAAGGGAGGGGAGAGGGGGGAGCAGCAACGAATAGAGAAGCTCTGCTTCTCCAGACTTAGGCTACCCTAGTATCTCTAAAAGTTGAGTAGGTACAAATGAAAATCACGCAAAAGTTTGTGTGATTACGTAAATATGCAAACCTTGCATTTTCCATAGAGATGTATATTATAGGTTTTGTGGTGTATCCTCTTTCCTCTCCAATTTCACAATTAGGCATATATTGTACTTAATCATGGAAAGTTTTAGCTACTACAATTAGGCTAAAATGGTGGAAGGGAGATTGATTAGACATGCATTATACTCCGTCATTGAAAGCTTTAGCTACTACAATTCGACTAAAATGAAAAAACGGAGATTGACTCAAGACATTTGCCATATAGTGAGACACATGAAGTTTAGCGCCCCCCCCCCCCCCCTTCCCCCTACTGCGGATCCGAAGCCCCCGGAAAGGGCGTTGTAGAGCTCTCCTTTCCTTCTTAGGGTGCGGCCTCCTCATTGCAGCCTTAGCCTTTCTCCAATCCTCAGGATACCATGCGGCGCAATCTCCTGTATTGGAGCTCGGCCAAACTCTCACTAGCAGGCATGGCCTTGGTGGCGAACTAGGTACTCTTTGCCATTGCCTGGTACATAGCCTTTTGTTGGTGCTTTCACGAGGGTTGTATGGGACAGCTCAGGCGCTTGGTGCGCAACTTCCTTTTGGTAGGTTCGAAACACTTGAGTTAGGGTGGTGTGGCAGAGTGTTTTCATGCCACAAGCCCAAGGGGATCTTGGCATCATTGATCGAGAGATGTAGAGCAAAGCCCTCTTGGGCAAGATGGTGGTATGGGGTCTCACTCCAAGCTCTGGAAACTCTTGCTACAGTGAGGGCTTCTCAGGAATACTCCCTGCGCAGGTAGTTAGTGGCAGCCGTCCCATAGATGGTAGTCAATTGGCCTACTACCCTGATCCGTTGCCATCCCAACCCCCACAAGTCTTCCACATCCCCGCCATCACTCTCTAACTCAGCCTGTAAGTGGCCACTTGGTCCGACCCTATAGAAGCAGCGGCGGCAAGAAAGAAGAGTATCTTGGAAGAAACGGATCTTGAGGGGTACCCCTGCACGTGAGAACTGACCGGCCCGGCAGTCATAGTTGCAAGAAACGGTGTTTTGGCCGTCAGAAACGGAAACGGAAACGGAAACAGAAATGGAAACGGCCAAACCGCGTTTTTGTTTCCCTGATTTTTGGGAAAACCCCAATTGCAGATTTTTATGCCTGCTGCCTACTATACCCTCCTCTATTGTTGGATGTAGGAAGCAATGGAAGCTCAGAAATGAGTGCAAGAAGCCAAAAAACGAGCTGCTGTAATGAAAAATGCTGCAAGTACAAGTGTGGAGGCTCAAGGGGGAGCCAACATAACAAAACCCTAGGACTAATTGCCCTAACTGGACGTGTCCTAACTGACCTAGATGGTACATGAACTAACTGTACCAATAGTCCTAACTGACTATAACTAGGCCTACAAGGCACATACCCAGGAATAAGTGGCACCTATGGATAACCCATAGGATGGCCTACAAACCCTACCCTCCTCCATGGTATGGGCTGAAGTATCCTGGACATGGCTGAGGATACATAGATATCTAATGTCATGGTTGCACATGTTCGTCTTGTAGGGATATAGCAACCTATGACTGTACATAGTAAAACAGATCAAGTTACAAAAGGTACTAAGTTTAAAGCTTGCCAAAAAGCCTCAAACTTAGGTCGAGGTAGAGCATTTGTAAAAAGATCTGCCAAGTTATCTTCAGTGGGAACATAAGACAACTCAATATCACCTGCTGATAATCGCTCTACGAGATAGTGATAGTGAACCTCAATATGTTTTGTGCAAGCATGGAAAACAGGATTCCGTGCAACAGCCAAAGCACTTTGACTATCAGTGAAGATGACGGTAGGAGCAGATTGACATGCACAAAGATCTGCAAGTAGCTTTTGAAGCCAAACACACTCCATTGTAGCTGTAAAAGCTCCTCTGTACTCAGCTTCATAGCTAGAAGTAGCAATTCTACTGTGTTTCTTGCTGAACCAAGAAACACATGAAGTACCAAGCATAAAACAATTATCACTATGCGACACACGAGTGTCCAAACAACTAGCCCAATCACTATCAGTGAATCCATGCATGACAAGTGAAGTATCAGCCCCATAAAGAAGGCCTAAATGTTGAGTGCCTTTAAGATATCTGAAAACACGCTTCACGGCATGCCAATGGTGCGTAGATGGGCTGTGCATATACTCGCTCAACTGTGAGACAGCATACTGTAGATCAGGTTTCGTATGGCATAGGTAAATCAAACAACCAACTGCCTGCTGATATAGAGTGACATCACATGTACGTTGCCATCCTCAGAAGAGAAGTGAAAACCAGGCTCTAATGGTGTGGATACTGGCTTGCAATCCTCAAACTGAAAATGCTGCAAAAGCTGTCCAATGTACTTGGATTGTGACGTCAAAATGCCCCCCTCACTGCTAGCAAATTGGATGCCCAGATAGTAGTGCGAAAGACCAAGATCAGACATAGCAAATGTCTACCGCAAATCAAGTTTAAAATCTGCAATTTGCTGAGCATGTGTCCCAGTCACAAGCATGTCATCCACACAAAGATCTAAAATCAGCAAATCTGTCCCACGCTTGCGGATGTTAAGGGTAGTCTCTGTAGGGCTGTTTTGAAAGCCAAGTGTGAGCAAATGAGTATGAATCCTAGAATACCAAGCCTGAGGTGCCTGCTTCAATCCATAGAGGGCCTTTTTCAAGCGGCATACCTTCCTTTCAGAACCTTCAACCTCAAAGCCAGGACGTTGGGAAACATAGACCTCGTCCTGCAAATGCCCATGAAGGAAAGCTGTCTTGATATCAAGCTGATGTATCTCCCAATGAAAGTGGGCAGAAAAGGCAATAACAATGTGAATAGTAGTGATCCTGGAAGTGGGAGCAAAAGTCTCCTCAAAGTCAATGCCATGCTGCTGAGCATAGCCCTTAGCAACAAGACAGGCTTTGTAACGGTCCACTGAACCATCAACTTTCCATTTGATTTTATAAACCCACTTAGTTCCAATGGCATTCTTGCTAGGAGGCAAATCACACAATTCCCAAGTGTTATTCTGATGGATGGAATCCAATTTAGCTTGCATGGCCTTCATCCAACAATCATTCTGAAAGGCATCTTGATGACATAATGGCTCTTCATTGCAAGCTGTAGCAACCAAAGCATAAGCAACAAAACTAGCATGCTCTTTCCGGACAGCTGCTCTCGTACGGGCTGGCAGAGGAGTGTCTTGTTTGCTGTCTTTTAATGTGTCAAGGAGCCAACGGGCTATCTTTTTTGGCTCCTGAATTTCAGCTCTTTCCTGGTCAAGAGCCCTGTGCAAATGATCCTGATCAATGAGAGACATATCAAGCTGAATTTCTGGCTGCACATGTGGCTGCAAATGACCAACAGATGGAGGAGGTACTACCTTAGATGGAGCATCATCCCGAGCATCGGATGGAAACAAAGGCATCAAGCTGTCAAATATGTCAGGGGCATCAACAACGGGCTGTTTTTGACAGTCCAGCAAAGGCATAGTGGAAGATTCATCAAACACAACATCCCGATTGACAAAACACTTGCCCGTGCGGGGCTGATATAACTTATAGCCGTTGCTTTCTGAACTATACCCAACAAAAATGCACTTGACATGTCACAGGGGCGTGAAATTCTAAGTACTTTAATGCACTACAAGACCGTGACAACTTTGGTTTTAAAAGTCCAAGCGTGGGCTTAATAATGTGTAATTAAACGTGGCATGGTGCCTAGCACATAAGCGTAATTAATCCCTAGGCCCAAAGGCATTCCAAGGAATTAAAAGAGTGGCTGTTGGAAAATGATGACATGGCATTTTTAATGGGCCCCCTAGAGGGCCATGTACCTTCAATGGCCCCCCTAGAGTTCTAGGTGGCTCTAGTGCCTTCTACATGCTCCTTTGCCATTCCTAGACCTTCTAAACTTCACATGTGTGGTTTTCTCTCTCATCTTCTCCCTTTGTTGAGATTTTGGAGTGGTTTTTCAGCCTCCTTCAGCTGAATTCTGTTTTTCTTCATAACTCCTCACCCGTTTGGATTCCTCGACTTCTGTTTGGCCTGATGGCTTCCCCTCTGCCTCCCCTTCGCAGTGATATGCTTTTCCCTCCGTGCGTTTGGTAGAACGGGCAGAGCTGAGCACTGCTTTTGCTGGTCAAATTTGCAAAAGTGGTTTTTTCTAGACCTTTTTGCTTCTACAGCCTCCTGGGCCTCTCCTCTTGTAAAGCTACAGCTTTCTGTTGAATTTCGAGTGATCTCACACGTTGGTTGACTGGTTTTTCTCAGTTTTGGAGGACTTTCCGGCGATGAAACTTCTCCAAAACCTTCTCAATGCATTCCTCTCTAAAGCACGCTTCCTTTGAGCCCAAGAACTCCCACTTCTTCGCGACAGAAGTGCTTCTTTTCACATTTTTCAATGGAATTCTTGTTGGTCGGCTCTTGTAAATGCTCTTTCTTCATGCCTTTGCACTCCTCTTTGGCTGAGAATGCAATTGGGCATTGGCTACTATGTCCTCTTGGCAATTGAGGACTTGGTTCGAGTTTTCAGGGCTTGGTGAGTTGTGATTTTGCTGCTGCAATTTCTGGTTGGCCTCGTGTGCTGTCTCTTTCTTGGTTCATATGTGCCCAGGCAATGCTACATGAGTCATTCTTTGGTTGGGCACTTTGCTGATTTTATTTTAAAGCTTTGAAAAGCTTTGTGAATGCCATCTGGAAACCACTCAAAGAGAGTGCAGCTGGGGTGCAGTGTGATTGCATCTGGACAGCCAATGGAATTGCACTCAGAAAAGAGAATGCCTTTGGATTGAGCCTATGGGTTAAGTGAACTTATGTGATGGTGTTCTATGCTTGAAAGCCTTGCGAAGGCTCAGTGAATTGGGGCTGCGTGCTGAGTTGCAGGGAAGGTCTCCCAGATGCAACTTGTAATCATTTCACTGTGAAATATAAAGAAATACTGAAAGGGGCGCCACGGTGTTTGCGGCCAATCGGGTGCACTTGTCTATGTTTGTTGAGTAGGGGCATTCTAGCCTCCATCCCTTTTTCAGTGGTTTTGTTTGTGAACAAATGGGTAAATGCCAAATGGTGATCATGCAATGGTTAATGGTTGTGATATATGCTTTGTGAGATGTAAATAAGTACTGAAGTGATTAAAGGTTTAGTTCCACTGCATTCTGAGTGATTAGAGGCCGGTTTCATGACAGCTTTATCATCCAACTTAGTGTGTGTCTGTGAAGGCACATGAGCATAAGCTAAGCATCCAAAAGTCCTCATGTGGGAAATGCGAGGCTTACGACCCGTCCAAGCCTCATAAGGTGTGATAACCTGCAATGCCTTTGTAGGACATCTATTCAAGATGTAATTTGCACACATGACCGCATCCAACCACAACTTGTTAGGAAAGTGTTTGCCTTTCAATATGCACCTGGCCATCTCTATCATTGATCTATTTTCCCGCTCAGCCACGGGATTCTGTTGAGGAGTATAAGGCACCGTGCATCGATGATGTATGCCATGGGAAGCCAAAAAAACAGCAAACTCCTTTGTTTGTGTTAAGGTGAGCAATGTGCAGCCCACTCTCATTCTCAGGCAAGGCAATAAAGTGCTTGGAGCATGAAGAAACTTCAGATTTGGATTTCAATACGAAAATCCAAGTGTACTTGGTGAAGTCATCAATAAAAGTGACAAAATAATAGAATCCCCCAAGAGCTACAACCCTCATGGGTCCACAAACATCAAGCTTGCATGAAGCACCAACTCTCCCATCCTTGGGAAACGCAGCATGGTGTATCTTACCAAGCAAGCATGGTTCACAAACATGTTTTGTAGGCATATGCATTTTGGGAAGATCAACAACCATACCCTCCTTATATAACTTCACCAGGGCTCCGAAATTGAGGTGTCCAAACCTCTCATGCCACAAATGGGTATTTGCCATGGTAGAATCAAGAGCAAAGGCATGTGCATCTGCAAGTGCAGCATCATTATCCAAACATCTGTCATAAGCATCAAGTCTATAAAGACCTCCAGTCAATGTGCGAAACAAGACCATGGTAAAGGCATATGTAGCATCATACATTGCACACTTAACACCATCAAAAAGAACGTGAAAGCCACATGTAGCAATGGCTGAAATAGAAATGAGGTTCTTATGAATGCCTGGAACATAAAGCACATGTGTTGGAAAGGTCACCTCCCCATCTGTAAGCCCGCAAATGAGGAGTGCGTGGGGGAGGGAGACCTAGGGCAGGATGTGCCCAAGAGAGAAAAAGGAAAGTACCTGAACGCATCAAAATGGCTGCAACACATGGCGTCGAGACCATGGTAGATGGCGATGCATACATGGCATAGATCTGGCCTGGAAGAGACATATCTGGAGCAGCACGAGATGGCGGGGTATCCTAGTGTACAGGCGCCTACATGGCAAGCTATCTGGCAAGGTGTGTGGGTAGGCACATGGCCTGCAGCATACCCTAAAGATGGCGCAGGAATATGGTGGGACAGATCAGCAAACAGGTCGGCCAACAGTAGAGCTGGTTGGGGCTGGTTGAGCCAGCCAACCAGGCTTTGGTTAGGCTGGTCAAGAGGGCTGGGTCCCTGCATGGAACAAAGGCTGAAAAGGGCCTAGTGAAGTCCCTTATATAGGGCCCTGGTTGGGCTGGTAGGGACAGCCAACCAGGTCAGTTTTCAGCCAGACTGAGTCGGCCAAAATAGGGCTGACCAGTCGGTATTTTTGCCAGGCCTCAGCGCCTATAAAAGGAGAGGCTCTTGCCTCATTTCAGCATCCAGCAGTACAGCTTCCAGCAGAGCAGAAAGGAGCAGCAGAGCACAACCCTTGGGGCCTACATCCAGAAGCTGAAGGAGTACGAGTGTTGCTGCAGACTTAGCTCAGTGTGAGGCTGAGACCTTGGCTGTCTTCTAGGGCAGCAAGGAGCTGAGGTCAAAGGACGGAAAGTCTACAGAAGCCCCAGGTGGAGCACGCGGACTCGAGTCTAGAGATAGCCAGCAGATAGGAGAAGGACCTTGTGGTAAGATCAGAGGACCACACCATTGGTGGGACTCTGGATCTATCTCTCTTGTATTGTGTCCATAGTTTTGGACGGAAATATATATTTTGGTGGTTTCTCTATCTGGCCGGTTCATTGTCTATTGATGAGTCTGCACATCTATTGAATGCACAAAAGTAAAGAAGTTTGTGATGCCACACCCCACACCGCACACTGTGTGAGCTCCTGGGCATTAGTCTTCCGCTGCGTGTACCCTCTGTTGGGTATTTTCTAACAACATGCTCTAGAGTAACAATACCACTAGAGACAGAAGTAAGAGCAACTTGCCCAATACCTTTCACGGTATATGATGCATTATTGGCACATGTGACACTGCCCCTTTGAGATGTATGCTCTAATGAGCTGAATAACTTTCGGCAGGAAGTGATGTGCTTGCTAGCACCACTATCAAAGAACCAGGCATCATGAACATCTGAAACTACCATACAAGCATCATGAACATCACGATTATACTGACATGTAACCAAGAAAGCCCAATGCTGGTCTTTTGCAAAATTAACGAACTCATGTCGATCTTCTGCACTAGAAGAACTAGATATTGCAAGACTAGAGTCTTTCTTTTTCTTTTCAGATGCTATGCGCTTCCCGCATTCAGAAATATCATGCCCAGGTTTCCTGCAATAGTTACATCTCTTCTTCTTTTTGTTATCCCCTGAAGAAGAGGCACCATGTGAATGATCAGCATGGGAATGAGAGGTTTTTCCAGCTGAAACCTGCCTTTACCTTTGTGTTTGTGATGGGCAAATGCTTGAACACTAGCCATAGAAGCATTGCAATTTGCACGACTTTGCTCCTCCTGAAGAAGAAGAGCAACCAGCTGGTCAAATGAGACATGATTGGCATCACCCCTTGCAACCAATCTCAATGTAGTAGCAAAGCCTTGATATGAAGCGGGCAACCCATCAAGGGTATTAGAAACAAGCTGAGAATCAGGCATAATCTCATCAATGTTGGTCAACTGCTCTTTCAAATCCTTCACATTAGTGAGATAGGCATCCATGTTACCATCCTCTTCAAGCTTCAAGTCTTTCAACTGCTTGCGGAGATAGGCAACCCTCACCTCATTCCGCACCTGATACAAAGATGCAAGCTGATCCCATGCTTACTTAGCTGTCTTGCAAGACCGGATATGAGGGATAATAACCCGTTTCATTGAAAGAGCAATCAAGGCATGTGCTTTGGCATCACGAGCATCCCACTGAATCTGCTCTTGTGTAGGAGGCAAAGTACCTGAAGCAAGAGGTGCAGGTGTTCTGGAAGTAGCATTAGAACCATCACCTTAAGACCCATCACTTGAAGAAGAACCAGTGGCAGTGTGTGTAGGCCTGGCCTCAGAACCTGAAACAATATGCCATAGATTCTTGGCAATTAAAAAATGTCCCATCATGTATGACCACATGGGATAATTGGTGCCATCAAGCCTGTCATCAGCCCCAAGCATCCCAAATAAATCATCTTTGCCGCTAGACATGGTAAATGCACCAACTGGCAAAGCAAATGAGAGAAAGGCAACCTCTCAAAATCAAGTAACAAAATTCTGCCCAAGCTTCAAAGCTTATGCCTGCAAGAGACTCTGCTGTCCCAAGGTGTACCTGTTGCAAGAAAAATCCCCAAAGGCAACACGAGGCCTTTCCAAAATGCAAATGAAGCAAAAATTGGAAAGAACCAATGCAACAACGGCTTACCCAATGATGTAGCCCGAAAGGACAACAGTGGAAGGCTCTGAATGCGAGCAAATGAGAATTACAGCAAAAGAAAGTGCTCCCACGAGGAGGAGAGCACTTAGAAATGGAGAGAAAGAGATCCAATGGAGGGGAACTTGCAGCCTGAGGCAAAGGGATGCCAAAAGAAGAAGAATGGGCTCAAAGAGTAGACTCTAGATCACTTCAACACACTCCAAATGGCTTCAACAGGCGGCACACAGCTCGAGGCAGCAAGAAAACTGCTCCAAAGGGCTTCAACAGCTGGCATGCAGCTCGAGACAGCTTCTAAACACTTTCACGCTTCACGAAAATGGCTCTAGAGTGTTGGAAAACTTCGTAATGCATGTACGGCAGCTGTACTGCATTAAATGCAGACCTAGGACGTCTGTACAGCTTCAAAACTGCCTCGAATGAACTCAAAATGTGCCGTACAGCAATAAATGTGAAGCTAGCAGTGGCCGTACAGTCTGTATGGATAGTACGGCTCACACGTGTGGAGCCGCTTGGTGTAAATCGTTCCCTACAGATCTGCAAATGAGTTCTGGTGCACCGAAATCAGGGTACGTATGCAGCAGCAGCTTCTGGAAGTGGTTTCTGGCGACATAAATGCTTGGCGAAGCCCTGAATGGCTCCAGGAGGACTCCGGGTGGCTGGAAATGGCTAGAGGATGGATCCGTGACCTGCTTTGATACCCCTGTTGGGTGTAGGAAGCAATGGAAGCTCAGAAATGAGTGCAAGAAGCCAAAAAACAAGCTGTTGTAATGAAAAATGCTGCAAGTACAAGTGTGGAGGCTCTAGGGGGAGCCAACATAACAAAAGACCCTAGGGCTAACTGCCCTAACTGGACTAAGTGTCCTAACTGACCTAGATGGTACATGAACTAACTGTACCAATAGTCCTAACTAACTATAACTAGGCCTACAAGGCACATACCAAGGAACAAGTGGCACCTATGGATAGCCCATAGAATGGCCTACATCTATCCTACGCTCCACTCTCCTACCTCTCCTCCACCCTCCACTCTCCTACCTGTCCTCCACCCTCTACTCTCTTTTACCCTCTCCACTACCCTCTTCACTCTCCTACTCCTCATAGTCCCTCCGACCTCCTTGAGGAGTCCTCTCTCTACCCTCACTTTCCTCTTACTACTCCTACTCCCTCCGACCTCCTTGAAAAGTCCTCCTCTCCCCTCTCTCTCTCTCTCTCTCTCTCTCTCTCTCTCTCTCTCTCTCTCTCTCTCTCTCTCCCCCCTCTTTAAGCACTATATTCATAATTGTATTATTTATAAAAAGTTAATTTTTACACATAAATTGTACTATATTGCCGCTTCTCGTTTCCCCGTTCGGCTTGGGCCAAAAACTCCGTTTTTGGCGTTTTGCCGTTTTGGCTAGCATTTGTGCCGGCAGTGCAGGGTCCAAGGTGAACGGAGCCCCTCCCACCAAGAGACTGGGATCACTGCCTCAATCTCTATCATCCGGATGCCTACCCTCCTCAGGTGAGAAAGCGTCTGTGCCTTGGCTGCTGCCTCACGCGGGAGCCACCTCTTGACCCCAAAAGACCTCGCGTGACTGTTGTCCCAATGTGCCCACCCAATGTGCGTCCGCTGTCCTAGCATACACCCCTTTGAATCTCGGAGCTCTAGGTGCCACATAAGTGGATAATGCTTAAAACTCCTCCCTGTAGAACGGGCTGGCCCGAATGAGACCATTGGAAAGGTGTTGCCAGACTCTAAAAAGGCTCCTCATCAAAGGGGAGCCCTTCCCTGTGAGGGGGGGCTCTAAACAAATCCATCTGTGTGATTGCTGCCACTGCCCAACAACGACAACCAACTTGCCCGAGAGGGCTCTGCTCTGCATATTTGGGTCAATGATATCCATAGAATCATTGTTTGCTAGGCGACTCTGGCTGTGATGTTCCTTGTGTTGTCCGATCTTGCCCAAAGAAAATTTCGCATCAAGCGGCACAGCTCCCCCATGCAGCCTCGGTGGAAGCACCAACAAGAGGCAATGTACCAGGCTGTGGCGAGGAGGAGCTGGTAAACCACACACTCTCTAGCACTGGGGGAATCTGCTAAACCCCAATCATGAACCTCTCGGACTGCCTCTGAAGCCCATGGAGAAGCCAATGGATTTGGTCCAATTGATTCGAGCCTCGGATGCTTCGCAGTAGACGGCTAGACCGCCCCTGACCGCCTCTAGGCTCACTGCGGTACCCTCAACAAAAAGGCATGTGTTGTCTGCGAACTCTAAGTCTAGAAGCTCCTCCTCATGTCTGATGGGGGGCTGCATCCCTGTGAGACCTACTATCTGGGAATGCATGAAACATCCCAGAGCCTCGGCTACAAAGAGAAAGAGAAAGGGGGTGAGAGGGCAGCCGTGTTGAACCGACTGAGAAAGAGAAAAGGTCTCCCCCTTGTGGCGATCACTTGATTGGAGCTCCCTGCATAAAGAGCCAATACCCCTGTGATCCACTTGTTTGTAAAAACCTAGATGCTGCATCGTGCCCTCTAGGAAAGACCTCTCCACCCTGTCGCTCGTAGGCCTTCTCGAGATCCAAGAGGAGGGATTGCGACTCCTCCCTGGCCCAATTGACTTACTCCCAAAAGGTGAAGATGTTGTCCAGGATGTTTCGCTCTTACACAAAGCCTATTTGCGCGTCATGGATAATGTCTGGGAGGTGGGGCTGCAATCAAGACCTTGGCTAGGATCTTGTATGCGCTATCCAGCAGTGTGATAGGTCTCCACTGAGGAATGTCTGATCTATCCCCCCCTTTGGGGATCAGACAAATCCAACCACGACTCAAGGATTGTGGGTGTGCTCGCAGAAGCTGAGAAAGAACGTCGGGGTCATGCCATTCTTCCTTGGGTACTTCTAGGGGGAGGGAGGGCCTCCTTGAGCTCCTGGTCCGTGAAAGGAGCCTCCAAACGTCTGCTCAACCCATGCTGCCCATCCCTCATTGTGGCCTTTGGCGGCTGCCATATCTCTTCAACTGCCTGCTAAACCTCCTCCTCTTGCAAGAGGTAGTCGGGGATGTGAATCCCCTTTTGTGGCGGGGCTGCTCGAGGTGAAGGACAATCGGGGATGGTCTGACATGGTAGTACTTGCTAGGATGCATATAGATCCACCCCTCTGCAATTCCCAATCCCCAACATAACATTTTTCCAAGTGCTTCAACAATCCATCCTGTCTCCTCAGACCCAAGGAGAATTGCAGGCTACGCGGGACTCTCGTAAACTCTGCCTCGTGCCAAGGGTCCCTTCCCCTGATCGCAAAGATGAATTGCTCCCAAGTGCTCCTCTCTGCTGCATTGACACGTCCCAGCACTCCTAAAACCTCTGATCTGCAAACACACACACACAACGTGAGAAACTGAGCAGGCTGCTCACCACCCAACCATGACATCTACGGGATGTGATCCCGAATCAGGAGATGTCCCCTCCGAGCCACGAGCTGAGCTACTGGCACGAACTCCCAACCAGATCCAAACCAGCATGGTGTCCCATACCACTAGGTGGCGCTGTGAAGCCTGAGATCTGCTACTGGGCCTTGGGCTACGCTAAGATGCAGGCGCGCGTCCGCGACTCAATCCAGGATCAGACCTAGCACCTGGGAACGAAACTTGCTCCCATCGGCTCTCTGAGAACTGAACCCCTGGGCCCCTTTTATAGACTCGGGCCCCAAGCGCCAAAAATAGTGAAGACCCAAACTGGTTTGTACCCTTGCCACTCAACCCGAGAATCAAGCCTGCCTAGCTCTAAGCCTCCCCCAGGCTACTTGAGCTAGTCTTGTGTTACCAGTACACGTCAGATACCAATCCGTGCACATGACATACTTCCCCTCCTCTAAGAACTCACTCCTGAGTTCGCTAAAAAATCCGGAAATGTTCTTTGGAGGTTTTGTAATGTCTTCCATGTTGCATCCTCCTCAACACAATCCTTCCACTTGATCTTGTATTCCGTGATAGATCGATTACGAATCTGTCTGTCACGAAATTCAAGAATACACTCAGGTTCGTGTGGAATAAAAGTCAAATCTGTAACTTCTATTATCTCTTGAGGAGAAACAAGTTGATCATCCGCACCCAAAACTTCTTTCAGTCTACTGACATGAAAGACTGGATGTACTTTAACATCAGGAGGCAAATCTAGTCGATATGCAACTGGTCCAATTCTTTTAATGACCTTGAATGGACCACAGTATCTGGGGGATAATTTCGGAACCAAACCAGTACTTAGGCTCTTGGATTCCTTGGGAATTCGCAAATATACCATCGTTCCTTCAGAGAACTCTCTAGGTGAACGATGTCTATTAGCATAAAATCTGTCTCGATCTTGGGCACTTCTAATAGACTCCTTGGCAAACTGCAACATTTCTTGCATGTCTAGCAAGAAGTTCTTAGCAGCATCATTTTGAATCCCTTTTAACCCAACCATAACTGGTGACTTAGGTTGAAACCCGTACATAAGCATAAAAGGACTGTAACCAGTACTAGAATGCTTTGCATTGTTGTAAGCAAATTCTATCATAGGTAGATAATCTTCCCATGAAGACTGTCTCTTAGATACATATGCCCGAAGCATGTCTTCAACCAACTGGTTAACCTTCTCTGTACTGCCATCGGATTGTGCATGATCCAAGGAACTCATACTTAGAGTAGTTTCTAACTTCTCAAAAACAAGTATCCAGAAGTTACTTGTAAACTTTGAGTCCCTGTCACTGACTATGTCAAATGGCAAACCATACAGCTTAAACAAGTGGTCCACAAACTTGTGAGCCAGCTGAACAGCTGAAATAGTTGTTCTAGTAGATAAGAATCTAGCCATTTTTGTCAAACGGTCGACTATGACCCAAATGGAGTCATGACCCTTGCGCGTTCGAGGCAAACCAGTAATAAAATCCATGGAAATACTTTCCCATTTATTACCTGGAATCTGTAATGGCTGTAATAAACCCGCGCTTCTATGGCGTTCTGCCTTAGTAACCTGACAAACCCGGCAACCTACTACATAGTTCTCAATAAATGCACGCATCTTAGGCCAATAAAAGGTATGCTTCACAAGAGACAGAGTCCTATGTATACCCGGATGTCCAGCACTAGGAGCATCATGACACTTCCAGAGAATCTTCGATCTAAGTTCCAGAACATCTGGCACACAAATCTTTTCATTCCGGAACAGCAAGCCGTTCCTAATCATCCACTAACCTCCCGCCGCCTGTACCGTAGGTGGCACAATCCCTGAGTCGTGGTCAACCATGGAGCTCCCATCC
This sequence comes from Dipteris shenzhenensis, assembly GCF_047967505.1. Taxonomy (NCBI): domain Eukaryota; kingdom Viridiplantae; phylum Streptophyta; class Polypodiopsida; order Gleicheniales; family Dipteridaceae; genus Dipteris; species Dipteris shenzhenensis. The sequence goes on from NC_141613.1 coordinate 2,823,499, forward strand.
TGGACTCTCTGCCAATAAGAACTGAAATGACTATCAGTTGCGTATAGCCCTCTCAAGGATTGAAATAGGTCTGAGGATATTTCCGTAAATGACATAGCATTTACAAACTTGACTGGACTTAAGGCATCCGCCACACTATTCAACGAACCCTTAACGATAACGTATTTCAAAATCAAAATCTTGCATTAATTCTGCCCATCTAGCTTTCCGTCCCCTCAATTCAGATCCATCACACACATACTTAATTGACTGATGATCAGTCAATACAAGGAACTTTGAACCATACAAGTAGTGTCTCCAAACCTTAAGGGCATACACTACAGCATAAAGTTCCTTTTCTAGTGTGGGCCAACGATATTGGGTGTCGTCTAGCTTCTTACTCTCGAAAGCTATAGGTCTGCCCTCTTGGAATAGGACTGCCCTAATCGCAAAATCACTCGCATCGGCCTCTAAAACATAAGGCCGCGTAGGATCGGGTAATGCAAGAACGGGTGCTTCCTTGATAGAAAACTTCAAGGTTTAAAAGCCTTGTTCAATGCATCATTCCAAGAGATCGGTTGGGTAGACCTGCGTCCACGACCTTTCAATATGTTTGTCAGGGGTGCCGTGATATGTGAATAATCACGCACAGACTTCCGTAGAAATACCGTAAATCCTAGGAAAGAACGAAGTTGTTTCACAGTCTGAGGGATAGGCCATTCTAAAACCTTCTGGATACGATCCAGATCAATGCTAATACCTTCAGAAGAAATCTTGTGTCCTAAGTAAACGATCTCCTTCATAAAGAAGTCACATTTACTCATCTTGGCATAGAGCTTATGCTGTCTTAGAATAACTAAGACAATCCGGAGGTGTCCTATGTGATCCTCAAGTGTTCGGCTATATACCAAAATGTCATCTAAGAACACTACAACGAATTTGCCCAGAAAATCTCGGAACAAATCGTTCATCATCTGCTGAAAAGTGGCAGGAGCATTGGTCAAACCAAAAGGTAATACAAGAAACTGGTAGTGACCATACCTAGTTCGGAAGGCGGTTCTATCTATGTGTTTAGCATAGATACGGATTTGGTGATAACCCGTATGCAAATCAATCTTTGTGAAATACTTCGCTCCGGCCAAACGGTCTATCAGATCATCGGAACGAGGTAGAGGGTATCGATTCTTTATTGTCACTTTATTTAATCGTTTATAATCTATACACATTCTCCTTGTAGAATCTTTCTTCTTTCTTAAGAGGACAGGTGCACCCCAAGGTGATTTACTTGGGCGTATATAGCCCATATTCAGGTAATCCTGTAGCTGAGTAGCTAACTCATCCTCCTCAAGCTGGCTCATCCTATAAGGTGGTACACTAATAGGTTGAGCCCCTGGGACTAAGTCTATGCGATCGTTTTGGAGGTAAACCTTCCGGCAGTTGAGCAGGGAATACATCCTTAAAACTATCTAAAGACATTTTCAATTCACGGTGTTCAAACACACCTAAATCATTCTTATTATTTACAGAGACAACAAATGAAGAAAGCGGAATCAAAACACATTGATAGGCATCATAATGAGAAGTGTTTAATATATTCCGAAGCTGCATCGCAGATACAATAGGTCCGTGAGAAGAGGGAATTTTATCACACTGAATACAAAATTGGGTGTCCTTATCTACAAAAGAAAGGGTATGCTCTGTCCATCCAATCTGAATATTGTGGGTTTTAAACCACTCTATTCCGATTAACAAGTCTACATGCTCCAAGTGCATAACATAGCACGTAAGAGCCCCTGTGTATGCTTGAATCTGGATAGGAAGCGCTTCAATCTTGCGATCCCAAAACTGCTTCCCAGCTGGAAGCTGCACCTCATAGGTGTGATCGCTAGGTATCGTGGACAGCCCCATCTTCTGCACAAATTTGTAATTAACAAAGTTGTGAGAGCTGCCCGGGTCAAAGAGAATGTGAACCTGTTGGTCCCTAACTTCTCCATAAACTCGGAAAAGATCATGGGAACCAAACAACGAAGTATTGAAAGTGCAATTACAAGAAAGTGGGCAGGTAATGACATTTACAGAAATACCTGCCATTGAAACTTGGTTCGCTCCCTTGGCTCTGGTTCCTGGACCCGCCTGGAGCTTCGGTCCGAGCGCTAACTTTTGATTCTTGCACTTTGGACATTCATTCTTGGTGTGGCCCCGCTCCTCGCAGTAGAAGCAACGCCCTTCCTTCTTAAGCTTCAAGGTACGAAGGAAACGGGCTCGACCATTCTTTGCCTGAGTCAAGTGTTTCTTGGAGGCGTTGTCTATAGACTTCGTCTCCCCGGTAGTCGTACACTGAAAGAACTTCCGTTTGTTCTTTCCACTCGTGTCGGAAACTGTAGTTGCCTTTGCACCGGCCATGGTATCATCATAAATACGCGCGTAATTCATGGCCTCTTGCAACGTTGTACATTTGTTGTTCTTAATCTGCAACTTGTACGAATCTGGCAAACCATCCACAAAGAAACCTAACAAGGTCACTGGATCCATCTTTGTGGCCCTGGTTTGCAGATCTCGAAACCTTTGAAGATAAACTTCAAACGACAAGTTCAGTTTAGACATATCGAGGGCTTTAAGCTTGCCAACGATATCATAGTCGTCCTCCTTCTTCAGGAACTCCTTCCTGAAGACCCCTTCGAAATCTATCCATGTAACCGGCTTAGGTTGAAGTTCCTTCCACCATAACAAAGCCTTTCCTGACATGAAGCCGGCTGCAAGCTGTATTTTCTTTTCATCTGGGTACGGGTGGAACTGGAAGTGTACCTGCCACTTGTGTAACCAAGTGTCAACAACTTTCTTGGTCCGAGACTTCTGATCTCCGGGAAAAGGGTCTGGAGTTATGTTCGGACCTAGCACTGAAGCCATGGCATCCACATGCGTGAGTGCCTGCATAGTGCTAGTCAGAAGGGTGAGAGTCGTCTGAATCCCTTGGAGTTGCTGTGTTAACCCTGTTTGATTCGCATTAACCTGCTCGAATTTTCCATCCAGAGCAGTGGTGAATTCACTGAAGGCCTTCTTCGTAATCAGATGGTCATAAAGACCCTGGTCTTCCTCAGCAGGGTAGTCTAAATCCTGATCTCCCATGGCAAACTCAGGATTTACAGAATCAGCCATGTCTGAAATCTGATCTGAAAAGAGTATAAAACCGAGAGAAATAACTGGGGGAATCGAAGCTGGAAGGAGAGTGGAGCAGAGAAAAACCGTCCCAAGAGATGCTGACGAAAGAAGATGCTGGAAACTGACGATCAGCGGGCGTAGATGATCCTGGAGTCTTTCCTTGCTGGTTTCGCTGCAGGCTGCAGTGTACGGAAATCTGCAGCAGACCGTACTGTACGGAATCCTCCTGCTGGCTGTACGGTTTCTGACGCAGTCTGTACGGATGCTGACGCGAGCTGTACGGTAGCCTGTCGCAGGCTGTACCGAATTCTGACGGAGGCTGTACGGTAGCCTGTCGCAGGCTGTACCGAATCTTGATGGCGCAATCCAATCGATGTGCAAGGAGGGCTTCTTGCGCACACTAGCTGAGGCTATGGCTGAGCTTGGGTCCTTGCCAAACTATATAGGGGATAGCGCTGCTAATCTAGGAAGGCATGCTTCCCAGAAAAGCTCACCCTCCCAAACTTGGAGGGTTGCTTTTTCGAAAAAAGCAACACCTCCCACAGAGTGGCCGCACCCTGCTCCAGCCCCTAGCGCACCTCCCTGCCTGGCCGAATTTCCTTCCAGCCATGGTGCACCTCTCAACCACTCGCATTTCCGTCACCTGCCTCTATTTTCCCTGACCATCAACGAAAACTCCCTCGCCTGCCACTCAGCTCTTCTCATGCCTCTCCTACCTGCATCTCCACTCTCTCCTAGCTACGCCTCAACCCTCTCACTAATCCCTTAAGAAATTACGAAATCAAGACTCTCCTTCTCCTATCCTTTTTCCTACATCCTGACCACCCCCGATAACCCATGAACCAACAAGATCTTGCAGCAACAGATTTTGAAATTAGGGCATACCTGGAGGAAGAAATCGTCCAAAGTTTTCGCATCAGAAGTTCCTACCTCAGGAGTTGGCTCTGATACCAACTGACACGTCCCAGCACTCCTAAAACCTCTGATCTGCAAACAAACACACACAACGTGAGAAACTGAGCAGGCTGCTCACCACCCAACCATGACATCTACGGGATGTGATCCCGAATCAGGAGATGTCCCCTCCGAGCCACGAGCTGAGCTACTGGCACGAACTCCCAACCAGATCCAAACCAGCCTGGTGTCCCATACCACCAGCCTGGTGTGAAGCCTGAGATCTGCTACTGGGCCTTGGGCTACGCTAAGATGCAGGCGCGCGTCCGCGACTCAATCTAGGATCAGACCTAGCACCTGGGAACAAAACTTGCTTCCATCGGCTCTCTGAGAACTGAACCCCTAGGCCCCTTTTATAGACTCGGGCCCCAAGCGCCAAAAATAGCGAAGACCCAAACTGGTTCGTACCCTTGCCACTCAACCCGAGAATCAAGCCTGCCTAGCTCTAAGCCTCCCCCAGGCTACCTGAGCTAGTCTTGTGTACCTAGTACATGTCAGATACCAATCCGTGCACATGACATGCATGCATCTCAGAGAACGAGGCTCCTCCCTTCTTGTCCTTCGCATGCTCTAGGTTTTGAAGTCACCTCCAACAATCCAAGAGTCAACCTCTAGAAGACACTCTAATAGTTGTCTCCAGAAAACAGGGTAGTGATGTCGGCAAGCAAGTGCATACACGTTTAGGATCCCTATCCTGGACTCCCCTGACCGAATGCCCATTCAGACTGCGCGACCTGAACTCCCCCTGAACGAAAACCTCTGGGGCAATTGCCTACGAGGCTGAAATATAGACCCCTTTGCTCCTGTCTTGTGCTGGGGACCAAACCTTTTTTGCAGAAGCCCTTGGGGGCTATAAAAGGAGGGCCTCCAGACCCTCATTCCATATTCTGTGGAGCAACAAGCAGGAGCAGCAAAGACCAGCACTTGGAGCCTATTCTGGAGGACCAAGAAGGCTGAGGAAGCTGCAGACCTAGCTCAAGGTGCTGCCCACCTAGGCTGATACACAGGCAGTAAAGTGGAGAAGATCATTCTGGACAGAAAGTCTACAGACGCTCGAGGTAGAGCACGCGGGCTCGAGTCTAGAGATAGCCGGCAGATAGTAGAAGTACCTTGTGGTAAGATCAGAGGACCACACCATTGGTGGGACTCTAGATCTCTCTCTTTTGTATTGTGTCCATAGCTTTGGATGGAAATATATTATTTTGGTGGTTTCTATACCTGGCTGGTTCATTGTCTATTGATGAGTCTACACATCTATGTGATGCACATTAAGTAAAGAAGTTTGTGATTCCACACCCCCCACCACACTATGTGAGGGTCTGGGCTATTCTATTAGTCTTCCACACCCCACACCACACTGTGTGAGCGCCTGGGCTATTAGATGCTCGTTTGGGAGAGACTAAAATGAAATTATTTAGACTTCACAAGCATTTATAGCTTGAATGAAGAGATTTGGACTACTTTTTGATTAGCATTCTCCTTTAGTGCTAGCCTTCATCATGGCTGAGTTTGCCCTTCACCTCAGTACGAAGACTTTGTATAAATGGATGCTCAAGTATGTGTGGGTGTGTGGATTTGTATGTGTGAGAGCATACTTCTATACTATGGTCTACACCCACTGTTGGGCGCTGATGACGTCAGTGGGGATGTCATAGTAGCTAGTCCCTGCTATGCGTGATGGAGTTTATGGTTTTCAATCTTATGAGTGACTCTCGTGAGATTGAAACTGCACTATGTTGTGTTTTTAGAGGATGAGTTTGGGAATGTTCCTGGATTCATCTAGGTATATTCTATCAGTCTTCCGCTGTGCGTACCCTCTGTTGGGTGATTTCTAACACACAAGTAGAGAAATTCAGCTCACAACAGCAAAGCTCAGAACAATCAAGCGTACAAGCAGAGAAACTACAGCTCAAACAGGTGAAGTCATGCTCATTGGGACTGCAAGATAGGGTTTTTGGTGGAAGTTTCGGATGCAAAGCTTTTGATGGAAAAAGGTTTTTGGGATGTGATTACCGGCGATGTAGTGTGCAAGATCAAGCTTTACCTCGGGTAGGAGTCGGATCACTCTTACTGCCAGGCCGTAAATTGGCTGTTCCCTAGAAAAACCCAACTGAAAATGTATTGCGCCACCATGGTTGACTCATAAGTCCAAGCCTTGCGGATCCATCCACTCGCCCATCATATGCGATAATTGGTCGCTCAGCATGGCGTCGAACATCGTTGGACTCCAAATTCTCAGCCCCCGTGGAAGCGAACTGGAAGCTCCAAACCGAATGCGTATGGGAGCCCACCATCCTGATCGAACCCCCTTTCCGGGGCTGGAGGATTAGTAGTGTAAGCTCTAATGGAAAGGGATAGGAATCTGGTATCTCGAGGTAGTTCCAGGGCCCCAATCTCCAGAAATCTCTCGGTAGAGGACGCCCTGATTGAAGATGAAGAACTGAGGAGGACTGGGAGGATGAACCACCACCCGTTGTAGCTCGCCTAGAAGCTGGGAGATGAGAAGGGGGGGGACTGTTTGCTTCGACGATGAGGAGGCCTAGGAGGACGCACCCTTGTCCTTGCTGGAAAGTAGGGGATCTTGGACGGGTTTGGCGGGGGACGGGAGGAGGACGGAACTGACGAGCCTGCTAGGGCGGAGGAAGGAGAGGCAGGGGGAGGGGGAGGGCGGGTGGTAAGGGTAACCATAGCAGGAGGGGTGGGAGGCGGAGGGGGGGGGGGGGACAGGGGAGTTTCGGTGGGGGGAGGAGGGGGAGGGGGAGCCTGGAGGAGGCAGGGTTGGTTCCCTTGCTGTCCGGGTGAACTAGAACTTTGGGCCTCCTCCTCTGCTACCGTGGCCAAGCGCTTAGTCGGAGCGGAGCTTGGGCCCTAGCCCGCGGGTGGGTGGATCACCTGGAGGAGGGCCCCTTGGCTGTTCCTCCTGGATGCCTCTCGCTCTGCTCTCGCTCGCTCTCTCTCTCTCTCTCTCCTTGCATCGAGCGCGCTGCCTGTGGTGCTTTCGAGCCCACTTGTTGGGCTTTTTCTTAACCACCTTGCTGCTCCTCTCCCCGTGAGCTGCTGCGCCCCCCCCCCCCCCCCTCTCCCTCTCCTCTCTCTCACCCTCGCTGCCCCCCCTCTCCCTCCCCTTGGTGCTCCTCCTCTCCCTCTCTCCTCACCATCCCCCTCTCCCTCCTCCCTCACCCTCCCGCTTCCCTTCCTCCTCCCCGCCCTCCCTCTCCCCCACCCACCAGCCCCCCCGCCCCCTCCCTCCCTCTCCCTGACCCTCTCGCTCCCCTTTCTCCTCCCCGCCCTCCCTCTCCCCCACCCGCTAGGCCCCCCGCCCCCCTCCTCCACCCCCGCCCCCTCCCTCCTTCTCCCTCCCCGCCCTCCCTCTCCCCCACCTGCCAGCCCCCCCGCTCCCCTCCTCCACCCTGGCCCCCTCCCGCGCCCACCCTCTCCCCTCCCACCTGCCTTCCCTCTCCCCCCTACCAGCCCCCTCGCCCGCTCTCCCACCTGCCCCCTCCCCCACGTCCCGTCCCCTCCTTTCCTTTTCCCCGCCCACCCTCTTCCCTCCCCGCCAGCCCCCTCCCCCGCCCCCTCCCTTCCTAACCCGCAGCTCCCCCCCGCCACCTCTCCCTCGCTCCCCTCCTCCCCCCTCGCTGCTGCCTTTCCCCGCCCCCTTCCACCCGCAGCCTGTTGGGATAAGTATGATCAAGGGCTTGCTCTATGGTGCATGTGTGCATCTAGGGGAGTCACATGTGTGTTTGTGTGTGTTGTAAAGGCACATCAAGTGCTATGATGTGTCTAGTGTGTGACCTAAGTGATGATGTAAGACAAAGGCAATCCCACTGATGTAGGGATTGATTCCCACTGATGTAGAGGCTGATTGCCACTTATGTAGGGAAGGTATTACCTTCTCCCCCTTTCTATAAGAGAGAGTCATCTCTCTCACAATCCATAATAGAGAACTACCATCTTTCTTTCATTGTGCTCTCACACCTCTTGCAAGATGCATCTATTCTATCCTACGGGATTCCACACTTGGTATGAGAGCCTTAGGTTCTAGATCTAGCCTAGCCTAGCATTAGATGCTTTCTCTAGCATAAACTACTAGTTTCTCAAAACTTCTTCATCTTCTCTATTTTCCTCGTTCTTCCCCAAATCTTTGAGAGCTCTGTTCTCTGCCTACAAGTGACCATTGCTCAAACCCTTTGAGCTGCAGACTCCTCACGTATGGGCGAACTTCCAGCTGCAAGCATTTAGGGAAATTTTGACTGTACGCGCAACGCCAACACTCAGACTCCTCGACGAACTTTCGCGCAATGCCGCCTCTGTGCTTATCCTTTTGCAAATTCCTCTGAGCCCGAGCTGCACGACACTGAAGGCAAGCCGCTGTTGAAATCTGAGCTCATTTGGTCAAGAGATGGAGGCGCAACAGACAAAAAACCAGTCGGTTTTCTCAAGCATCTACAGGGCGACCTGGCGCAACATTTCGCCCTTTCTTGCTGGTAGCCCTTCTCTGGTATAAGGCCTTTCTTCCTGCATAAAAATCCCCTTGAAAAGAGCTATGAGCTATGAGAATTGCACCCTTCAATCTACTCTGTTCTCTGTTGACAGAATTCTGCATATTTTGGTCAAAAGGTGTTGAGTAATCACTTTAAGGTTGGGGCTTTCATTATTTACTGCAGACTTTCATTGCTTTGGTTGTACTTGAGTAGTAGAACTCAGTTATGGAGCTCATAAGCGTCCTTATACTTTGCATTTAGAATGATGACTATGTCATTCTCTTTTATGAGTACTTGAACTATAAACATGACTAAACCCAAGCAGCAAGAGAAGTTGGATGGAACTAGTTTCCATACTTGGCAAACAAAAGCCAAGTTTATGCTTATGAAAAAGAATATATGGAATGTTGTGAATGGAAAGAAGTCTACAAAAGAAAAAACTAATTGGTTGATCAAAGACAAGAAGGCTCTTGCTATCATAGCTTTGGGATTAAGTGGCTCATACATTCACCACATTGATGGAGGGAAGTGCTTCAAATATATCTTGTTCCTTTGCCTACAATTGGAAAAGGGAATGTGTTATTCCATGAAGAACAACAAAGAGAATCAAGCATTTCTTGTGAAGAAGGACTACTTCAACAAAAAAAGCAAATCTGGCTGAAGGAAGAACTCCATCAGCAAATGAAGAAAATGAAGACTATGCTTTTTAGGCACTTTGTCTTTTGAATTTTTTGTTTATCATCACAATTTTGAGGTTCTCTGCCTGGAGTAGTACTCCAAAAAGAATATGTTATGTAAATCACCTCTGGTCACCATATGATGTAGACCATGTGATATGTGTTTTGTCTATCCCATTTCTGTGAACCTCACACCCTTGGGAACCCTTGCTAGCATGAGATTCTAGCCATAGATTTATCCTTGACCTGTTGGAGATAAGTGCACAGTAAGTGTACTATTTCCCTAGTCTACATTTGTCTAAGTCTAGTCTAGTCTTTGTGTCTTGAGTGTGTGCCATGTGGCACCTCTACAATTATCCCATAAGCACTCTTGCTTTATGTCTTGTACTTTGGCCCATATATTCATGGGTCACATCATTGCAATCTATCTATCTAGCTTGTGTCTTGTCTACACTCTTCTCAAGGTACTTCTTGTCTTTCAATCTTGTTATTATTTCACTTCTAGTTTTCTAGTTTCTAGTTCTTGCTTCCATATTCCAACATGGTATCAGAGCCATGTAGATCCCTCTTCTCTCTCCTCAGTCTGCTGTAGCCATAGCCGCCTCTTCTCAGATCTCTACCCCGCTCAGCTGGTCGCCATCATTTCCGAACGGGCTGCTCCTGTCTGCCCTACCACTCTCTGTACCACAGCTTCTCTCTGCCAGATCTGCGTGCCAGATCTGCACGCCATTGCGCTGTCAGATCTGCTGCGCAGTTCCGCTCTCTACCAGATCTGCACGTGTGGCGCTCCGTTCGTACCGTACGTTTGCCGTACATTGGCAGTCTTCGCTGGCCGTACGTTGGCCGTACGTACCTGCACCCGCTGTACCAGCACTGTACCTGTGAGCTGCCGTTCCTGTTCAGGTTGCCTCTACTGCTGCAGATCTGCCCGCCATTTCTGCCCCGATTTCGTGGGCTGAAGGAGCTGCCCACGACTTTCTGAAGCTGCTGCCCGTACCTTTTCTGTTCGAAACAAAGGAGGAGCTGAAGCTGTTTTATCTCTGCCCAACCTGCATTCAGTTCTGCATTCAGTTCTTGCTAAGGTACTGTGCATTGTCTCTTTCAGTTTGCTGAGCAGTCTTTTTTTATCCTCATATCTGCAAACTGCTGGTTCCTCCTGCTTCGATGGGCTGTCACATGCTATGGCCTTGACAAAGTGGTGAGAGAACCGGCTTCTTGGATCTCTCCTTTCATTTATTTCTGCAATATTGTAAGGGAATAGACACTGCCCTTGCATCTTAGCAAGAGGTAAGACCTTCCCACATGGCCTCTTCCTCTCATTCTCTCATGTCTATCGACAAATTCAATGGGTCCAATTTTCATACTTGGCAAATCAAAATCAAGTGCCATCTTATGAAAGAAGGTCTTTGGGACGTTGTTCACCATGCTGCTCCCGAAGATCCCGACATTGAGCAAGTTGTCACTGCCAAGAACGACAAAGCCTATGCTATCATCTTGCTCGGTCTTGGGGATGATTACATTCATCACATCTCCGACATACAGTCTGCTCCTCAAGCATGGATCACTTTGGATACCCTTTTTGGACCCGGATCTAAAAACTCTAAGATTGCACTTATGATCTCATTCTTTGATCTACATATGCAAGAAGGAGCTACTATAGCCTCTCATGTCAATTATCTTCGGAGTCTTATGGTTCAGCTTGCATCAGAAAAGTCTCCCATCTCCGAAGATATTGCTATTGCTGTGCTTCTCAAAAGCTTACTTGACACCTATGCTACTCTTGTCACTACCTTCAAGTATCACAATAATCCTTCTCTTGAAGGTATCATCAATGCTCTCCAAGAGGAAGAAAGAACTCAACAACGAAAGGTAACTGACAATGCATTTTTAGCAAAGAAAGGAAGTTCTAAGGTAAGAAAGCCTTGCACCCATTGTGGCAAAACTAATCATATGGAGAAGGATTGTTTCAAGGCTCATCCATGCACCATTTGTCGTGATAATCACCGGGAGAGGGACTGCTACTCCAAACCCTCTACATCAGCCCCTGCATCTACCTCAGCCCATGTTGCTACAACATCTCCATCAGCAGATCCTGCTGTTCCTTCCTCATATGATGAGAAGTGGGCTTTCTGATTACTTCATATTTCTTGTCTAGCACTTTGACCACCGATGATGTAGGTCAAGGGGTTCTAGTGTTCTGCTTTTGGACCTGAGGAGGGAATGTCTCCAAGGTCTATCTGTTTGTTTACAGTCAATCTTCTGTCTATCTAGTCTTGTCTGTCTATCTATTTGTCTATCAATCTGACTGTGTTTTGGTTTAGATCCATCTTGTCCCTACCCTTGTGGACCCATATGAGGATATCACTTGAGGAGGGGTGTCTCAGGATCTTTGTCTGTCATGTCTTCTATCTTGTCTCTCAGTCTATCAGTCTTTATGTCTGTCTTCTAGTCTTGTCTTTCTGTCTTACTCCTAGTGTCCACTTAAGGAGGGTGTTGGAGATAAGTGCACACTAAGTGTACTATTTCCCTAGTCTACATTTGTCTAAGTCTAGTCTAGTCTTTGTGTCTTGAGTGTGTGCCATGTGGCACCTCTACAATTATCCCATAAGCACTCTTGCTTTATGTCTTGTACTTTGGCCCATATATTCATGGGTCACATCATTGCAATCTATCTATCTAGCTTGTGTCTTGTCTACACTCTTCTCAAGGTACTTCTTGTCTTTCAATCTTGTTATTATTTCACTTCTAGTTTTCTAGTTTCTAGTTCTTGCTTCCATATTCCAACATGACCACCATGAGATGGCATGAGAAACAATGAGACTAGATGTATGCTTGACACTGCAAGAGGCAACTCCTTGAGGGGGGGTATGTTGGGATAAGTATGATCAAGGGCTTGCTCTATGGTGCATGTGTGCATCTAGGGGAGTCACATGTGTGTTTGTGTGTGTTGTAAAGGCACATCAAGTGCTATGATGTGTCTAGTGTGTGACCTAAGTGATGATGAAAGACAAAGGCAATCCCACTGATGTAGGGATTGATTCCCACTGATGTAGGGGCTGATTGCCACTTATGTAGGGAAGGTATTACCTTCTCCCCCTTTCTATAAGAGAGAGTCATCTCTCTCATAATCCATAATAGAGAACTACCATCTTTCTTTCATTGTGCTCTCACACCTCTTGCAAGATGCATCTTTTCTATCCTACGGAATTCTACACAGCCTACCCCCGGCAGCCTACCTCGTCCTCCCCCCCTGCAGCCCCCCCCCGCCTTCTCTCCTCCTCTTCCCCTCTCTCCTACCCTCTCCTGTTCTCCTTCCTCCTGCACCCATGTTCCAGGGCGTCCTGGGCAGCAGTTTCACGGACGGAGCTTTTCAGTGTTTGAATCGGCCTTTTCACATCGATTGGCGAATGGACCTCCATTCAGCCAATCTTCGTCCATTTCCACCGGCCGCGAGAACCGTCATTTTTTCAAAAGACGAGTTGTAGCAGCTCAAGAAAGATGTGGAACTAGAGGGCTCCACATCACTTTTCGCCCGCATCTTTGAAGGTACGAAACGAAGAGAGAGAGAGAGTGCAGGTATAAGACGAGTCGATTCATAGTAGTCATGTCAAATCTTAGATAACTTGAAAACACACAAGTACAAAGTACTTGTACCTAGACCTAGGACTAGGTGTCCTAGGTGTCACATAGGACAAAGTGTCCTATGTGGCCTAGAAGGCACTAACACTATAAGTGCCTACACTTATGCCTACAAGGCACATACCATGGCCTATAGGGCATCACTAGAACCACCAGAAGATGGCGGGCATCACTAGAACCACCAGAAGATGGCCTACAAACCCCCCTCCATGGGATGGGCTGAAGTACTCTGGAAACGTCTCAGAATACCTGGTAGTTTCTGGTCATGGTGGCACATGCTCATCCAAAAGTATATAGCCACCTATGAATGTACAAGGAATGTCAGATCATGTAACAAAGGAACCAAGTGTAAAGCTTGTCGGAAGACTTCGAACTTGGGACGAGGAAGTGCCTTTGTAAACATATCTGCGATGTTATCCTCTGTGGGAAGATAGGACAACTCTATGTCTCTTGCTGACAACCGCTCTCGAACATAATGATAGTGAACTTCAATATGCTGGTACGCGCATGAAACACTGGGTCACGCGCAATGGCCAAAGCACTCTGGCTGTCAGTGTAGACAATAGTGGAGGATGTCTGGCAAATACCGATATCTGTAAGTAACTGTCGAAGCCAAACACACTCTACTGTAGCGGTGAAAGTTGCCCTATACTCAGCCTCACAGCTAGATGTGGCAACTGTCGGTTGCTTCTTGCTGAGCCAAGAAATACATGAATTGCCAAGCAAAAACAATTGCCAGTATGTGACACTCTGGTGTCGGAACATCCTGCCCAGTCACTATCCGTGTTAGCATGCATGGTAAGTGAACCCTGATCACCGTAGAAGAGGGCTAAATCCTGAGTGCCTCTGAGATATCTGAAGACTCTCTTCACTGCCTGCCAATGCTGTGAACTGGGCATGTGCATGAATCTGCTGAGCTTAGATACTGCATACTGCAAGTCAGGTCTGGTGTGACATAAATAAATAAGGCATCCAATAGCCTGCTGATAAAGAGTGATATCACATGGTGGGCTCCCATCATGAGCTGAGAATTTGAAGCCAGGGTCCACTGGAGTAGAGATTGGCTTGCAATCCTCAAACTGAAAACGATCAAGGAGTTGTCCAATATACTTGGACTGAGACATCATGATACCCCCCTCAACATGAGCAAACTGAATGCCCAAATAATAATGGAGCCGTCCCATGTCTGACATGTCAAAAATCTACTGCAAATCAGCCTTGAAAGCTGCAATTTGCTGAGTATCTGGGCCCGTGATAAGCATATCATCCACATATAAAATCAGCACTAAAAAATCAGATCCACTCCCACGGAAATAAAGAGTGGGTTCTGTGGGACTATTCTGAAAACCAAGGGATAGTAAGTGTGCATGAATTTTGGCATACCATGCCCTGGGTGCCTGCTTCAAACCATAAAGGGCTTTTCTAAGCCAGCATACCTTATTTTCAGAATTAACAACCCCAAAGCCAGGAGGTTGTGTGACATAAACTTCTTCCTGCAGATCCCCATGAAGAAAAGCGGTCTTGATGTCAAGTTGGTGCACTTGCCAATGATGATGGGCTGCAATGGCAATGACACATCGAATGGTAGTAATCCTGGATGTGGGAGCAAATGTCTCCTCAAAGTCAATGCCTTGTTGTTGGGCATACCCTTTTGCAACAAGACGGGCTTTGTATCGATCTATGCTGCCATCAGATTTCCTTTCTAATTTGTAGACCCACTGCATTCCAATGGCATGCTTGCCAGGTGGGAGATCTACTAATTCCCATGTGTCATTTTTGGCAATAGATTGTAACTCAGCTTTCATTGCATCCATCCACTCTTTGCTGTCAAAAGCATCTTTATGGCACAAAGGCTCTTCATTGCAAGCTGTAGCAAGGAGTGCAAACTCAAGAAAGTGACCATGCTGTCTATTCCCTGATCTTGTCCGGGCAGCAAAAGGTTGATCTTGTTTGCTGTCTCTCAAGGTATCAAGAAGCCATCTGGGAACTTGCCTTTGCTGTCTATTGACAGCTCTTTCTTCAATGACTGCATCATGAGTAGTGGGATCATTTTGTGCCGGAAGAGAAACCTGCAAATCAGCATGAGGTTGAGGCTGATTATTGCTTAGTGGAGGGCCTGCAGGAGGCTCATGTTGCTGCTCAAAATCCTCCTCTGATGATGGCAGAGGTAACCAAGAGTCAAAGGCATCAAACATGTCAACATCTGGCTTTGCTTTGCAGTCCACAATAGGAGAAGCTGAATGTTCAGCAAAGATCACATCTCTACTGACAATAATCTTCCCAGTATTTGGTTGATATAACCGATACCCTCTGCTCTGTTGGCTGTAACCAATGAATATGCATTTGATTGCCTTGTCATCAAGCTTATGTCTGAGCTGAGATGGGACATGAACATATGCAAGAGACCCAAAAACTTTCATATGTGAAAGTGAAGGCTTCCTGCCTTTCCATGCTTCATAAGGTGTAATAGTCTTTAATGCCCGTGTAGGTGATCTATTCAGCACATAGTTGGCACACATTACTGCATCAAGCCAAAATTTATTAGGCAAAGACTTGGCCTTAAGCATGCATCTGGCCATCTCCATTGTGGACTTGTTTTTCCTTTTAGAAATAGGATTCTGCTGAGGAGTGTAAGGAGTAGTGCATGAGTGAATAATGCCCCGTGAGGATAGAAATGCATCAAACTCCTTTGACATATACTCACCCCCCCTATCTGTGTTGAGGGTGACAAGCTTGCATCCTGATTCATTCTCAACCATATTCAGCCATCTCTGAAAGCATAAGAAAACTTCAGATTTGGCCTTTAAAGGATATACCCAGCAATACCTTGTGAAATCATCAATGAGAGTCATGAAATACTTGTATCCTCCAATGGCATTTGTCCTCATTGGGCCACAGACATCACTATGTACTAGCTGCAATTTCCTTTGTGAGAGTTTTGGACAATTCTTTTGAAAAGGAAATCGATGCATCTTACCCAAAAGACGACCCTCACACACATGTTTGGAAAGTGTGTGAGTCTGAGGTACATCATTTGCCATTTGCTGTGAATGTAGCTTTGCAAGAGCTCTATAATTGAGATGGCCCGTTCTCTCATGCCAAAGATGAGTTTCAGCAAGCTGTGAGTCTGAAATAGCCAATGCTTCAATAGAAAGTGCAGCTGAATGATGATCAAGGTGATAAAGCCCTTTTTGCAAAGTGCCAGTGAGAACTATGGGATTGTCATCACGAAGATCATATACTAGGCATCTGTAGCCATCAAAAATTACTCTGAAACCTGAAGTAGCAATTGCTGAAATTGAAATCAACTTGACTTCAATGCCAGGCACAAAGAGATTATTTGTTAGAGTGATAGGATAGCTGGAAATGGATGTGAGCTGCACATCTCCAACTCCTTTTACAGCATATGAAGCATTATTAGCACATGTAAGAGTCACCCCCCGAGGTGCATCAGCTAGAGATGCAACAACTGTCTGCAAGATGTGACATGCTTGGAAGCACCACTATCAAAGTTCCAGGACTGAGCATCATTAGCAGTAAAGAGTGCATCAGCTTTGAAGGGAGCAAATGAGCAATGGACAGCCCATGCCCAATCATCCTGAAGAGCATGTGCACGTGGAGCATCTACTGGCTCATGGGATTCAATGGCATGTGAGGCATTAACTGTCAATCCTGCTTTCTTTTTCTCCGAAGCAATGCGCTTCCTGCATTCTGAAATGTCATGTCCAGGCTTGCGACAATAGTTGCATCTTTTTTTCTTTCCCTTATCTGCTGTATTTTTAGATGCATGGGAGGAATTGCAGCTGCTATGCGTAGAGGAATTGCAGCTGCTGTGTGCAGATTTTGGCTTGCCCATAGGCTTGGAAGCCTTGCCTCTTCCTGCTTGCTGTGAAGCAAATGCATGATCGGGAATAATGGCTTGTCTTTTAGCTCTACTTTGCTCTTCCTGCAAAAGCAAAGTAACTAGCTGGTCAAAAGAATAGTGGTCTGGATTACCCATGGCCACTAATCGAAGGGTTGTAGCAAACCCTTGATATGTATCCGGCAGTCCATTCAATGTGGTACTGACAAGCTGTGAATTTGGCACCACCTCATCAATGTTGGCAAGCTGTTCCATGAGGTCCTTGACCTTTGTCAAATATGCATCCATTGACTCACCTTCATTCATATTCACTTCCTGTAATTGCCTTCTCAAATATGCAACACGAGCTTCATTGCGTATCTGATAGAGAGAGCCAATTTATCCCAAGCATCCTTTGCTGTCCTGCAAGACCGGATGTGTGGAATAATGATTCTCTTGCATGATAAAGCAATGCATGAATGTGCATTTGCATCTCTTGCATCCCATCTTGACTGTTCTTGAGTTGGAAGAGCAGCAGCAGGAGTGCTAGAGGAAGAGGCATCAGGAGGAGTACCACTTGCAGAAGGTGCAGCAGTAGAACCAACCACTGTCGCATTGGCTGGCCTCAGATCAGCCCCAGAAACAATATTCCACAAATGCTTTGCAACAAGAATATGTTTCATGAGATAAGACCACATCGGATAGTTGGTGCCATCCAACTTGTCATCTTCACGAAGAACTCCAAATAAATCTTGACCATAGCAACTGTGATAACCTGTAAAAGACCTGAAAACCCGAAAGCCTCAAGGCTATCACTGCAAAAAGCTGGCTGTCCCAAAAATGACAGCAAATGTCTGCAAATTACTGACCCAAATCAAAGGGCAAATGCAGATCTGACCCAAATGTGACTGTGACAGGCAATGTTCACTGCAAAAACAGCAAATTTGGCAAAAGCCCCAAATTTATTGAGGGCAAATAGGCCAAAAGAGGGCAAATGTAGAAAAGCTCCAAATTTTGCTGAAATTTTGCAAATGTGATCCAATGTCCTGCAAATGTAACTGAATGTCCTGCAATCTAAGCCAATGTACTACAATTTAAACAAGAAATTGCAGACTAAATCCCAAAACTCCAATATTCTTGCAAGAAACTGCAATCAAAGGAGGTGAAAGGAAATGAAAGCCCCAAATTTGCCAATGTCCTGCAAAAGCCGCAAAACTGCAAATGTTTGTAGATGACTGCAGTGAGACCAAGAACCTAATTCAAGCCAATGCCAAGACAGGTACGGAACTTGTGATGAAACTGTACGGAATACCCAGATCAAGTACAAGTTGTACGACTGAAGTACGTGTGTACGGGAAGCTGGTACAGGCTATTGACGACTGATCTATAGGTACGGTGCAAGTACCTTGTACGGAGTTCCTACGCAGGTACAACTGTACGGTGAAAGTACCTTGTACTCCTACGCAGGTACAGTTGTACGGCGTAGGTACCTTGTACGGCAAACTGAAGGTACGACGAACTGAAGGTACGGACGTGCAGTATGGCAAAGCGACGCACAGGTATGGACGTGCAGTACGACAAAGCGACGCGCAGGTACAGACGTGCAGTACGAACGCAAATACCAGGACTTCCGTACGACTGTACGGAAGGGAATGCAGTTACACCTTTTGTTTGGAAAGCTGGACGCCTGGATCTTGGACAGCAGCTGAAGAGCCTCGAATAGGCTGGGAATGTGTCTACCAGCAGGGCAAAAAACTCCCAATGAGCAATGGAGGACTCGGGGGCTGAGGAGAGCTGAAAGCCTAGAGCAATACCTGCTCTGATACCACTGAAGGTACGAAGAGAGAGTGCAGGTACAAGACGAGTCGATTCAGAGTAGTCACGTCAAATCTTAGATAACTTGAAAACACACAAGTACAAAGTACTTGTACCTAGACCTAGGACTAAGTGTCCTAGGTGTCACATAGGACTAAGTGTCCTAGGTGGCCTAGAAGGCACTAACACTATAAGTGCCTACACTTATGCCTACAAGGCACATACCATGGCCTATAGGGCATCACTAGAAACACCAGAAGATGGCGGGCATCACTAGAACCACCAGAAGATGGCCTACACTCTTTGGGTCACACCCTTCTAGATCACAGACTAGAGACTGGATGCGGGCGGCGTTACCAGGAGATCTCGCCCCACACCTTAGGGATATTCGACTTTTGGGACGTGGATTCTTCCAAGTGGTTTTAAACTCCCACGAGTCCACAACCCTTGTTCTCAAAGCTAATTCTCTGGCTTTGGGTTCGAGGAGGATCTTTCTTTTGCCCTACACCTTGGGCTTCGTCTGGTCGAGGAGGACAGTCAAGTCACATCATTGTTCATTAGATTTCTTGGTCTTCCTCAGGTCTACCATCGACTTTTTGCCACTATCGGAGCCACATTTGGAGTGGTCACTGAGATCCCCCCCGTTCCTGGCATGGCTTCTTTCTCGGCAGAGGCAGTCAGAGCGGACGGGGTGCCTCGAGTTAGGGTCATTGTCTCTGACCCTAACATCTCAGATGACCACACCATGCTTCAGCGTCCAGATGGCTCTCTCTTTCGACAAAGAGTCGAGATTGCAGGTAGACAGGACCAATGTAGGATTTGCAGGACCCTTGGGCACTTTGCTAGAGACTGCCCAAGGAAGAGAAAAAGACCCAAGAGGTCTTTTGGTGCGGCTCCTTCACATACTACCCCGACTGCACCTCCCCAGCGCCCTGTACCACGCACTCCAGGACCACCAGGAGCAGCAGGGCGCCATGCTTCGTGCACCCCAAGACCACCAGGGGCACCAGGGCGCCCAAAGCCCACAGCACACCTAGTACCACGATGGAGAGTGATCAGAGCGGCTCCCTTACCTCAGGAGGAGACCTTTGATTTGGTTCAGACAGACGCCATCCAGACTCCAGAGGTGGATGTTGCTGCAGCCCCAGACACTACAGTTTCACATCAGGAGGGGCCTTTAGATGCACCAGCCCCAGTCACCTTATTTTCTGATCATGAGGGGGCTACCGATACTTCTTTCCCACAGACTGTTCCTGCCACAGTCAGGACGACTGAGGGAGTGCATGCACAGATGAGGACTCCAGATTCCTGTTCAGCCCAGTCACAGGCCTCCTCAGCCCCTAGCTCAAGTTCTGCTGATAGAGGCCTGGCAGGTCCTCCTCCATCTTCCACGAGTGCAGGTCTTCTTCGCACTTCTCGGCTAGACTTGCTTCTTAGGAACTCTTTTTGGGCAGTGGCAGATTCGGCGACTTTCATGGATGATGAGGAGTTTGTGCCCTCTACCTTAGGGGTCCCGGTCATTGGGATTCCTTTTGATAGGGCCTCCCTTTCAGCAGGTGTGGGGATTCTTTCACCTGTTGAGTTTCTTGCCCTCAGCAGGAGTGTTTCGGCCTAGGGGAAGCTGGTCTCCTCTACTAGGTCGGGTAAGCCTTTCCATCCAGCATCCTCCTGTCATGAGGATAGTCAGCTAGAACATACAGGGCCTAGGCGGAGTTCCACGCCGTCGTCATAGGCAGTTGATCCGGAATTTGCTTCATTCAGGTGTCACTGGAGGTGCTATTGATATCCTTTTTATCCAGGAACACAAGTTGGATGCCAGTGATTGCTCTAAGTCTGGCAAACTACTTTCAAGACATACCTTTTGGTCGCCTACTATGGGCACTAGGGGAGGTACTTGCATTTCGGTCTCTCCTTCTATTCTCCCCTTGGTTGCTGGTCATGGCATTATCTCCCCCTCTAGAGCTTGGATTTTGATTGGAGGGCGTAAGATTGGTCTTCTCAATCTTTATGCCCCCAATAACAGAGGGGAGCGGGTCTCCTTTTGGAAGGAGTTACTCTCTTGGGCCCCCATTGCAGATTCTTGGATCATTGGTGGCGATTTCAACATGGTTGAGTTGCCATCAGACAAAAAGGGAGGCAGACAAGGTGAAATTCATTCTTTGGAGAGGGCAGCCTGGGATGCCTTTCTCTTTCAGTACAGTGGTAGGGACACTTGGTTTGATGATGCCTTTCATGTTATGCCTCAGTCACTCCTGTACTCTTGGTCGAACAGGAGAGTACACATGCCCATCCATGCACGTATTGACAGATTTTATGTAGACGATTGGGCACTTGACAGAGATGGATCTGTATGCATTTCTACTGGGGTTTCCACCTCAGATCATTGTCCAGTGGTGCTGCAGATTCTTGAGCCTCATCGGAGAGGACGCTCTGCCAGTGTCAGGATTTCGGATGCTTTTTATGCAGAGGAGAGCCTCACGGAGGCTATACAGATTTGGGTTTCTCACATACAGGGTGGACTTGCCCGCCCATCTCAGGTAGCTGCAGCCTTATCCGGAATTAGTGACTATCATCATACAGTTGCTGATTCGAGGAGACGTGAGATTCTCAGACGTGAGTAGTTAGCGTCCCTTCAGAGGGAAGAGCAAAAGAGGCCCATAGATGCTTGGATATAGGAGCGCCTTGCTGCAGCAAGGGCTCATATACAGACATTGTTGGATCAGAGAGCATAGTATGCCTTTCATGCACGGGAATCCTTTTGGATTCAGATGGGTGGCAGGGTTAACAAACACTTTTTCTCTACTCATGGGCCCAGACATAGTAGAGATAGTGTCTTGCAGCTTGTTGACTCAGACGGGGTGTTACAGTCAGATCCTGCGTGTAGCTTCAGAATTTTTTGCATCCCTTCTTACTGTAGATCCGGGCACACAGGCCATAGATGATGCCAGAGAGGTTATTTGGCAGTGTATCCTTGTATTGGTGAAGGATGAGATGTATGTTTCTCTTGATGCACCTTTCACCAATGCAGAATTTGTGAGAATAGGGAGAGAGGGAGAGAGAGAGAGAGTGAGCTGAGAGCTGAAAGCTTAGTTGCAAATGAAGAGTATAAGAGTACAACTGAAAGAGTGAGAGATAAGGTTTTGTCCTAGTGACAAAACCTTAGTAGTCACTAACCATAGTTAGTGGACTAACTGCGGTTAGGGGGGAAAACCTCTTAAAGAGGGAAAAGTGCCCCTAACTAGCTTATTAAATTACATTGGTCATTGCTGAATTATATCTATAATTCTAACACCCCCCTGCAGTGCCAATGTCATGTACAAGGCTGATTAATCACCAAACGGATATAAGTTCAGGGCACTGCGAAATGCCTCAAACTTTTCACGTGGTAATGCTTTGGTGAAAATATCTGCAACATTGTCATGTGTGGACACAAAGATCATACTGATCTCTCTTGCATGCAACTTCTCTCTAACGTAGTGATAGTGAACCTCAATGTGCTTCGTGCGAGCATGAAACACTGGATTCTTTGCCATTGCAATGGCACTCTGACTATCAGTGAGAATTGGAGAAGGACCCTCCAATGACAGATGAAGATCAGCAAATAGACGTCGCAGCCAGACACATTCAACTGTTGCTGTGAAAGCTGCCCTGTACTCAGCTTCACATGATGAGGTAGCCACTGTAGATTGTTTCTTGCTCAGCCAGGAAATGCAAGCTTTACCCAAAAAGAAACAATTGCCACTAGTGGACTGCCTAGTGTCATAATCACCAGCCCAATCTGAATCACTGTAGGCATGCATCTGCAAGTCAACCCCCCTGGGAAATAACAAGCCAAAAGACTTCGTGCCCTGCAAATAACGGAAGATGCGCTTAACTGCCTGCCAATGCATAGTTTTTGGGCTGTGCATGTACTTGCTCACCTGAGATACTGCAAACTGAATATCAGGTCTAGTGTTGCAGAGATATATGAGGCATCCAACGGCCTGACTGTAAAATGTGGCATCAACTAATTCTCCTGCATCATGCATTGCGAGTTTCCAGCCCCGGCTCCATAGGAGTGGCTATGGGCTTACAATCATGCATGTTAAATCTGTCCAAGAGTTTCTGCACATACTTGGACTGAGACATAACAGTGCCATGTCTCTCTTGAGAGAACTGGATCCCCAAATAAAGTGAAGCAGCCCCAAATATGACATGTCAAAGTTGGTCTGCAAATCAGCTTTGAAATCTGCAATATTATCTTCATTGGACCCTGTGAGCAGTAAGTCATTGACATTCATATGCAAGGCATCCAAAGACTCGGAAATGATCCACTGAAGGCTTTCTCCCATTCCATAACTCATAGGGAGTTTTTGTTTTCAAAGCCGTAGTGGGAGCCCGATTTAAGATGTAGTTGGCACACATTAGACCTTCAAGCCAGAATTTGTGAGGCATGTGTTTGCTTTTCAGCATACATCTGTCCATCTCCATAAGAGTTCTATTTTTCCTCTAAGCTTTGCCATTTTGCTAAGGGGTCAGCCTCACTGTGAGCTGATGCACAATACCCTTGCCTTTCAGAAAAGCACCAAAATCTGCGGACAAGTATTCCCCACCTCTATCTGTGCGCAATGTCTGTATCTTGAGTCCGGTTTCATTTTCAACCATGGCTGAAAAGTGTTTAAACACCATGAACACTTCTGATTTGCGCTTTAGCCCAAAAACCCAAGTGAAATTGGAGTGATCATCAATAAAAGTAACAAAGTAGAGATGACCACCCAATGATGGAGTCCTCATGGGACCACAGACATCACTGTGTATAAGCTGTAATTTCCGGACAGCTTTAACTGAACCATCCTTTTTGAAGGGGAATCTATGCATCTTGCCTAAAATGCACCCTTCACAGGCATGTGGAGGAGGTATCTCAAGAGGTGGCAATGCATCAACCATAGAGTGCTTCTGAAGCGTCATCAAGCTGTTGCAATGCATGTGGCCATATCGGGCATGCCATAATTCTGCATTCTGCATGGTAGCAGTAGGAGTAGAAACTGCAAGAGCATGGGCTGCTCTTTTCTCAAAAAGATCAAGCTGAAAAAGCCCACGCATCAGAGTACCAGATAATCTCAAGGCATAATCATTTTCTCTGTCTCGGATAGCACATTTGTCATCCTCAAAGATGACGTGAAATCCAGCCCTGTTAAGAGTGGACACTGAAAGGAGATTCTTGGTGATACCAGGCACATACAAGACATCTGAAAGTCTGAAAATTGAGCCATCAATGGCAGTAAGCTCAACTTCTCCTGTACCACGTACTGAATATGATGAGTTGTTGGCACAAGTGACTTTCTTACCAACGGGAGGTGGATGCAAGGAAGTAAAGAGACACTTCCTAGAAGTGATATGTTTGGAGGCACCGCTGTCCCAAGTATTCGGTGTTTCATTGACACTGAAAGTTGATGCATCCGTGGAAGGATCATAATTGCAAGTCAAAAAGGCATATGTATCATCACTACAAGTGGCTCTACTATCCCGAGCATCTGGAGCAGCCAGCCTAGAATCTGAAATGCAAGATAAAAAGGCATAATCCTGTCCAACAAAGTTGGCTGAAGCATCCCCACTGTCAGATGCATGAGGAGCTGAATCTGAAACAGCTATACTGGAGCTGTTTTTCTTCTCTTTTGCAAGCCTTTTCCTGCATTCTGCAATGTGATGACTTGGCTTTTTGCAGTAATGACAAAAACCCTTCTTCTTGGGCTTACTTGCATCATTTTTAGCCTTTTGTGAAGGCTGTCCTGACCCACTGGAAGGCTGATTTACTGATGTCTTTGCCTGTCCCTTTGTTTTTGACTTGAACTTTGAGAGCATAGCTTGTTCACCTGCACGTGAAGCCAAGTTTTTCCTGGTCTGCTCTTCCTGAAGCAGAAGCCCTATCAACTCATGAAAAGTGAGAGGATTTGCAACCCCCCTCAATGATAAGTTCAGCGAGGTATGAAAGCTGAGATAAGACTCAGGAAGAGAATTCAGAGTGGTGGTAATCATCTTTGAATCAGGAATAATCTCATCAATGTTCAATAATTGCTCTCTGAGATCCTGTAGCTTTGTGAGGTCGACTGACATGGAGTCACCCTCTTCCATATGTGTATTACTTAACTCTCTTTTCAAGAAAGATACCCTTGCATCATTCCGGGCTGCATACATGCTTTCTATTATATCCCACACTGCCTTCGAGGTCTTACACGACCGGATATGCGGAATGATAAATCTTTTCACTGAAAGAGAGATTAATGACAAAGCTAAGGCATCCCGTGAATCCCATCTCTTCTGCTCTGGAGTAGTGGCTATAGCTGCACCAACAACTTGTCCTGCAGCTGCACCCTGTGCACGACCTCTTCCACCTCCTTGCTGGGGAGGGGTATTAGGTGCTATACCTGCTGGTTGGATCTCACCCCCATTCACATAATCCCGTAAATTGCGAGAAATCAGAATATTGCGTACCATAAAACTCCAGAGGGAGTAGTTGGTACCATCCAACTTGTCTTCCTGTGAAAGACCACCGAACTGGAAATCATTCTGATTTTGCTGGGCCATTTCTGAGAAAGAGATTTTAGCAGATACAAAACTGAATTCCCTTATTGGGAATGAAATGCACAACTCCCAAAAAACACAACCAAGCACTGGCTGTAAATGCAACTCAGATTTCTGCACTTGCACTGTCAGAAATCTGTCCAAGCATCAAAAACTCTCAAGAATATGCCAAAAGTGCTGCAAAACACTTCAAGAAAGGCAGTATGAACTGAAATCTCCAAAATTGCTCTCCCAACACAAAAGCCCCAAAATAGGCCTGAAATTGCAACCAGAAAGGGGCAAATTGATCGAAAGCCCCAAATGTTGCAAGAATTGCGCTCTGTCTGCAAAAGCCCAAAATTTCACTGCGAAATTGCAGTGTAATCACAAAATCCCCCAATTTTTGCAAGAAATTGTACTGCAAAACTGAAAGCCCCAAATTTCGAGCTTGAAATTGCAACCAGAAAGGGGCAAAAGCACAGAAAGCCCCAAATTTTGCATTTCAGCAGAAAGCCCGAAATTTTTGGCTAACCCTCTGAATCTGCCTGCAATGTCTGCTTCACAAGCAACTATGAACCCGAAAGTACCCAAATGACTGCAAATGTCTGCACAAATACCACCAAATCTGCAAATGTTGCAGAAGAACTGCAAGAATGCCTACCAAGGATCACCGGTAGATGAAGGAAACCCTGTACGGATCTTGTGATTGGACTGTATAGTCGTGGACTGTACGGTCGTACGGAGACACACATGCGGACGAGCAGGTATGGATGTATGGACAAGCAGATCGTACGGTCGCAGGTACAGACGATGAGATTGCAAGTACGATTGGTACGAAAGCAGGTACGGCAAGTATGCGTATGTATGTACTGCGAAGTGATTGCAGGTACGATTGGTACGGAAGCAGGTATGGCAGGTACGTGTGTACGTACGGCGAACTGATTGCAAGTGCGAGCATATACAGCACGTACGACAGGTACGGCGATGATGCAGGGTACGGTAGGTATGACGATGATGCAAGTAAGGCTGGTACGGCGCTGATGCAGGTAAGGTACGGGTGCTATAGTACTGACAGCGACTGTTGTACGACGTGTAGTACAGAAGTTGTACGGCGAACGTACGGAAGCAGGTAGATGTTGGGCTGGAGCTGGGTGCAGAGAGCAGTAGCTGAAGGGAGCAGGGAGCACGGAGCTCTTGAACCCGCTCTGATACCAAATGTGAGAATAGGGAGAGAGGGAGAGAGAGAGAGTGAGCTGAGAGCTGAAAGCTTAGTTGCAAATGAAGAGTATAAGAGTACAACTGAAAGAGTGAGAGATAAGGTTTTGTCCTAGTGACAAAACCTTAGTAGTCACTAACCATAGTTAGTGGACTAACTGCGGTTAGGGGGAAAAACCTCTTAAAGAGGGAAAAGTGCCCCTAACTAGCTTATTAAATTACATTGGTCACTGCTGAATTATATCTATAATTCTAACAGAATTCAGGACTACATTACTTGCCCTTCACAAGGGCAAGTGCCCAAGTTCGGATGGACTTACCCCTTTCTTTTTTATTACTTTTTGGGAGCAGATTGGTGATCACATTACATCAGCCCTGCAGGGCGTGTGGGACTCTGGTGAGATGCCTGACTCACTTACAGATGGTCTCATTCATCTCATCCCAAAGGGGGGTAATAGGAATCTAGTGTCACAATGGAGACCCATGACTCTATTGGGCACTTTTTACAAGATTCTGGCGAAAGCCATCAGTCTGTGGCTACAGGTTTTTCTTCCAGATTTGATTCATGACACGTAGACAAGGTTTGTGCATGGCAAAAGTATTTTTGATAATTTTTTCTCATATTGGGAGGCCTTAGAATGGGCCATGTAGAGCCGCCAGAGGTTGGCCATTCTACTCTTGGACTATGAGAAAGCTTACGACAAAGTAGACTGCGATTTTTTAGAGGGTACTCTATCTCGCTTTGGTTTTTCAGATGCATGGATTAGAGGAGTATCCTCTCTCTACAGATCAGCCCATAGCCAGGTGCTTATTGGGGGGGTAAGAGGGGACAGGTCTCAGATCTCTAGATCCGCCATGGATGTCCTCTTGCCCCTTTTCTTTTTCTTTTTGTGGCGGAAGCTATGAGTATCTACCTTAGATCTCAAGCTGATATTTATGGGCTGATGCTTCCTCTCCGTCGGGAAGAAGAGCTCCTGGATAGTGAGTTGGTAGATGACACGGCTGTTTTTTTGGATGCCTCCCCTAGGACACTCGCTTCCTTCCGAACAGCCTTGGATTTATTTTGCACGGCTGCAGGTGCACACATTAATTGGCATAAATCCAATGGTTTTTGGATTTGCGATGATGACACCCTGGATTGGGGTAATGATATTGGACAGTTTGCTCCGGTGTTGGAGAGCATAAGAAGAAAGCTCCTTTTTTGGAGCTCAGCCAAACTGGACTTGGCTTCGAGAGTGGTGGTGGTTAATCAGGTTCTTCTAGCCACATCATGGTTTATATGCTCTTGTTGGTTCCACTCTAGGGATTGTATCACTCAGCTCAAGAGGCCCATATGAAACTTTTTATGTAGTGGTCTAGATGGCATCCTAGAAGAGAAGGGGGTTTGAATATCATCGACTCGGATCTATAGTGCAGAGCCTTACTCTACAAGGTCGTTGTGAGAGGACTTATGCCAGGGCAAGAGCCTTGGAAGGATTTTTTTATCAGATGCATACAGTCTCGCACGCCCACTTCAGGAGATGATTGGACACACAGTACCAGATGGGTTTTCACCACAGCCCACCTCAGATCTCCTTCTTTCCCTCTTTACATGCAGTGGCCCAGATGGGAGAGGGGCCCTACATCTACCGTGGGAGCATGGAAAGCTTTCAGGAGGCTTCCTACAGATCGATAGGCCCAGATGGTTCATAATCTCAGAGGGAGTGCAGGGAGAATCGAACAGATTTTTTTTTTCCGCAAAAAGTAGTGCTAGTTATATTACTTGAAAGCGAGAGTACAAGAAGGCCTTAAGGCCAGCGGGCTGTAATCACAAAACGGATTCAGCCCGAGCAGTCAAAAAGCTATATACAAGCCTCTTAGGGCATAATCATTGGAGAGTGGACAAACAGCCACGGTGGAGGGGCATAATGCCACTGAAGACTCTGAGTCGAGTGCTGGAAGAATAACTCCCGGTGATCCCAGTCGCGAAGGAAACGTCGTCTCTTTTCCTTCCCTGCTCGGGACTCTCCCTGGATCTGATCCCACTGACCCTTGAGCGTGTGAATAATCGTGCTCCAGATATTTGCTAGGGTCTGGGTAGTAGAAGTAGTCTGAGCTCCTACAGTCTGCGCGCATCTGAAAGTCCAGATATGCCAGCCTGCGATGCTCCCTATGATCTCCCAAACTGGGTGTCGAGGCATCGCTCCTGCATCTGTCTCTGTCAGATGCCTTGGGAAGCTGTCCATGTAAGCCCAAGTGGCCTGCGTGATGAAAAAGACGGGATCCTGTCTAGAGAACTCATAGGCCAAGTGATGCCCTGGCTCAGTGCTGCACCAACAAACGGCTCCCCAAGTGATCGGTCCTAGCTCGGGTGTAGCCCTAGCTAAGATCCCCATGATTCCTTTCCAAACCGTTTGCGCATGCGAGCAGCTCCAAAGGCAATGCTTCAGGGACTCCTCCTCGTGAAAACATATCTGGCAATGCCCCTCCTGCCCCATCTGTCTCAGCCAGCTGCCAACTGGAAGCCCCTTGTGTGCCACCATCCAAAGGAAGTAGGAGATCTTCCTCGGACGCCAGCTAGCCCAAAGAGTCTTCCAAAAAGTGCGAAGAAAGACCAAGGATATCCCCTGGGCATACCATCTATGTGCCTGTGTGGGTAGCCCACGCTGGAGAGCCCCAAGAGCACGCCGACCAGTGCGTGCACTGTAAGAAAAGAAGGGGGTAGGGTTCTCTGAGGTCTCCGATGGTAGCCAACGCCACTCCCGTGGGTCCCACTCCACCTCTGACAAGGAGCGGCCCTCCCATATCCAGAGTCTCCAATCCTGGTCCTGCATAATCAGGGGGTCTATATGCCACGTCTTCCCTTGCAGCCCTACAATGCGTAGGCGCTGCCAGGGAAGCCGTGGGTCGATCACGGCCTCTCTGCTCTGTAGGCGACTGTCATCAGTGATGGAGAAGAAGTGTACCGAAGAGTCCGAGAAGAGGCCGGCCACCACCAAAGGAATGCCTCGTGGAGTGAACTGTCCAAGCCATCTCTCATCTCTCGGGAAGAGCGGTCTGGTGTCTACGGGGATCCTCCAACCTGCAGGGATGGCAGCAGCAATCTCCGCTCGCCGAGCCTGGATCCCACGTGCCGTACCTACTGCTGCTGCCAGCTCACCTGGGCTCAACTGACTGTAGATGTCCCTCCAAACCCGGAACGAGCGCACGGGCCCACGCTCCCAGAGCGCCCAAGGGATATGGGATCTCTCTCCAAGCTGACGACCTGTATCATCTGTCACCTGGCTGTTCCAGATCAGGGGCTGTCTGTCTGTCTCCTCTCGGCAGCTAGGGGGGACCTGAGAAAGGCTGTGTCGCAACTTTCTCCAGACCGAGATGAGGCTACGGAGGAAGGGGGAACGGGGCTGAGTCAAAGGTGCTGAAGTGAAGATCCAACGGATAGAAGGCTGCCAAACACTCCCTAACTAGGGGGTACATCCACTGAGACCATGCTGTAGCAAGAGCTTCCACGTCTGTCCTCCTGGGGTTAGGCCGCGAATGACTAGCTTGCCAAGAAGTGCCTGACTCTGAAGCTCTGGATCTATGATGCTGAGGCCGCCCTCTGCCTGGGGGAGAATGACCGTCTGCCAGGCGACCCTAGCTCTGGTGGTGCCGGAACCGTCTGAGCCAGACCATAGGAAGTTCTGCACCAGTCTCCTCAGCTGGGCTACACAAGACCTCGAGAAACACCAGCAAGAGCTATATACCAAGCAGTGGCAAGAAGGACCTGGTTGACCACAAGGGCCCTGCGTGCCAAGGAAAGCCGAGCCGTGCTCCAGAAAGCAAGCTTCCGTCGTATGGAGGCTAGGACCGGCAAGAACTGTTGAGCCGATGTGATGTCCAGGCCTACCTGGAATCCCAGGTAACGTGTCGTCTGTCCTCTGGGGATCCAACGAAACCCCAGGAAAATACCCCACTGTGAGCTGGCTCCCGGGTCCGTAAGAAAACCAACTGACTTATGCCAGTTGATTTTCGCTCCAGCCGCAAGGCAAAACATCTCTAGGGACAGTCTCACTCGCTCCAGTGACTCGACATCATCCTGCACATATAGGGATGTGTCGTCTGCATACTCGGAGTCCAGCAGCTCGGCATCCTCTTGAATAGGGAGACGCATCCCGCGAAGACCAGTGGTGCGAGATCGAAGGAAGTGTGTCATGGGCTCCGCAAAAAATAGGAAGAGGTAAGGCGCTATTGGACAGCCCTGACGCACCGAGCGCTCGAGTTTGAATCTCTCCCCCATCCTGCCGCTAATGATAACCCAACTGGAGGCCGATCTGTAGAGGCTAGCAATTCCTCTAATCCACTCGTCCGGAAAACCGAACCGAGCGAGTGTACCTTCCAAGAAGGACCAGTCTACCCTGTCGTACGCCTTTTCAAAGTCAAGAAGGAGTATGGCAAGGTGCTGGCCACTGTGCTGGGCCCATTCCGTCGCCTCTGAGAAAGTGAAGATGTTGTCCAAGATGCTGCGATCTTGGACAAAACCAGTCTGGGTGTCATGAATCAGGTCGTGTAGCAGGGGGCGGATGCGACTGCTGATCATCTTGGCGAGGATTTTGTAGGCGGTCGGGAGGAGGGTGATTGGGCGCCACTGTCTGATCTCCTGGCGGTCCCCCCCTTTGGGAATGAGGCAAATCAGGCCTGTCGCAAGGCTCTCTGGCATCTGCCTGCTGGAGATGTGCTGGAAGGCTGCGAGCAAGGGCCGGTGGATCTGCTCCCAAAAGGTGGTGAAGAAAGCTCTAGAGAGGCCATCCTCACCTGGGCATTTCTGCCCATGAATAGCACTCACCGCATCCTGCATCTCCGCAACAGTGAAAGGTGCGAGAAGGGTATCGCTCATGCTGGGCTGCACGAGTCTCGATGTAGATCTCCACACCTCCTCCTTGCAAAGGAGACCACGAGGGCCTGGGGGCTCCTGCTGGAATAAGGATCTGTAGAAGTCTGTCGCCAAGTCCCGGACCTCATCTGGATCTGTCCTGACACTACCATCCTGCGCCCTAAGAGAACGGAGCTGTTCCCCTGCTGACCTCTGTCCAGGAGTCCTGAAGAACTCCCTGCACATCCTGTCGCCTTTCCTAGCCCAGAAGGACTTGGAAGCATGAAATGAAAACTCTGAGCGACGCTGGGTGATCTCCTCTAGCATGGCCCGGGCCCGAAACTCCTGCTGTCTGAGCTCCTCAGAGCCTGGAGAAGACTGCTGCATCCTCTGAATCGAGGCGAGGTCACGTCTGAGACCCCTCTCCCGCGCCCAACACCGCTGTCTGACCTGAACCGCCTCCTGCTGGCAAATGCGGCTAGACTCATCAAGTGCCTGAGCTACCTGTGCCGCCATATCCCTAGTAGGGTCCCACTCCTGCTCCCAAAGGTCCACTATCCTGTTGTGAACCGCTGCTCTGGTGTAGATGGACTCTGGGATCCGGCATGAACGTGGAGGTGAGGACTGAGAGGCCGAGTCCAGGGTTAGGATGACTGGGGCATGGTCTGAAAGTGTCGTCCCTGGAACCACTCCTGACTCTCCTCCTCTGCCAAGTGCCCAATCACTGACATAGAAACGGTCCAGTCGCTCCAGGAGTCTGCCTCCCTCCCTCCCTCCTGTAACCCCAAGAGAAGTCCAGACTCCCAGGCCATCTGCGAAAGGAAGACTCCCTCCAACTGTCCCGACCTCCCACTGCAAAGAGGAAGGAGTCCCAATCTGCCTGCTCTGCCTGAGCTATACCGAGGAACTCTGGGCCCCTTCCCTGTTGATCCTCTAAGGTCTCAAGGTTGTTGAAGTCCCCTCCTACAATCCAAGAGTCCATCTCTGGCAATAGGTCTGTCAAGGATCTCCAAAAAACGGATCTACGTCTGAGATCAGTCGGGGCGTAGATATTGAGGATGCCGATGCGGGATCCCTCAATATGCAAGGCCACCCAAAGCGCACGTCCTGGGATCAAGGTACAAGAACCAAACACATGCTGAACTAGAGAAGCGTCGATGGAGGTACAGACGCCCCTGCTTCTCCCCTGCTCGCCAATCGAAGGTTCCCAGTAGGTGTGGGAGCGTCCTGTGAGGACCTTCCCACAAATACTAGTCTGTGAAGCCGAAAGCTTGTGTTCCTGTAGTAGGAGCACATCTATCTTTCCCACCAAAGCTGGCTGGAGCTCCTGTCTGAGCACCATCTTCCTAGGGCCACGGGTGCCTGATGAGTGGGACCCGTTGACGTTCCAAGAGATAATGCGTAAACTCATGAGGAGGGAAGGTGGGCCACAAACAGCTGTCTGCTTGCGGTCGAAGTCAAAGTGGTCGGAGGATGTCCTGTGTGGAGACGAAGGCGCTTCT
Organism: Dipteris shenzhenensis; assembly: GCF_047967505.1. Lineage (NCBI taxonomy): Eukaryota > Viridiplantae > Streptophyta > Polypodiopsida > Gleicheniales > Dipteridaceae > Dipteris > Dipteris shenzhenensis. Next base: position 2,856,135 of record NC_141613.1, read on the forward strand.
GTGAAGGTTTCGAAGGAGAGGCCGGATCATCGGACCCATCCTCTAAAACCTTCAGCAGAGGGGAAAGGCCCTTCGTCCCGTGATGGTAAGCTCTCTCTAACTAGCTCGACGCCTCTGCCAAGGAAATGCTGTAGAAGCCCGCAACCTCTGAAGTCCTCCAGGGGCGAAGCCCTTCCACGTAGGCCCACTCCAGAGGTGGTCTAATAATGACCAGGAGTCGAAAACGTTTGGCGCTGTGGCGCCAACGCAGATGAACATCTCCTTCCTACCGCTGCTGCTGAAGAAGCTCCGCTGCTCTGCTACCAATCCAGTCCTGCACCTGCTCCTGGGTCTGGTCTCGTATCGTCTCCCAAACATTTTCATTCGTCCATTGCTCATTCCCTTCACTGGAGATAGTGAAGGAATAGCTAGGACCATCGTGCGGAGCCAGGATGGACACCTTACCCTCCGCTCCCTTGCGGAGGAAGAAGATGCTGATGTCTAGGCATGCGGGAAAGGAGCCAATACCCGCTGCATCCAAGTAGTCCCAAGGACCTGCTCGGTAAAACTCCAATGGAAGAGCTCTAGGAGCAGCCCTTGGGCTTGGGGATGAAGATGAGGAGTCTGAACCTGAGGGAGGGGTGTTGGCCACCTGTGGGGAAGGGCCTATCCCCGCCGTCGGGCCCGTAGGGATAGACGAGGGTGAGGACTGTGCAGGCTTCGGGGCTGAAGGTGGCGCAGGTGGGGGGGGGGATTCCTTCTGGATCATGCTCGAGGAAGAGGGTGGAGAGATTCTGTACCCGTGAAGCGAGGACATGAGCACGCCTGGTGCCCGAAGCCATGGCATCTCAGACACTGGTTGGGGCGACCAGTGACCAGAATGCGCTGCGTCACCACACCTGTGTCCGTCTCTATCTCGAACTCCGAAGGGATGCTCTGTGGGTCGAGGACTGCCACTTTGACACGTGGCACTCCTTGGGCTGCCGTCGCATCAACGTAAGCGTCCTGCATAGGCCAACCAAAGTGCGCCCCTAGGTCCTTGATGATCGGGCGAAGCTCGGTTGCAAGGCCTGGGAAGATAAGGGTGAATGGGTGTCGAGGAATGCGAAAGCGGGAATCGAAGTCCGCTACACTGAATCCCCTGTACCAAGGAACCATGAGGATGATCTTCCCACCCACAGAAGTAGGGGATCGCCTGACTATGTCGCTCGCAGCCTGTGCTGAAGAGAGCTTAAGCCAGAAAATGCCGTGTCCCATGAGTGCAACCTCCTCAATGTGACTGTCCTCGAGGTAGAGGGTGGACTGCAACCAGTCCCTGATGTCTGCTCGTGAAGGCGAGTAGCCAATGACCCTCCCATAAACTGATGTCTGGGAGAAGTCCTTGGCGGCCTACTTCACCAAGGAGACCTGGTGCTCTGTCAATGTAACGCGATAGGCTGGTGGAGGGGGGGGGTCCGTCTGGGCCACCGGTTCCGGGCACGTAGCCGCCATATCGCTTGACTAACTGCTAACTCTCGAGGTGGGTGAAGGGAAAAGAAGAGGAGGTAAGGGACTAAGGGTGGAAGAGGTGGGCGGGGACTAAGGGAGTGGCGGGGGAAAGGGAGGTGAGGTGAGGTGGCGGGGGAAAGGGAGGTGAGGTGGAAAAAAAAAAAAAAGGGGCGGGGGGGTGAGGTGAGGTGAGGTGAGCGGGGTGGTGTGAGGCGAGGTGAGGTGAGGTGAGTGATGTGGAGAGGGGTGCGGTGAGAGGAGCGGTGAACGGAGTGGAGCGGAGGGAAGGGGCGAGGTGAGTGGCGCGGTGGGTTGAGGCTGGTGGGCGGAAGGAGTGGGTGGGTCGAGGCGGGTGGGCAGTGGAGCGGGGGGGTTGGTCGAGGCGGGTGGGCAGAGTGGAACAGGGGGTGAGCAGAGCGGAGGGGGAGGCGGGTGGGCGGAGTGGAGCGGGGGTAGCGAGAGAGGGGAAGAGTGGCGGAGAGGGGGAACGTAGCGGAGAGGGGGAAGGTGGTCTGCGCTGCAGCAGCCGACGGAGGAAGAGAGAGGCCGGCCAGATAGCGAGGGGGGGGTAGACGGGGAGCGAAGGGGAGGGAGCTCGCCAGTTGCCTGCACTTAATTCAGATGAAAGGAGACTTATAGAATCGAACAGATTGATGGAGCCTTGCCCTTGGATTGGGTGGACACATATGACATGCCTATTACTTGTTCCACCTGGATGGGGGCATTTTCCAGATTGTGCATTCCTTTGCAAGTGATTGCTTTACGTAACACACATGAGGATGCCCTAGTCTTTGATGTTTCTTCGGGGGGCAGGTTGTCTAGATCCACAGACGGTATTTTGTTGGAGGTACCGTTTCAGCCAGCTAGGATAGTGGGCTTCATGGAGCATGGCTCTCTTTCACAGTGGTACTTGGATCCTGACCCGCTACTCATTGACCTGGCCTCATGGAGGCTGTGGCTCTGTGGAGGTGTCCCGATTAAGTTTTTGCAGTGGGATCCTGGGGAATGGGAGTGGATAGATGAAGGGCATTGAGAGAAGGGCATCCCCTTCTTTCGTTACACGGTCAGTAATGCCAGGAAATTCCAGCTCAGCTGTAGGGGTTGGAGGCCCACTAGAGCTCCTCATTGGGAGAATTTTCAGATTTCTGCAGACTTGCAGAAAATTTTTTGGCAGAGGCTATGCAAATCCCACCGGAATAGAAAAATCACTCTCTTCTTTTGGCTTTCTATTCATGGTGGGATAGCAGTGAACCATTGGAGATCCAGGTTCGGGGCTGACCCTACTTGCCCTCGTTGCCTTTCTGCTTCGGAGACAGTACAGCACTGCCTTTGGGATTGTAGACAGGCGAGAATCATATGGAAGGGGATTGCAGCACTTTTGTTCGCCTCCCCTTCTATATGACTTGGGGATCAGTGGCTTGGCTCACTCTTTCAGGGCCCCAGGTTTTCTTTGAGAGACATGACTCGTCGTCTTGGGCTCTTCACATCCGACGACACATTGTGGAGTCGTGCTCTCTAGAGGATGTTCCGGCCACTCTCTTCAGGGCTGCTCATTCCTCGGTTGACTCTCCATGGGAGGTTTTAGCTAGCATTGCAGCATGGCACATTTGGAGAGCCAGATGCACTGAGGCTATGGAGGGTTCTCAGGCTCACCCTTCTCAGACCTTGGCCAGTACTTGGACAGATATGGTACACACTCTGATGGCCATATGGGCGACCATGCAGGGATCCTCTCGAGCAGCCTCCTCCAAGAGAGTTACTTTTCTCAAGGATTGGAGAGACTCTCCCTGTTAGAAAATACCCAACAGAGTGTACCCGTAGCGGAAGACTTATAGTAATGCCCAGGAGCTCACACAGTGTGCGTGTGGGGTGTGGAATCACAAACTTCTTTACTTATGTGCATTCAAATAGGTGTGCAGACTCATCAATAGACAATGAACCAGCCAGATATAGAAACCACCAAAACTTAAATATTTTTGTCCAAAACTATGGACACAATACAAAAGAGATAGATCCAGAGTCCCACCAATGGTGTGGTCCTCTGATCTAACCACAAGGTCCTTCTCCTATCTGCTGGCTATCTCTAGACTCGAGTCCGCATGCTCCACCTCGAGCGTAAGTAGACTTTCCGTCCAGTGTGTTCTTCTTCACCTTACTGCCTGAGAATCAGCCTAGGTGGGCAGCCCCTGCCAAGCTTTGTCTGCAGCACACAGGTCCCCTTGGTCCTCGTGAATGTAGGCTCCAAGATAACTGTTCCACTGCTCCAACCTGCTTGTGAATGGCTGCTGCAGAAGATGATGATCTCAGCACCTTGCTGCCCTAGAAGACAGCCAAGGTCCAGCCCCTTCCTGGCTAAGTCTGCAGCCCTTGTTGCACTCTCTCACCTCCTGTAGATAGGCCCAGAGAGTAGACTTCCTGCTGCTCCTTTCTGCCCTGGAACTGCTGGCTATGCTGGATGATAAATGAGGTCACAAGCCTCTCCTTTTATAGGCCCCAAGGGCCCCTTGAACTAACGGACCAGCCAGCCCTAATTGGGCCGACTGGCTGGTCTGTTTGGGCCGACCAGTCTGCCCCAAAACAGCCCTTTAAGGGCTCACAAAACTAGGGCCCTTTGGCCCACACTTCTAGGGCTTTTGGCCCTCCAATCAAGGTAGGGGCCCAGCCTATATAAGGCATGCCACTGCCCACTGGCAGCCCCATTTGCTGCTCTACCAGGGCCCATGCAGCCCTGTACACCTGCGCTCCTGACCTGCCATGTCAGCGCCTGTTTGTCCTGCTGGTTCTGCCCTCTGCCAGGCTCTTCTCTAGCGCCGTACAATTCCGTACACTGCTGATGTCAGCACCATGCAGATCCATCCTAGCTCCGGGTACCTTCCATGTTCTTTGATGTGAGGTGCTGCCCATGTGGCAGCCCCTTCTCTTCTTTTCCTCTTGGGCACATCCTGCCCTAGGTCTCCCTCCCCCACGCTCTCCTCATTTGGGGGCTTACAGATGGGGAGGTGACCTTTCCAACACTCCCTTCCTTGATGAGACTTCTACAGGGCTGAGTTGGCATTTTCAGCCTCAGCCTTGGTTTCTTTCTACCTCATTCTTCTGAGGTGTTTTTTATTACATGCTTAGCATGTTGTATTTCTACACAGAGCTTGCTCTAGCGAGTTTCTTTCTTACTTAATAGAAGTCTCGTTTTTGGGGGAAAAAAAAAATCTCCCCCTGAAGGTGTCACCCCAGTGTTCTGGGACTCTATCTTACCTACAGGGGGGGCAAGGGGTGGAGCCGGTCTTGTCCACGAGGGCAGTCTCGGGGCTAAATGGCCCATTTGCCTGCATCATAGACACTGGCTTGGTAGCCCAGAAATCTCTAGTCTTTGTCGAAGCTCGAGGGTCTTGAGGAGGATCACCTCGGGGAGGGACTTTAGGCTCTCAACCACCAATCTGATCCTAGGAACCCCGTCATTGCACCACCGAAGTTGATGATTCCGGGGGATACTCTAGTACTGCGCTCATCCGGTGGAAGGGAGAATGGCTCTATATTCCTTCAGGAGCCCCCGGGAAGCGGAGCATCACTAGGAAACGGGGACAATGGTGTGTCGTGTACATTCCTCCACTGTAAAGCCATGGTATCAAGCGAAGAAGAAGACCATTTGAGGGCCAAGGAAAATGGGACTCTGGTCCAGAAGTGTCGAGGCAGTGTCAGGGGAGTGCAACTGGATCAGGAAAACCCCTCTCCCATGGATGGTAACCTCCTGAATGTGGTCACCCTCTAGTGCAAGGCTTGCCGGGATCCAATCCCTCACCTGTCGCCTTGTGGGTGTGAGTCCCACTATCCTACCCACAACCGATCTGTCCTGTAGTGACTTGATTTCTTTCTTCAGCTGCTGCTTGTCTTTTGGAAAGAGGTTTGGGGAGTTGAGGATGCTACCTTTTGAGCTCCTCTGGCCAGACCAAGGGTCACCATCAAGGTGTGATCCACAGGAAAGAACAAGCCTAAACCCCATGCTGCCAAGTGGAAGGACAAAGTGGTGGGAAAAGGGAAAAAAGGGGAAAGGAAGGGAAGGAGCCCTCCCAAAAAAGTGGTTGGACGGACCAGCCTGCCAAAAGCGCCTTTGAGAACACCTAGAGGGGGAGCTGTTCCAAAGAGGCCTTTCCAAGTTGGGCTCTCAAGAAAGACCTCTAGAAAGCCCAACCTTGGGAGGCCTTTCCAAACAGGAGGAACAGCTCACAAAGGGCTCCCTCTGAAAACCCCTAACTGTTGGTGCTGAAGTGGCACAAAAAAACTCTGACCAGCTTCGAGAAAATGCAAACCAGGCCTTTGTGGGCTGCCTAAGAGCCAAACCATGGCTTCTTCAACAGCTCCTCGCAGCTCCACATCCATGAACAACTCCCTGCAAATCCCGCTGCTCCAGGCTGAGCCAAAAACACCCGCAAGTCTCCTGCATGCCAAGGAATGGGCAGGGCAAAGAGGGCTCAAGTTGAAAGCCCTCGCACTGCAAAACGGCCTGCAAACAGCCCCAGACGCATCTCCAAAGGAGTCGCGGCAGGGCGCATCAAGGCGGGCTGGAGGTCAGCCTCCAGCACCAAAAACACGGCGAAACAGGCTGCCCAACGGGACAGCAAACAGGCGGGGGAAACAGTGAGAAGGGGAAGAAGATAGATGGGGAGGGGAGGAAGGAGGCGAAGCGAGGGAAAGAAGGAGTCGGGGGGAGGGCAGCGTTGATGAGCAGGGAGGAGAGCTCGATCCTACCCAGGAGGCGACTGTCCTTTGCAGCAAATCTATGTCTTTGGGAAAGGACATAATTCAACAATGCCTCCCATGTAATAAGCTTCACATGCATCTACCAAGCCCTTCCTGGCCACATGCAGAATGGACCTGCCAATAAGAAGCACACTGTTTCAACGAATGGATGTGTTGAAGATTATACGGGTGCTTTTCCATGTGCATCGGAAGGGGTTTGACTACACTGATGAACTTTCACATTGGTTAATGAGGCTATGGGACAAATAATGATGTTCAATCGTCCTTTCAGGAGGATGCATTGCTCCTTATCTTAGTTTGCATGCAATTGTTTCAGTTCATTCCAAATAAAAGAATCTAAAGAAGCCGAAGACGTTAGCTGGAAAATGTATAACAAGGTCTGGTACCTGCATGTTGTATGATGAAGGGAGCATAGGTACATAACATTGTGTTTCAAAACTAGGTGCACAAATGGCCATGGAAGTGCTTGCTTAGCAGCTATAGTATATATGCAGCAAAAAGGAACAACAAACTCTCCGAAACACACTCAACAGTACTCTAACAAATGAGCCCACAATCTTAACATACAGAAGATAGAAACAACAAGAAGAATGTCAAAAAATTTAATAGTGTATTGCTCCACAGATATGGGTGAAAGGGGCAGCAAACGTCCACTGGATGCTGGGCAAAACAACAGGCAGGATGAAAAAGCGACTGTAAGTTGCTTCTTGCTGAGTGCTGAAATGGCTCTTGAAACATTAGCCAGAAGTGGAACATCGACTGTCCCCATCTCCAGCTTGTATCCCATAATTTGAGGTATATTGTTGTAAGCATGCCTTCCAGTGAGTCTGCCTTGGCTATGAAGAGAGTTGGCATAACAGTCCGATTGAGAAAGCAATCTGGGGTCGAGTATTTGTCAAGCATGGTAAGCTTCCAACCAACTGTCAATACCTACTAGCTGAGTCGTATCTTCTTTGCTCAGCCTGGCCCTGACTTCATAGGAGTGACCGCCTCCTTCCAATTGTTCATCTGGATATCTTCAAGCAATACTCCTTTTGGGAGATGGTCTTTTCCTGCTCCTGCTAAATATCTATGCGAAGGAAGTCCAAGGTGAGTACAATGGGGTCTCGTAGAGTCCCCTAGATCTCCTCTCCACTTTCGAATTACTCTCAGGGATATCGGAAACCCTTGAGTCTTCCAAGGTTCTCAAACACCATCTCAGTATTTTTCTCTCCTTCTCAGGAGTCTTCTGCTTCACTGGCTTTAGTGCTGTATCTGACTCTGAGTCGTTTGAACCTGGTGGCGGAGCTAGTGTAGTCACGTTTGTGTCAGAAAATTACGGTCGATTGTTTGTAAGCCGCTATATGAGGAGAGCATGGGGGAGTGAGACCTATAGCATGGTAGGTGGAATATGGAGGGAGAGAGAGGCTGTCGTGTGAGTAGTGCACAGGCTGTCACATGGACAGTATGCAGACATCCTTCTTAGGTTCTTTTGTACCGTCCAACAACAGGCATAAAAGTCCATGTGGGACTGCCATGGAGCTGCCCTTCTTTGGGGCTGCTCATGGGCCTGGAGGGAGAGCACACAGGCTGAGACAAGGCTAAGCAAAGCATCCATTATGTGGGCTGCAGGTCTGGGCAAACGCCCAGCTAGAAGGGGTTTTTATAGGCCCCCAAGTGCTGGTTTGGTCGGCCAGTCAGCCTCTCGTGGGCAATTTGATTATTTCCGCTGCATGTTCTTACATCGTACTAGAAGCTGCCTTGAGCTAGAAGTACATGGTCAGATTTTTTAATTCCAACACGGTATCAAAGCCGGTTCACGATCCAGAGGTGTAAGAGCTGATTGAACTCCAAGGACTCACAGATTGACATAGGAGTTGATTAGACTGTCAACTTGGAGGTTGTGTTTCAAGGAAAAAGGTGAGAAGAATTTGCTATCAGTTAATTTAGGTTCCAGTTTCTCTCATGATCTAAGGCTTCAAAGATGCTGTTACCTGATTTTGGGGACAATGGCAAGCTGGATGAGAGCAAGTACCCGATCTGGAAGCTGAAGATAAGGAGTCACATGGTGGCTAGAAAGATTTGGAAGGTCGCCATAGGGGAAGAATTGAAACTCGAGGATTTGGTGGATGGTCCAAAATCAGTTGTTTACAATGAAGATGGAGGAAGGAGACTAGCATTTGATGAAGTCCATATCACCACCTTTTGCTGTCATCGTGCAGAGGGTGGTGCATGCCTCTGCTCTAAAACTCCCCTTTGGCTGTTTGGCAAGTCTTTTTCTGTTAAGAACTCCAAGCCAACCAAACAGTCCACACCATCTTGATGCAATGATGAAAAATTAGTAACAATAAATACCCTGAATGAATATCCACATTTTGCCTGCTTTTGCAACAAGCCAGGCACCTCTCCTGTGAGCCACATTGCTGTGAGTCTCAAGCCATGCAATAGTCATGATCATGCCGTCCTTGAAGTCCATACTCTGTGTGTGCATTTATATTCCCCTCAATGTTGACGGCCTCATCCTCAATATCTGAGCATCCCAGGCTGTCCTGCACGTCAGAATCTGCATTGATGCACCAGCACTCAATATTTGACCTCCTTACAGTCGCTCCCTGTCTCAAATACTACCTTGGGGATACTCCCTTACGTTGAACTCATTTGAAGTAAACTTTCCCCCTTTGTCCGTTCTGAACTCTTGAGTCTCTTTCCATTCTCATTCTCTACTTTCACTTTGATTTTTTGACCTTGTCTAAACCTTATCCTTTGCCTTGGACTCGATGACTACCGCGTCCTCATCGAAGGTGACGCTGATACCATTTCTCGCTGACTGACTGACACAAAGCAAGTTTTCTTGCACAAGTCAGGTACATGGAGAACATTAGCCTTGAATACCTTGTTCTTGCCTGTGCTAGTGGTGAATGGAATGCTCCTGCACAGTTGCTGATCCTCCTCCACTGTGATGGCTGGCCATGGTCCCAAACCAATCTTTTGTCTTTGACATGTGTTGGAAAAGTTCCATTGTCATATTTATCTCTACTTCTATCAACCTAATGCTTGACTATGTATACCCACTTGTTCACAGATGCAGAGCTTGCTCAGTCATTTTGACAATGAGATGCAGCATTTGCATCTAGGGAGTGAACTCCTTAAGCATATAATATATCAACATGCACACTTATAAAAGGGGGGTCAGCAAATATGAGAAAATATGTGAAGTTCCAAATATAGGGTTATCTTATGTATATGCTTGCTTGCTTATGTTTTATTCCAAAGAAACTAGAATATTAACATGTCACCCTTTAGTGTTAGGATTAGAGTTTATCCTATGAACCGTAAAAAGGTGCATTAGCACTATTCTCAATGTACTCTCTTAAATTGCAGTAGGGGATGTTTTAAAAAACAAGTTTTGGATTTTCGAAAAGTAGGCTTACCGTGGTCTAGAGTCCACACCCCCTCCAAAGGCTGCACCAAGGGGGTCTGGGACTCTTGCTGTTGCCCAGAGAGTATTGGGTCTTGTCCTCTCGAGCCTTCGTCTGTTGCCCCTGTGGAGTCAGAGGGGGAGGAGGAGATCGAGCCTGCCCCCTTGGGCAGGCCCGTGCCAAGTGACCTATCTGGCTGCAATGGAGGCATTGCCCTAGAAGGCCGGAAACCTCCACCCTCTGTCAGAACTCTTCCCCATGCAAAAAAATTATAGCTGCCCCCTCTTTTTTGAAAATAAGCATGTTGGTGGTCATTGCCCCTCATGTGAGCCCCCATATGAGGAGGACAACAGGGCAATAGTTCTATATTAATAGTGTAAATCCCTTTTATTTTTGAGATTTCCTGTTCCAAGCAAGGGTGAGAGAAGGAAGAGAGTGTCAAAATTTGTATTCCATTATCCACAAAAAACTATACCCACAGACTCCTCTGATTCACTCCCCTCTATGTCCACCACCTCTACTCTTTCTTGACCCTTGAGACAGCTCCCACGTGACTCTGGAGCTATAATTACATATACACACAAGATGTATGAATCAAGCTTCTTCACCAATCTCGCAAACTGAAAGGTACCAAGATACGGATAGCTGAAGAACTATCACAGGAGCTCAACTGAACCAAAAGGAAACAGAATTAGCCAAGGTCAAGGCTGCTAGAAAGGGAGGAAAATGGATAGTATATCGTGCGGGCGTGGCCCTCATCAAGGAGTTCAAGTGCAAAAGACCCTCAATCGTAAACTGATGTATGGCCTCTTATTGTCTTTAATTTCCGACTACAAATGTAGGTATGCACTTCCTCTCTGAACGTAAGTATCAACTTGGTTTTAGCTGTCCCATAGAACCTGTCGGTCTCCTGTGGACATTAATAGACTTTCTTTCTTTCTTTCTGTCTTCACTGCCCTCTTTAGGAAGGCTCCCAGCCTTCACCCATTGTTCTAACCTCTTTTTGTATCAGTAGAACAAATACTTTACGGCTTGGGCGCGGTTACACCACCCAGTGAGGCTCTTTGCACAATCATGACTCACGTGCATGCTACATTCAGTTCGTTACAGGATCAGTCACACTTTAGAGCTTTAGTCCTACGGGCTAGTGAGAGTTGTTTAGCTTATGTGCTCATCACATTCATCTTGATTTATTTATCAATAGTGATGGGACTACAAATGCATAACCCAAAGAATGGAATTGATAGTAGATAGTAGCATTGCACCCTGTCAAAATTCATTTTAAATTCATGCTAACCCTTGTGAAATAAACAAAATAATTTGTTTTATTCAAAGGTTTGATTTGGTATTTAATGCTGAATATGCATCAAAATAGAAGGCACGGCATGGAATAACAACACTGGAAACAGTGTATATCTTGTGTAAAAATCCTTTAGCAATCTTCCAGTGAGGACTTTTCCTTGTGGTTCCTAGTAGCTGTCATAGCATACACTGCACACATGCTTAGGTAGTTTTGCATGTACAAGGGATCCATAAATAATGGGAAATCATGAATTTTTAAAATGAACTGATAGAGCAGCTAAATGTTGCCATTATCAAAGTGGAATTGTAGAGGGGATTTATATATTTGTATCTGCAGATTTACTGGGGTCATGGGACTTATGGGATAGAGGCTGCTTCAGCTTTCTATTTTGGCAAGCATCCATCAATGTTAAGTCTAGGGGAATGTGCGATGTTGGCTGGAATCATACCTGCCCCTGAACTTCTCTCACCTTACCACGATCCCAGCAGGTGAGTTTCTGTGTTTTTAACTAAAAAGGTATGTTTCTGCAGTCTGAGACATACAGGTCCATGACCAAGAATCAGTGTTTGTGTCTAAGAATCAAAATAGAGCTATCGATAATATTCTTTTTTATGTGCATTAAAACATATAAAGGTTTGGATGCTGTTAGTTGCCAAATTGATGTTCTTTTCATGTTGCTGATCTGAAGAGGTAAAAAGCCACAGGCAAGAGCACTGCGTCGAATGGTAGAGACCGGTTTCTTAGATATTGGCTCTGCTGAAGCTGCAGTCAATGAGCCATTACACCTGGGCACTGCAGGGCAAGATTGGGCGCCCGGACCTTGGAGAGCTCCCTTTTTTGTCAATGAGGTTACAGATAGTGTTTTATCTTATGTTCGAAAGGATTGACATATTGCTGATCTCCTGATTCCCCTTTTTACTAAACAAAATACAGTCCTAAACTCTCTGTTCTTGTTTGACTGCAGGTTCTTTATGAATTGGAACAAAAGTTTGGATCCGACAAGGTGTATGAAGGGGGCTTACAGGTATTTAATATTCTTCATCCTGTTTCTTGCCCTAGAACTTGATATGTAAGTTCAAAATTTTTTGTTCGGGCAAGCAGACATTGTGAGGACCTTGATGTTTCTTCAGGATGCAATGGTTGTAGTCTTATTGATATCAGCGTTACTCTTTTGTTAGTGGTACTTAGAGTAGGTTAATAATACTTGTAATTTTTGGATCTTCAATACTTTCTATATAGTATAATGAAATTCGTGTCAGGATTTTTGTTATCTCTGCTTGGAAACTCATCCCTTCGTAATGAAGGCCAAGATTGGGACAAGTTAGTGAAGGTCAGGGCTAAATTGGCTCTCTTTCTGCTATCCATGGTGGCCCTGGTGTGTTGTTTTATTTCTGATTTTTCTGTTACAACACTAATCTGGGTGCCTATAGGGCTTGGCATACGGCAATTTGCTGCTTGATATTATGGGAATCTTGGAAACAGTGCTGTTGCAGCTTTCCTGTCATGCCAGTCAAACATCTTGGGTTTCTTTTCCCCATCAAATGCAGTCCCATGTGGGCTTCTTGTAGCAGTCTTGTACCTGTAGGGCTACTTAGGCTCGAAGACCTCTGCAAGCTTAGCAGCTTGCTCAATGGTTTGAGGGTAGCCAGAGCTGGATCCAAACCATGAATGAAACACAACTTTCCCTTCTCAGAAATGTCATGCACAACAAGGGAAAGTCTTCAGAATTTCTACAAATACTCCTGGGCCGTGCTCGTCTGCTGAGATAGTTTATAAAATTCGGCCAAGTACTGCTCTAGTATCAGCGGGGATACAAATGTAGTGGCCATCAATTTTTTGAATTGCTCCCATGTCGTTGGCCTTTGAGGTGAGTCCCTCATGCACCGCCACCAAGTGTGAGCATAATCCTGCAAATGCATCCTTGCAAAATCATGCGGTCCTAATCATGCTTGGGGTAGAAGCAGAAATAATCTTCCAGCTTTGTGAGCCATTCTTTCAGCTCATTGGGAGGTGTGTGATCCTTGAACTTGTGCACAGTATTGCTTTCCTAGACCCTTGGCCACTCTAGCTCCTGCGAGCTTCCCCCTCCCCCTCCGTACCTCTACCTCCCCTAGCCCTCCTCCTCGCCTCGACCCTCCCGCCCCTACCTCTCTGCCCTCACCCCCCCTCACCTGCCGCTGCCGCCGCGCCCTCCCTCGCCATCCCCGCCTCACCTCCGCCTCACCCCCGCCCTCCGATCTCACCCCCCCCTCGCACCTCCGCTCACCCCCCTCGCAAACCCGTCTCACCCCTCCCCTCACCGCAGCCCCTCCACCCTCACCCTCACACCCCGCCTCACCCCCGCCTCGCTCCGCCCCCCCTCGCTTCGCTCACCCCTCCCCGCTCCGTCCCCTCTCCCCTTGCCATTCCGCTCCACCCCACCCCGCTACCACTCCGCTCACCCCCCGCCTCCCGTTCCGCCCCCTCACCCCTCGCCTTCCGCCCCCGCCCCCTCTCGCCTCTCCGCCCCTCCGCTCCACCCCCGCCTCCCCCTCCCGCCCCCCGCCCCCGCCCCCCCCGCCCCTTCGCTCCACCCCGCCCCTCCGTCCCACCCCTTCCCCCCGCCCCCCGCCTGTCCTCTCGCCCCACTCCCCCTATCCCCCGCCCCCGCTTCCATTTCCGCCTCCCCACCTCACCCGCTCCCCGCCCCCACTCCTCCACCCCGCGCCACCTCCGCTTCCTGCCCTCCCATCCCGCTTCCTCCGCCCTCCGCCCTCCATCCTTCCCGCCACACCCAGGCTCCACCCTCCCGCATCTACCCCCCCTTTTTTGGGTGGCAGCCTCTTCCTCATCGGAAGCCTCGCAGTTTGTCTTGGCGGTATGGCGGCTCCATGCCTGGAACCGGAGGCCCAGACGGACCCTCCCTCTCCAGATGCCTACCGCGTCATCCTGACAGAGCAACAATCATCTCGGGTTCAGGAGGTTGCCAATGACTTTGCCCTTACCTCTGTTTATGGCAGAGTCATTGGACATTCCCCCTCCAGATCAGCCATCAGGGACTGGCTCCAGTCCACTCTCATGCTAGAGGACGGCCATATTGAGGAGGTAGCCCTTATGGGAAGGGGCATCTTCTGACTCAAACTCTCCACTGCGAAAGCTGCGAGCAACCTGATTGCTGGCTCCCCCACGTCAGTGGATGGAAAGATTATCATGATAGTCCCGTGGTACCGTGGATTCAGCGCAGCAGATTTTGATGCTCGGTTCCGTATACCTCGCCATCCAGTGACGCTAGTTTTTCCAGGTCTTGCTGCTGAGCTGCGGCCGATTGTCAGGGACCTGGGCTCCCACTTTGGCTGGGTTATGCACGATACTTTCGCCAATGCGGTGACTACGGCAGGAGCCCCCGAGTCCGTGTGGCTGTGGCGGATCCTGCGACTCTCCCGGCAGTGATCGAGATCGTGACAGATGCCGGCAGCATCACCCAGAGCATGGTAGTCACCGGACAGCCAGGACAGTGTCTGAGGTGTCACGGCTTTGGGCACCTGGCGGTTGTTTGTCCACGCTTCGCCAGCTCTTCTCGGCCTCCCCCGCCCCCCCTCTCCGCCCCCTCCCCCCCCCCTTCGGGCAGCCACGCCAGGAGGAGCAGAGGCAGCCGGAGCCCGGACCAGAGTTAGCTGGCGGCTGGATTGAGGTTCGAAGGAAAAGAGGAAAGAACAAGAAGATTTCTGATAAAGGCAAAGAGGCAGAGGTTACCCAACCTGCAGCTGCACCTCAGAGACCCGACAGGCAGCCGCCCTAGGGACTTGGGAGAGCATCTTCTTCGACGGTAGCCCACCCTCCACAGCCTCAGGTCCCCCTCTCCTCCTCTCCCCAGCCTCTTCCCATTCAGCCCCAATCCATCCCCCATCTGCACCCCATATCTCCCGACCCGCAGCTTCAGCCCCCTCCTCGTCCTCCTCAGTCTTCTCCCCCTCCTTCTCAGCCCCAGTTCCAGATGCATCCCCATCCCTCCCCCCCCCTCGCCTCTTTTAGCTCTCCTGCAGAGCTAGCTGCACCGACGGTTCCTCAGCCGAGGGCAGCCGCTAGTCGCCCCTGAGGAGTCTGAGTTGCCTATTCCCCAGCCTCCTCCCCCTCCCCCTCCCCCTCCGCTGGCAGGACACCCTGAGTCTACACCATCACCAGAGCAGGCTTCTCTGTCCGCTAGCCCCTCAGTGGCAGACTCTGACGGGCCTCAGCTTCAGGAGAGAGAGCTCCCCCGCGACTTTTACAGATCTGGCCCTTGGGACTACTTGGATGTGGCCGACCTCGGGACTTTCCCTGCTTGCCTCGACATCAGTATCTTCCTGCTCCGCAAAGGGGCGGATGGGAAGGTAACCGCCTTGGCCCCCAGGGATGGCCTTAGCTTTGCTTTCACGTTCCTTAGCGACGGCACCGAGACCTGGACAGATGACTCGGTCTGGGAGGCTCTCAGGGAGCAGACACATGCTCAGTGGCCCGTCCGGTGGGCAGCTTCTCGAGACTCAGTGGTCCGAGGGTGATGTGCGTCTGCGGTGGCGTTGCGCCGCCAAACGCTTCAGACTGATTGTGATCCTCAGGCCCCCCCTGTCTTGGCCCCTCCCCCAAGATGTCAGAGCCTGGACTCCTCAGAAACTCCGTGCCTTCTACGGTATGTCCACCTCAGAGATCTCGAGCTGGCTCGAGAAAGCTTTCGTTCATGGTACCAAAGGTCTCTCGCCTTTGCTGAAGGTGTTGAAGGACGGGCAGGACGACCCCGCTTCCCCCTCCAAACCTTCCCATAAGCGTCAGCGCCTCCACTCCGAAATGTCAGCTTCTTCTTCGACTTCGACCGCGAGCAAACAGTTGTTCGCAGCCTCCCAGTCCTCACCATGAGCCTACACCTCGTATCCTGGAATGTGAACGGGTTTCACTCTTCTGGCACCCGTGGTCCTAGGAAGCTCATTTTGAGACAGGAACTTCAGCCAGCAGTGATTGGTCGTTTGGATGTACTTCTGCTCCAGGAGCACAAGCTTTCTGCGGCTCACTCCCGTAGATGCGGGAAGATTCTCCCTGGACGCTCTCACACTTATTGGGAGCCCTCGATTGGCGCACTGGGGAGGAGTGGTGGTGTCTGTACCTCCGTGGGCGAGCAGCTAGCCCAGGGAGTTTTCGGTCATGGCACGCTGATACCAGGCCGTGCCCTTTGGGTAGGCCTGGACTGGAGGGCTCCAGAGTTGGAGTCCTCAACATTTATGCTCCCACAGATCTCCGTTGTAGAGCCACCTTCTGGAGGACACTTACAGGGATTCTCCCAGACATGGATTCCTGGATTGTTGGAGGTGACTTCAACAATCTGGAGACCTTGGAGGACCAGCAGGGCAGAGGACCGGAGTTTACAGGTATGTCTCAGGCAGAGCAGTCCGCTTGGGACTCTTTTATCTTTGCGACAGGAGGAAGGGACAGTTGGCGAGACCCATCCTTCCGACGTTGGCACGGGAGTTTGGACTTCTCGTGGGGCTTCCGCAGGGAAGGAGGTAGACTTCTGGAGAGGCTGGATAGATTTTATGTTAGTGATTGGGCCATCGGCAGAGGCGGTCAGGCTGGTATAGTTCCAGGGACGACACTTTTCGACCATGCGCTTGTGCTCTTATCATTAGACTCGGCAGCTCAGGTCCTTACCCCCCGCTCATGCCGGATTCCCGACTCCATTTTCTCGAGGGAGGACGTGCGCAGCAGTATATGCAGTCTTTGGGACAGAGACTGGGGCGAGTGCGTGGATCTGGTTGGTTCGGTGGCGCAGGCTTTGCAGGAGTCCAGCCAGATCTGCCATCTTGCAGCCCTACAGGTTCGACAGGATTGGTGGGGCAGAGAGAGAGCTCTTCGGAGGGACCTCGCCTCCATTCAGCGACTCCAGCAGGCATCCCCGGGCTCGGAGGAGCTTCGGATCCAGGCCCTTCGAGCCAGAGCCCTTCTTGAGGAGACACTCCAGCGTCGCTCAGAGTTTTCCTATCATGCCTCTCTCTCCTTCTGGGCCCGGAAGGGTGACCGGATGTGCAGGGAGTTCTTCAGGACGCATGGCCAGAGAGCTGCAAGTGATCAGCTTCGGAGTCTCAGGACAGCGGAGGGACACATCGTTACGGATCCGGGAGAGGTCTTGGGATTGGCCACTGACTTCTACAGGACCCTTTTCCAACAGGAGCCGCTTGCCCCTCGTACTCGACGTGTCCGTGAGGAGGTGTGGAGGCACACTCCATCCCTGGTCCAGCCTAGCATGCAGGCGACGTTGTTGGCACCGTTCACCACGGATGAGATGCTGGAGGCCTTGATGGCCATCGATGGACAGAAATACCCAGGTGAGGATGGGCTATCCTGGGCATTCTTCACCTCCTTCTGGGACCAGATCCATCAGCCCCTCCTAGCAGCTCTTCAGAGGATTTTCAGCAGCGATTATATGCCAGAGAGCCTTTCCTCGAGACTGATTTGCCTCATCCTGAAGGGAGGAGATAGACAGGAGATCCGTCAGTGGCGCCCGATCACTCTCCTTACCACTGCCTACAAAATCCTCGCCAAGATGATTAGCGCCAGAGTTCGGCCTCTACTCCCAGACCTCATCCATGACACTCAGACAGGCTTTGTCCAGGATCGCAGTATCCTGGATAATGTCTTCACCTTTTCAGAGGCGGCGGAGTGGGCTCAGCACAGCGGATCACACCTTGCCATCCTACTTCTCGACTTTGAGAAGGCCTACGATCGAGTGGACTGGTCCTTTCTGGAGGGGACTCTGGAGCGGCTAGGTTTCCCAGCAGGTTGGATTCAGGGTATTTCAGCTTTGTACAGGACAGCTTCTAGCAGAGTCATCATTGGAGGCAGGATGGGTGAGCGTTTTAGCTTGGAGAGATCAGTGCGTCAGGGCTGCCCCCTTGCTCCTTACCTGTTTCTCTTCTTCGCCGAGGCTATGACATACTACCTTCGGGCGAGGTCTACAGGGATCAGGGGTGTTCGCCTTCCACTCCGGGAGGACACGGAGCTCTTGCACTCGGAGTACGCGGATGACACAGCCCTGTATGTCCAGGACGATGAGATGATGCTGGAGAGGGTGAGGATGGCCCTGGAGGTCTATTGCTCGGCTGCTGGTGCGAAAATCAACTGGAACAAATCAGTTGGTTTTCTCACAGACCCCGGGGCGTGTTCTCAGTGGGGGAGGTTTTTGGGTTTCAGATGGATCCCACGGGGACAGACAGCTAGATACCTTGGTTTTCAGGTCGGCCTGGACATCACGCCAGCTCAACAATTTCTCCCGGTGCTAGATTCCATCCGACGGAAGCTGGCTTTCTGGAGCACTGCTAAGCTTTCCCTTGCAGGTCGTGCCCCGGTAGTCAACTAGGTCCTCCTAGCCACGGCTTGGTATGTGGCTTCCTGTTGGTGTTTCTCGAGATCCAGCGTGGCACAGCTCAGGAGGCTGGTTCGGAACTTCCTTTGGTCCGGGGAGGATGGCCTCAGAGATACCAGAGCCAGGGTTGCTTGGCAGACAGTCATTCTTCCGCAGGCTGAGGGTGGCCTGGGGGTCATCGATCCAGAGCTTCAGAGTCAGGCCTTGTTAGGCAAGCTAGTCATCCGCGGTTTGACCTCGGGGGGGCAGACGTGGAAGATGCTACTTCAGCAGGGGGTCGGTTCTTGTGTCCCGCGTCGAGGTGGAGAGTGGCTACCGTCCCTCAGGTGGATCTTCACTTCCGCCCCGCTCACTCAGCCCCGTTCCCCACTCGTTCGTAGCCTCCTCATGGTTTGGAGGCTGCTCCGCCTCAGTCTCATTCAGTCCCCTCCTAGCTGTCAGGAGGAGATCGATCGCCAGCCGCTTATCTGGAACGGTCAGGTCAGAGATGCCGAGGGCCTTCAGTTGGGGGAGAGATCACATATTAGGTGGGATGGCTGGATGAGGGGGCCAGCCCGGTCCCTTCGAGTTTGGAGGGACACGTACAGACATCTGGAGACGGCTGATCTCGCAGACGCAGCTGGAGGTGCACGGGGAGCCCAGGCGAGACGCACGGAGATCGACGGCGCGATTGGTTGGTTCCACCTGAGCCTCAGATCCTCATGCCTGGTGACGACCGTTGGCTGGGACAGTTCACCCCCCGTGGCATCCCACTGGTGGTCGCAGGACGTATGGACGACTCCTCTATTTCCTTCTTCGCGGTTATGGGGGATGGACGACTCAGGAGAGAGGATGCGCTCATCGACCCCCTACTCCCATGGCATAGGGTTCGGGTCGTAGGCCTTTTGGGGAAGGTCTGGCGTACCGATCCTAGCATTGAGCAGGATCAGATGCAGCTTTGGCGACTCTGGCTCTGGGAGGGGCAGGCCTTGTCAGAGCTTGATTGGGACCCAGGAGAGTGGAGTTGGCCAGAGATTGTGACAGGGCAGGGGCCGACCTCCTTCTTTGCCTACAGCACGACTCTGGGCAGGCGAGTTCTTGGGAGGATGCAGAGCCGCCCCCCCACCCAGCGGCCCAGCTGGTATGCACAGGGTATTTCCAGGTTCTTTTTGCAGGCCTTCTAGAAGGCCTTGTGGGAGAGCTGGCGGCCGCGGAAGATCTCCTACTTCCTGTGGCTTCTTGCCCACAAAGGTCTTTTAGTGGGGAGCTGGTTGCGGCAGATAGGCCAGGACGGATGCTGTCAGATCTGCCATGAGGATGAGGAGTCACCAAAACACTGCCTGTGGAGCTGCACTCGCGCCCAGGAAGTGTGGAGGTGGACTTTCGGGATTCTTACTTGCGCAGCACCGGAGCTAGGTTTGATCACTTGGGGCGCGTTCTGTTGGTGCAGCACCGCACCTGGTCTTCATCACTTATTCGAGGCATGCCAGCAGGGTCCCACTTTCCTTATCACACAGGGGATGTGGGGGCCGCTCGAGGGTATCCCGCAGCATCTAGCAGAGGCTGATACAGGAGTTCAGGAGAGGCAGCCAGTCTGGGAGATTATTAGCAGCATCACAGGGTGGCACATTTGGACCTTGCGTTGCGCGCAGATCCTCGGCGGCACCTCCTTATCGACTGCCTAGATCATGACGGATATTTGGAGCGAGATTATTCATATCCTCAGAGGCCAGTGGGACCAGATTCAAGGAGATTCCCGGGCCGCGGCCGGGAGAAGCGGAGACGCTTCCTTCGGGCTTGGGACACACAGGGCCTCTTCTTCGAGCAGACTTCGCAGGGCCTTCGGTGGCGCTACTCACCACCCCGATGGCTGTTCATTCACACTCGCCTTATCCCTCCGTGAGAGAGTGATTTATTTTTGTACCTTTTAGGGCTGTGTCCGATTTGTGAACGCAGCCCGTCAGCTACAAGCTGACCTTTGTATCTTGCTCTCGAAGTAATATAATTAGCACTGTTTTTTCGGCAAAAAAAAACTTGTGCACAGTGAGCTTATCCTTACATCTTTTGCTGCATACTTCCTGCTCTAGCCACTCCCAAATGCAAGGGCGTCATCACGCTTAAGGTTCACGCAATGATGGAATGGCATCTCCTCACGGATGGACATAGGTAAAGCAGGAAAGAGCACAATGCCTGGGACAGCATATCATCAATCCCGGATGCTGTTCATAGTCAACACTCTGAGGAGATGTAGAGACAGAACTCTAATGCATGGGCTGTGCATGGCTATAAGTACTCATCGGTGGAATGGAAGCATCAATCCCCGGTTGCGTATACCTGCCAAATGTATCTCACTACTGCAAGGACTGCACACCAAAAGGCTGAGGGGAGGATTGACCTGCTCTCACTGTTGTGGACTGCCCTGCAAATCCAAGACAATTCCAGGCATGCTGGTTGTTGTGGTGACCCCTTTTCAGCCTAAAGCAAATGGAGGCCAAACAGGGTCTGGCATTTACCTATTTTATCCAATGCTGCCTCCTTGTTCTACCAAAACAGGTTCAAACAATGTGTTTGATTATTCTGTTGTTCAAGGGTTGGACTTTGGTGTATCCAGTAACAAGGAAAGATTGTGGGACCATGCTTACATGACTCTATTTGGCTGTTCGGAGGCTAGATGCACCATAAATACATAGTCTTTGGAAGGCACCCAAAAGTCCTGTATGCTAGCATCCAAGTATTGGAACTCTTGGTTTCTTATATGTGAGAACTCTAGATCCACGGGATGTTGCAAGATTAGAGAAAACTTATACTTATGAAGCTGTTTGAGTCCAAATACAACAGCTATAATGAAAATGATTTTCAGTTCTTCACTGATAAGTCACACCCCCAAAAGGATGCGGAGTAAATGGCTGTTGGTATCATTAGTGTGTCAAATAGCCATCCCTTCGTCGAGGGTCCTAGAAATGTGCTGAAAGTACTACCGCTCTAGTCGAGCTAGAGCTCCCTGCCCTCGTGTAAGTCGTGCCTTGGCTGTGTGGGTCATCGTAAAGACTAGCCATGCAAAGAATGCCCCTAGATACGTGTATGGCTGTATAATCTCCACTGGCTCTCCTTGGCAAATGAATCTATGTCAGTGAAGTAGTGTCGGTGAGGTGCTGAAAATCATAACCTTGGTTTTGCCAAGGTTGATTGTCAGGTGTCTCTCTGTGCAAAACACCTCTAGGGCACCGAGGTGTCTCTGTTAAGCTTGCTGCGGTGGCGGAGGAGGATAGAAGGACTATGTCATCTATTACAACAATATCTGTATCATCACATCGGCTAGCAATGGTCCCTCACCTCGTAGGCAGTCAATGAAAGTTGTGATCTCATCAATATAGAGCCCAAATAGTGTCGATGAGAGGGGGCATCCCTGCTTCAATCCTATCGTGCTTTTGACTCAATCTTATAGGCCTCTTGGGGCACGTACTCTCCCTCTGACTGACTCTTAGAGACTTATCGCCCCCCAAATCATGACTCTTGGGATTCGCATCTCTCGAAGTTGCCTAATTATGCGAGATTGTGGGACTGTATCAAAGGCCTTCCAAAAGTTGACAAAGCAAGCGTGGACTTTTTGGGATCTCGGTCTCGTCTCCTCGATGACTGCTTGCAGTGTAAAGATATGATCAAGAATGGAATGTTGTCTCCCGAACCCAACTTGTCCCAAGTCCCAATGCCCGTTGCCCGTGTGTCTCTGGGTAAGAGCTGATCTCTCTCTCTAATGCTGACCCGTGAGAGACAGAGAGAAAGAAAGATGTATTAACGTCCTCGGGAGCCCCTATGGGACAAAGTGCACCAAATGAAAATAATTTATAAAGGGCTAAAGCTAAGGCCTTGCTAGGGCCTTGCTGAGTGCTATGCTAAACTAAAGAGCTCAAGAGCTTCAGACAAAACTCAAATACAAGCTAAAGCTGAAACTGAAAGTTGAGTCTCAGAAGCCAAAACTCGGCACCATAGTGGCTCTCCGGTGGTGGGCTGTGAGAATATCTTGGATTTGTGTCTGTCGAGCTGTCTCACGCTGTGTCGAGGGACGTGGTCTCCTTGATCTATCTTTGAATCCGATGGGCAATATCAAGATTGATGCCTCGTCTCTGGGGGGTAGCTTTTGAGGAGAGCTGAGATAGGCCGGATCTCGATCGTATGTATTTTGGCTACTTTCCATGGTGTGTGTGGTCTCTGTATCCCTCGCTCAATAGTATCGTGTTAGCTCGCTCTGGTGATCCATGCTACTCTCATACCAGCTAACTACTACTACTGCTCCACCTCATTGTGTCTTGGAGCTGACTCAGATGCACAATAATCTGTGACATGCCTCTGTTTATCGATGTGCCTCAATGGCATGTGGTGCCGTTGTCGCATCTAAATTAGATAGAGCCCAATACAGAGCTGGTCATGGAAGTGGATCAATCGTGAGAGTGGACCGAAGCCGTGTCCTTTCTAGAAGAGGGAGTGATATCGTCCCCGTATCTCATAGTAGGTTGGGGACGTGCATAGAAAGTGCTCCTCTATCTTGACCTCCCTAACGTGCATAGCCTGCAGATCCGCTGCCCTCTAGGTATCCCTACCTCAATCCTCAGCTAGTGGGACGAAACCTGCATCTAGCCAATGGCTATCCTCAATGCATGTGAGACTCATCTGTCCTGGAGTTACTGGGGTTTGATGATGAGCCCATCCTCCGATACCCTCAAAAGAGTGCTGCCTAATGTTGCTCCCACCAAATATGAGATCACAAGTTCGTGTTCTTCGCTTCGATGGCAACGATTAAATGCGTGCATCTACAACCACTTCTACTGCTTTGCAAGGAGTCTTCTTTCTTCTCGTTGTTTCTCCCTTTGCAAATGTTGCACAAGTGTCTTTGGTTGCCGTTTTGATACTGTGCCATGGCACTTCGGGAGATCCGCAGGTATCAGAAGTCTGTTGATCTCCTCATCCTAAAGGTGAGCTAGAATTGGATCTTAGTAGGGAACTGCTGGTCTCCCCCAAGTCCGAGACGTATGCAGTTGGAGGAGATCTAACCGTATGATGCAATTAATCTCATCTCGTGGGATCGACTCAGGCAGAGCGACCATGCTATATTGAAAGTGGGGAATCCGGTCTATCTGGATACCTTGATTGGCAAACCATGTGGATATGTGTGCATATCATATTGCATCGACCCCGCTTTGTGCTAGTGGCCTAGATGACTCCAATGCTAGCCTCGATAATCTCGAGTGGGGTAGGGTCCAAACTTTGTGGAGGAAAGTCACTGTCTAAAAAATGGCATCAACTTGGAGAGGTGTCATGGCGAACTCTGCTTGTACTATCTGATGAGGAATTGAGGGCTTACTCCGAATCATCCTGGATCCCATAGTCACCTGTAGCAGCTCAAATCTCCTCCATTGTGCCACGGGAAGATCACTCCCCCAAAAAGGTGCTACATACATGGCGGTTGGTCACACCAAGGTGTCAAAGAGCCAACCCTTTGTCAATGGATCCTAGAAATGCGTCTGGAAGCACTGCCTCTCGAGTCCAGCCAAGGCATCCCGTGCTTCATGTGAGTCGTGCTCCTACTGCATGGGTCATTGTGAAAACTGGCCTTGTGGATAGTGCCCGTAGATATGTGTAGGATGCACTATCTCCACTGGATATGGTTTGCTGTCTGACATAGTCAGCGAATGGGACTTGAAGTTTACAAGTAACTTCTGGACACTTGTTTTTGAGAAGTTGGAAACTACTCTAAGCATGAGTTCCTCAGATCATGCACAATCTGATGGCCGTACAGAGAAGGTCAACCAATTGGTTGAAGATATGCTTCGGGCATATGTTTCTAAGAGAGAGTCTTCATGGGAAGATTATCTCCCCATGATAGAATTTGCTTATAACAGTGCAAAGCATTCGAGTACTGGGTACATCTCTTTTATGCTTATGTACGGGTTTCAACCTAAGTCACCAGTTATGGTTAGGTTCAAGGGAATTCAAAATGATGCTGCAAAGACATTCTTGCAAGACATGCAAGAAATGTTGCAGTTTGCCAAGGAGTCTATTAGAGGTGCCCAAGATCGGGACATATTTTATGCTAATAGACATCGTTCACCTAGAGAGTTCTCTAAAGGAACAATGGTATATTTGTGTATTTCCAAGGAATCCAAGAGCCTAAGTACGTGCTTGGTTCCGAAGTTATCCCCCAGATACTGTGGTCCATTCAAGGTTGTTAAAAGAATTGGACCAGTTGCATATAAACTAGAATTGCCTCCTGATGTTAAAGTACATCCAGTGTTTCATGTCAGCAGACTGAAAGAGTTACTGGGTGCGGATGATCAACTTGTTTCTCCTCAAGAAATAATAGAAGTTACAGATTTGACTTTTATTCCACACGAACCTGAGAGTATTCTTGAATTTCATGAAAGACAGATTTGTAATCGAACTATCATGGGATACTAGATCAAGTGGAAGGATCGTGTTGAGGAGGATGCAACATGGGAGACATTACAGAACCTCTAGAGGACATTCCCGGGTTTTTTAGTGAACTCAAGAGTGAGTTCTTAGAGGAGGGGAAGTATGTCATGTGCATGGATTGGTATTTGACGTGTACTAGGGTACACAAGACTAGCTCAGGTAGCTTAGGGAGGCTTAGGGCTAGACAGACTCGATTCTCGGGTTGAGTGGCAAGGGTACGAACCTGTTAGAGGTCTTCGCTATTTTTGGTATATTGGGCCCGACTCTATATAAGGGGCCCAGAGGTTCAGTTCTCGGAGAGCCGATGGGAGCAAGTCTCTTTCCCAGGTGCTAGGTCTGATCGTGCCTGCAACTTAGCGTAGCCGAAGGCCCAGCAGCAAATCCTAGGCCTCTAGGCACCACCTGGTGGTATGGGACACTAGGCTGGTTAGGATCTGGTTGGGAGTTCGTGCCAGTAGCTCAGCCCGCGGCTCGGACGGGACATCTCCCGATTCAAGATCGCATCCCGTAGATGTCATGGTGGTGAGCAGCCTGCTCAGATTCCTCACGTTTGGTGTGTTCTTGTGTTTGCTTGCAGATTAGAGGTTTCAGGAGTGCTGGGATGTGTCACAAAGGCTAAGGAACCCAACATGCAGTCCATTGTATCTATCCCCCCACCATGTGGGAAACATGTGATCCCGCGAGCTGATGGCCATCTCTAAAAACTGTTATATATGATCAGATCATGAACTGCGCCCAACTCCAGTAAATGTCGCCCATGTCCTGTCACATGCGGTGCATTTGCTGAGTACCTCACTATCCTGAGCTCTGTTGCATCTAACTTTGGTACTATGCGGGAATCAGATGCAAAGTCAAGCAAGCCGACCTGTCTGTCTCCTATATGTGCATTGAAGTCGCCAAGGAGAAGGAGGGTATCTCCCTGCCTGGATAACTCCTTGATGTCATCATATATCGTCTCGTATGGGCTGTGTCCCTTTGTGTTGACCTCATGTGCATAAGATGATGTATTTGGTGGGAAATAGCACACCGCAATAAAGATCGGTGGCTGGACTCATATCCACATATGTCGTGCACGCTCGTCTCTCCATACCACATGTACGAGTGGTCGCAGGTGTGATATCAAAAGGACAGCCACTCGCCCAAAGCCTCGTACCCCACTGTCTCTCCTCATCTCCAACTTGTGAGCTGACTCCCATGTATATCCTGTCACCGTGGGGCAGACCTCTCTCTGGGCTCTTATGCGGTCTCAATATAGAAGATCATATCCGTGTCGGTGTATGTCTCCAAGAAACCCCCAGCTCGGACCAAAGGGTGCCATTGCAATTCCACACTGCCATTTTCAGCCCACTTTATACACTCATCCCATGGGTCTGTCACCATCATAACTTGCATCCTCCTTCTCTTCCTTTTCTTCCCCGTTTACTCTCTCTCTCTCTCTCTCTCTCTCTCATGATCACTTTGCCATTCTGTAGGCAGCCCATTTCCCTGCTTCTCTTGCTACCATGACACACACCATACCCGCCCTTTGGTGCTCCTGCTATAGGAGTGTGAGGTCGTCATTTGAGTCGTAGTTTTCAGTTTTTAGCTTAGCATAGCACAACACGTGGCAAGGGTCCTAGCGCGCCCTTTGCTTCAGCCCATAGGGTTGAAATGAGTTTCTTCTCTTGATGTGCCTTGTCCCATAGGCCTGTGAGGTCTTTTGAGGTTGCTTTTGCGCTCCTTGGGAGCTGCCATGTGCCCTCCCTAAAGCAGATGTACTAGATGGTTTTTTTGCTGTCCCATAGACCTGTTGGGCTTCCATGGACATCAATAGACTTTCTTTCTTTCTTTCTTTTCTTCTCTTGTCCCCATATCTTTCTCTGATGTGTGCGTAGGCTCCGCATCTTAGGAACACATGTTGTTCATCTTCTACCTCTGCTGTGGGGTAGATTTTGCAGGTTCTTTCCTCTCTGGGAATCCCAAGTCTTGCCCACTTGCCCCTCTCCACCTCTAGATCATGGGAACTAGTTCTGATTTTGCAGGTTAGATTCCTTTTGAACATTAATGTGTCCTCCATGAGATATTTTTGCATTCCGTAGCTGTCCATTGGGTGAATTTCTTGTTTGTAGCATTGCATTTTGTCCTTGGGTTATGCCATAATTTCTAGTAACATTTTCTACGTCACTATCCCCCTAATTTCAGAGCATCCTCTGCTATATTAGTGGCTGTTATGCCCCATGATTCCATCCATTTCAATCCGTCTCTTTGCCATCTCATGATTGGCGTACCTTCTATTGCCTTGTGTGGTAACCCTGCTGGCATCCATCTTCTCAACTTTGTTGAGGTAAGCCATGAATTGGCATAATGCCTCTCCTTCTAGAGGAATCATAC
Organism: Dipteris shenzhenensis; assembly: GCF_047967505.1. Classification (NCBI taxonomy): domain Eukaryota; kingdom Viridiplantae; phylum Streptophyta; class Polypodiopsida; order Gleicheniales; family Dipteridaceae; genus Dipteris; species Dipteris shenzhenensis. The sequence goes on from NC_141613.1 coordinate 2,883,238, forward strand.
CTGTCTCAGCCAATAGGTGGGGTAGGGTGTCTGTGAATTAATCCATAGCTCCAATATGAGAAAGCGTTTGTGCAGACTTTCTATTGTTTTCCAGTAGTCCTAGACAGCCCAAATGCCCAAGCTGGTGGACATCCGTAAAGGATCATTGTTTGCACAAGCATGGTATATAGAAACTTCCTCATTTCCCACTTCTAGAGATTTGTTTGTAAATTTCAGCCCTAGATATTTATATTGTAGACTATTTTCAAGGGCTCTCCTTCAAATGGACATCAATTTGTTTGTTACGGGTCCCAATGACCATTACTATGTCTATGTTGACTTACATTCCCGAATGTTTAGAGAAGTCCCCCTAGTACATCTAGATGGCTTGCATGTTCTCCTTGCTCTTTGTGAAGAAAACTACATCATCTGCGTAAATAAGCATTAGTAGGGCATATCCTGCAATCTGGACACCCTCGTGTGTTCTCATCCACTCTTCCAAATCATCAATAAAGAGGCCCTCGTGTGTTCTCATCCACTCTTCCAAATCATCAATAAAGAGGCCGAAATGAGTTGGCAACAGCCTTGTTCTCATCCACTCTTCCAAATCATCAATAAAGAGGCCGAAATGAGTTGGCAAGAGGGGGCAGCTTTGCTTGACCCCTAGGTCATGCTTATGAAAGCTTTTCCCTTGGAACATGATCCGTACTAGTGGCTGTGCTAACTATGCTAAAACCTTCTCATAAAGTTGGTACATGGCCTCTCTATTTGTAGATTTCTGCAAAGCCTTTGACACAGTACCTCGAGCTCATCTCATCACACGCCTACAAACACTGGGATTTGATCAAGAGATCATCTGGGCAGTCATGGCACTGTATGAGAGAGTCTCAGGCCGAGTTCGGACAGGCGCAGGTTGGACAGATGAGATCTTCAGTACCATAGGAGTCAAACAGGGTTGTCCCTTATTACCGACCCTGTTTGGCCTCTACATCGATGAGCTTGAGACTTTCATAGGGGCGTTCGGAGGGACCGGTTGCTCACTTGCCGAGATCATCATCAGGATTCTTCTTTATGCAGATGACGTGGCACTCTTGTCGTCCACACCCGAGGGGCTCCAGCGACACCTGGATGCACTGCAGGCTTTTTGTTTATCCCATGATTTGGAGGTCAACCTTGGCAAGACCAAGGTCATGATCTTTAACACCTCTCGAGCAAACATGCAACGGAAGCAGTTTACTTTTACTTTCGGTGGGTCACCAGTTGAGATCGTATTCTCATACACTTACTTGGGGGTCATCTTCTCCGGCTCGATCTTCACGATGAGACCAGCGATGTAGGCCAGACTGAGCAGCGGATACGCCTCACTAGCTTGGCTAGAGAGACAATGCTTCCACTCCCACTTCCAGGACCCTCGGACCAAGGCTCTTCTCTTCGACTCCTTGGTCCGACCAGCCGGTATGTATGGCAGCCCTTGTTGGGGGCCTGACATGTCAGAGATAGATTGGACACGGGTGGAGTACCTGCAGATCCTCAAGCTCTCACGGATGATCCGGGGGAAACCATCTGTACCACATCACATCATTCAGGCTGAGTTTGGTGCTTCTCCACTCCAGCTAGATGCAGCCTTTCAGACCATTATACATCTACACCGGGTTAGATCATATGGGGACTGCACATCAGGGAGACATAGGTTGCCATGGTTAGCTCTTGATTCCTCCATGAGGTTGGCAGCAGAGGGAGACGAGCGATGCTGGTATGCACAGACTCACAGATGGTTTGTGAGACTAGGGTTCCACATCGATAGGATGCCTCATTTTCAGTACAGTTTAGATGCCCCTCCGGTACTCCCACCCACCATCCCGATCGGGCCACATACCAACTAGGTCATTCGTGAGGATCTCCTGCAGCTACACACCTTTAGGACCTGGTTGGAGCTGAGGGAGTTTCCAGTGAAGCTGAGTTTCGACAGAGATTACTATCTTCGTATTTTGGAGGAGGGATTCATCACACCACTGGGGTACACTGAGCTTCATATGCCTCACTCACTATGGATCTCCATCGGACAGTTTCGGGTATCATCACACCGCCTCCGCATAGAGAGCGGCAGAGTAGAGGGGATTCCTAGGGAGCATCGCTTATGCATATTGTGCGACTGTCGAGAGGTCGAGTCCGAGCAGCATTTTATTTTCAGGTGCCCAGTGTACTACGAGATCCGAGGTAGCTACCTCTGCCTCTTCAGAGATAGGTCCGGGCTCCTTTTCAGATTCCTCGCCTACCCAGATCAGAGATGCCTCGCGGCCTTCATTCACGAGGGGGTCCGACACAGAGAGTACTTACTCAGGCGACGGGGCTTAGCCACATCATCAGACACCTCTCAGAGCAGGATCACAGAGTTCTTCCCATCGAGTGACATTGATTGTCTAGTCTCTAGCCGCAGACGTGACAGAGACCCCGACCCGACGACCGCAACACGACACACGAGACATCGAGGGGACACACAGATCACTCTGGGGGCCTCCCGTCATTGTTTAGACCCGGGATACGTCCCACGGGAGTCACGGTGGCTGTGGTCTTGTGTCGAGCCTCATCCAGGAGACCGAGACGTACAACACCCCTTGACGGGCACTAGCGTCCCATCACCGGCTATGCACCAGCGGCTATGCACCAGCTAGGGCGACATGACATACGGAGGATTTTGCTCTGCTCTAGTCCTTTTCTTTTCATTGTTACATCCAGATGTATTTGATTTGATTATGTATGATCAGACTTAGGATTCAGCATGGGTGATGATGCTCATTTCAGTAGCTCCATCCTTACTGTGATTTGTATCAGGTTTTCTTTCAGTCTCATAGACCCATCGGTCTTCCGAAGACTCTAATAAAATTTCTTTCTTTCTTTCTTTCTATGTTCTTGAGGAACTTGAAGCTTTTCCAGCCTTCGCATAGCTTTTTATGTGGAACCATATTGAATGCTTTCTTGAAATCCACAAAACAGCAATAGGTGGCCTCTTTCTTGTGCTTGGCTCCCTCTGATGCAGCCCTTATAGCAACCAACTGGTCTACGGTTGAGTGTTGTGGGTACCTCGATGTCCTGTTCCTCTGCCCATTTGCTGATTTTCTGCCCAAGGATAGTGCCATACAACTTGGCCATTGGACTGCTCACCATGATTGTCCGATAATTGTTTGCTATCTTGATGTCCCCCCCCTTGTGGAGCGGTACAATCATGCTAAGCTGCCATTCTAATGGGAATGTTTTCTCTAGAGCCATATTCATGAGATTGGTAAGCGTTTTCTTTGTCCTCTCCCCTCTCCATGTTAGCATTTCCGCCACCAACCCTTGTGCGTTTGGAGCCTTCCCATTAGCTAGCATTTTTAGACCTTTACCCACGTCTTCTTTTGTTATGATGTCATTTGCTGCCTTGAGAGTAGAGTCGTGGTTGACTTCTTTTCCTTGTCTCTTTTGTAGAGGCTTTTGACGAACCGTATCATGTCTTCTCATGATGGAGGTTTGTTGCTGAAATTTTTTTGTTTTAGATCCTGAAAACTCTCACCCTGTTTGATCTTGAGAAAAATCATTTTTTTGTTTCTTACCACTTGTTTATATGCTCATTCTCTGCCCTCTTTCTTGGCCATATCTGTTGTTTTCCGGGCTCTATTTGCATCTTTAGTTCCTGGTCATACCAGTGGTTACAAGGCATTCCTGTGCTCCTTCCCTTGCTTGTACTAAAGCACTTTTGGGCTGTTAACAGCAGCATGTCTATTATGCACTTATTCATTTCATGGCAAGTAGAAAGCATCTGACATTCTGCCATTGCTATCTCTAGTTCCTGTTCATAAATGTGCGCCTTTTTTTAGTCCATTCTCAGCCTAGGGGATGTGGTAATTTTTGGTTTTTTCACGGCATTACTTGTCCTTAGTATGCATGTGATCGGACATGAGGCACCTGCTCAATCCTGATATATTCGTTCATGTGTCTTGCATGCGGGTTTATGACCACATAGTCGACTAAACTTTACCCTTGAGTGGTTTTGCATGTGTAACTTCCTGTGTTTTGAAAATACGGGGTGCCATTACAGATTTGTAGCCCAAAGCAACCGCATAGTGTGAGCAGTTGTCTTCCCAATGGGTAATTTTTTCCGGCATCTTTGGATGTCCTTGTCCAGCCGAAATCCCTCAGGAACAGAAAGATCACTCTTTTCTTTTGGCTGTTTATACATGGAGGGGTTGCAATGAACTAGTGGAGGTCGAGGTCTGGCGTAAATTCCACTACTTGTGCTCGCTACCTTTCTACTGAGGAGTCCATCCAGCATTGTCTTTGGGAATGCAGACAAGTGCGGATTATTTGGAAAGGTATTGCTAGGCTATTGAGCACCTTTACACACTCCACTTTCTATATGACTTGGGGTCAGTAGCTTGGCTTGCCCTTCAAGGCCTCGGGTTCTATACGAGAGACATGACCTCTTTGGACTCTATTGAATTGAAGTCATGTAGTTGAGTCATTTTCCTTGGATGATGTTTCGATACTTCCACACAAACTTGCATATGCATCAGTTGATATATCTTGGGAGTTTCTGGCGAGCATATCAACATGGCATATTTGGAGGTCTAGATGTACAGAGAACTTGGGCGGCTTCGAGGTTCATCCCGCTCACACCTTGGCCACACAATGCATACTTTGATGGCCATATGGGTGAGGATGCAAGGGTCCTCATGGGCAAGCCTCCTCCAAGAGGGCGGTATTTCTCAGGGAATGGTGTGGCTTTCCCTTTTTTCTAGACTTTCTTTCTTTCTTGCTCTCTTTCGACGAGTCACTTATAGGGTTGAGATGGCATTTTGATCCTCAACTGTGGTTGTTTCATTGCTCCGTTTGGAAGTTTGTTTTTGGCCCATCTAGGGTGTATTTCATGTATGGCATGATTTTTATATTCTCTTTTATTTCTTTGTAGAATTTAGGACTTTCGAACAACAAAATTTTGAATTTGTAGGATTGGACATATTCTAGTCTTGCAAAGCTATACATGTATTATATGTACAACATGATGTTTTTTCTCACTTGAGTTTTCTCAAGGAGGGTCTTTCCTACTTAATAGAAGTCCTTTTCATGGGAATAAAAAAAAATGGCTGGCTTCTGTCCACTTTTGCATAGCCCAATTCAAAGCTTCCCAAAATGAAAAGATATTATCAATTGCTTTTGCAATGCACAAAGCCCGTTTGCATATCATGAATGAGATCTTGAAGAATGGGTTGTAAATGCAAACTGATAGTTTTGGCCAAAATCCGATAAAATGTGCCCAAAAGAGTGATTGGCCTTCATTGGGAAACCAAATTTCTGCAACCCCCTTTGGGATAAGATGGATGAGACGGTTTTTAAGCGAATCATGCATAAAATCCCGAACGCCTTGCAGTGCTGAGGTAACATGGTCCCCAATCGTGTCCCAAAAAGCAATGAAAAAGGAGGGTGTCAACCCATCTACGGCCGGGCGCTTGACCTTGTGGAGGGCAAGAAGTGTAGTCCTAAATTCATCTTAAACATTTAAAAAAAAAAGGATCTTCATTAAGTATGAATGAAAGCCATAGGAGCAAGCTCAAATGCGGGAGTACATCATGAGATGCATGAAAGAAAAAACAGCTCAAAAAGAGCTAACAAAAATAAGGTGGAGGCTGAAAATGCCACCTCAGCCCTGAAGAAGACTCAGAGAAGAACGTAGATCCTCTCCAAACTCTGAAAAAAGTACATTTTAAACATTTTGAGGATATAGGGTTTTAAAAATAAGTATTTAAAATATTTTAGTGTTCTATATAAGCTTTGTGCTTTTGAAACTTTATATTTTTTAATAGATATTTTGTGTAGCAAGTATGAGGTGACCGATGCAATACTTTATTTCTCTTATCTTGAGCTAATACATTATTTATTGCCTTGTCTCTTCTAGGTTTGTTTACACAGAGGTTTTTTTATTATGCTTGAATATTTATTTTCAATTTTCCTATTCTTGATTGTGCACTAGACATTTTTATAATGTTTGTGGAACAAAGATTTATCTGTCAGCTGTGTATGTAGGTCTATACCACATTGGATCTCCGCATGCAAGAACTTGCCGAGAAAGCAATTCGAGATGGAGTAGTTGAATATGATATCGAGAGAGTAAGCCTTACTGAGATAGACATTCAAAAGACATGTGAAAAGTTGGAGGTTTTGCGGAAAGCCCGTGGGTGTGATATAGAGGGGGCCACTTCAAAATTCCCTAGGTGATATTTAAGCAAGCTTTCTTTGTAGATTTGAAGTTTGAAAGTGACATATGCTTATAAATTTAATGGACACTTCAATTTTGTGATCTGGATGGGCTTGTTGAAGTTGAATCTTTGTTGATCTGGGATTGTTGATGTCAAAACACTGATGAAGTCACGGCTAGGTCCACTAGGTTCTTCTCATTCCACTTTATATTTGGCGAGAGCCATGACTCCCTTTAATTCCACATAAATTCATACCCTTTGTTTTTAAAGAAAAACTATACCTTCTGTTAGATGCTTTAATAACAGTACATAAGATCAGCTACTTGTGGGGTGCTGATAAGGAAAACCAGCTGCCCTTGCTGCCAACTTCTTTGGATTCTGGCTCATTGCCTATGATAAGTTGGGAGGAGGCCAACAAACACTTTGGTCGGCTATACAATCAGCAGATTCCTTGATCCTTGAAAATATAGGAGTACTGACCTGACCGGTATGGTCTAGGATGTCTTCATTCTCTAGTTTCAAGTCCTCTCCCTGAGCCTTTTAATGGTTGCCTCTATTTCCTCCATGCATCGTCCAGCCCTTTCATATGCGCCCATGTGTTGAGGCATTTCCCAAGTGGCTATGGTTGGTAGCTTCAGGTCCTCGTGCGCAACCGAGGTGTGGCATGTATCCTAGCATGGGACCCCTAGATCTTTTTTGCCTTTGGGTGAACAAGAGCAATTGACACTCAATTTCCTCTTGATACTTCAAGATGGCTGTAGTCCGGGAATGCAGTTCCAAAATGAAGGAACATCTCACCATTGGAGAACATGATCACCTTTGTGCACACATAGGATGCCATAGGAGAGGAAAATTTATTGCTAAACGAGGAAGGTGGAAGAAAAGCTTCCAACATCAAACCACTTGAGGTGGAAATACAACAATTGCAAACCATCCAAAGTCAGAGGTCACAATCAATAGTATAGATGAGTATGCCCATGATATGTGGTTCCAAGTTAGGAGACCCCAAATCATAGATGTGCATATTGCAACATGTTACTTTCCTCCACAAACATATGATTATACTAGGGCTGCCTCTGGGAGAGGGAAAATCTCACAACTCTTGGCACTTCGAGGACATCCCAAAGATATATGTAAGAAACCCTAGTAATCTAATATCATTAGTTAGCCAATTAGTAGAAAGGAGACTGTAATGATAGAATAGAACAAGAATATTTGTATTGCTTAAAATGTTTGAAGTGTCAAAAGTGTGTCTGATCCATACAAGAGGCCTCTCTTATATAGAGAGGAGAGAACCGCACACTAAAAGGTGTGTGCTCAAAGGTCCTGTGCATGAGAGATGTGTACCTGTTGTGAAGGGTGAAACCCTTGATGAGAGGGTATATCACAAAGTTACAAATAGAAATGTCCTCTTCATAAGTCGTGCCTCTTTGGAAGAGTTGTAGCTCTTGTGAAGGGGTGTGCCTTATGGGAAGTGTCATATCGAAATGGTGTATCCTTCCACAAGTGTCCATTCATCCAACCATCCATAAGTTTAAGGTATTAGAAAAGGAATACGTCATAGATCATGACATCCCCTTTCATTGAGAAGAAGACCTTGGTGGAAAAGATGATCATGATAATATAGAACATTATTTGTGTATGAATAGGATGAGAAATCTTCTTTTCAGAAGGAGAGGGGTTGATCTTTGAGAAGAATCTGTACTATTGTGCCAAAGTCTTTATCATTTATATATTTACCTTTGAAATATTGACAGAAAGAGTAGTGATTACCATAGAAGAGGCTAGAGGTAACCTGTTAAGAGCATTAGCAACCCCATTACATAATCATGGAATGTACTCAATGGCCGAAAATTCTACCCAACGTGCTTCATCAATGACTGAGTGATTATCTGTTTCACCACACATGAGATAATGCGGTAAGCATGAACAATAGCAAGAAACTCTTTGTCATGAACCGGATATGTGGTTTGGATGTCAGAATATTTATGATTGTCAAAAGTAACAACTCTGCCTTCTTGCATCGAGAATGCTCTAGTAGCTATGTCCAAAACCATGACCGCAAATGGGAGATTGGGGTCAGCATAGCCATAACTGGTGTTGTAGCCAGTGCTTGCTTAAGATGTTGGAAATTATACTCTATCTTGGGTCTTTGTGGGATAGAACTTCGCCAAACCGAGAACATAATGAACATTCTTTGGAGTAGGCCAGTTACAAATTATCTTGGCCTTTTTTGGATGTCGTGTGATGAAATAACATGTCCCAAATGTTCTAGCTTGGTTCAGAACAAATCACTTTTTTCTCGACATTGACGTAAGAGAGAATTTACTTAGAGGACTTCAAAAACTTGGAAGATGTTACTTGAGCTTGATCAAGGATTTGCTGAAAACTAGAATGTCATCCAAGTAGACGACATCAAACTTCAAGGTATGGCCGGAAGATGTTGTCATAAGAGTCACGAATGTTGTTGGGCATTGTGTAACCAAATGGCATGACCAAACATTCATAGTGTCCGTACTTTTTGCGAAAAGTGATCTTATACCCATCACCTTCTCGTATGCAGATTTGGTGATAACATGGATGATGGAGATTGATCTTGGAGAAGTGTGTTGCATGGGTTATCAATGTGAGGCTATGAGTACTTGTTTTGTATTGTGAGCTTTTTAAGAGCTCTATAGTCAATGCAGAGGGGCATAGGCTTATTCTTTTTTTCCACAAGGAGCACTGGAGAACCAAACAGACTATCACTATGTCGGATGTTACCTTTGTCGAGGATGTCCACAACTCTTTGAATTTCTTCATGTGAAGTGAAGGAAATCGGATAAGGGGACCTTGACAATGGAGTATGCCTAGAATGAGTTCAATTTTATGGTCTCCTAGTGGTCATTGAGGTGGTAACTCGTGTCAATGTCGTTTAACAGTAACGCAGCCAATGCTATCTTCTTATTGTTAGATAGGGCGATGTATCAAGATACAAGTGCTTTTTTTTTTCCAAAAAGGATGACTTCATTAAGTATGAATGAAAGCCGCAAGAGCAAGCTCAAATGCGGGAGTACATCATGACATGCATGAAAGAAAAAACAGCTCAAAAAGAGCTAACAAAAGTCCAATGTGGAGGCTGAAAATGCACCTTAACCCTGAAATAGTCTCAGAGAAGAAAGGAGATCCTCTCCAAACTCTGAAAAAGGTCTCTCTCCTGGCTGTAGCTGCTTTGGAGGATCCTTGCATACTTGCCATGAGTGTGTGTATAGTATCAGTCCATATACCGACTATAGACTGGGGTGGGTGGACGTGTGAACCCTCCATCGTCTCTGTACATCTAGCTCTCCAAATATGCCATGCTGCAATGCTAGTCAGAATCTCCCAAGATGTGTCTACTGAGGCATGAGTAGCTCTGAAAGGAGTGAAAGGAACATCTTGGAGAAAGAAAGAAAGAAAGAAATTTTATTAGAGTCTTCGGAAGACCGATGGGTCTATGAGACTGAAAGAAAACCTGATACAAATCACATTAAGGGTGGAGCTACTAAAACTAGCATCATCACCCGTGCTGAATCCTAAGTCTGATCATACATAATCAAATACATCTGGGTATGACAATGAAAAGAAAAAAGACTGGAGCGGAGCGGAATCCTCCGTATGTCATGTCGCCCTAGCTGGTGCATAGCCGGTGATAGGACGCTGGCGTCCGTCAAGGGGTCCCGTGCGTCTCGGTCTCTTGGAGGAGGCTCGACGTAAGACTAGAGCTACCATGACTCTCGTGGGACGTATCCGGGGTCTAAACAATGACGGGAGGTTCCCCAGAGTGATCTGTGTGTCCCCTCGATGTCTTGTGTGTCGTGTTGCGACCGTCGGGTTTGGGGTCTCTGTCACGTCTACGGCTAGACAGTGGACGGTCAATGTCACTCGATGGGAAGAAATTTGTGATCCTGCTCTGAGAGGTGTCTGATGGTGTGGCCAAGCCCTATCGTCTGAGTAAGCACTCTCTGTGTTGGACACCCTCGTGAATGAATGCCGCGAGACATCTCTGATCTAGGTAGGCGAGGAATCTGGAAAGGAGCTCGGAGCCGTCTCTGAAGAGATAGTGGTAGCGACCTCGGATCTCGTAGTACGCTGGGCACTTGAAAATAAAATGCTCCTTTGACTCAACCTCCTAACAATCGCACAATATGCATATGCGATGCTCCCTGGGGATCCCCTCTGCTCTGCCGCTCTCTATGCGGAGGCGGTGTGATGATACCCGAAACTGTCCGATGGAGATCCGTAGTGAGTGAGGCATATGAAGCTCAGTGTACCCCGGTGGTGTGATGAATCCCTCCTCCGAAATACGAAGACAGTAATCTTTGTAGAAACTCAGCTTCACTGGGAGATCCGTCGGCTCCAACCAGGTCTTGAAGGTTTGTAGCTGCAGGAGATCCTCTCGAATGACTTGGTTGGTGTGTGGCCCGATCGGGATGGTGCGTGAGTACCGGAGGGGCATCTAACCTGTACTGAAAAGGAGGTATCCTATCAATGTGAAACCCTAGTCTCACAAACCATTTGTGAGTCCGTGCATACCAGCATCGCTCGTCTCCCTCTGCTGCCAACCTCATAGAGGAATCGAGAGCCAACCATGGCAACCTCTGTCTCCCTGATGTGCAGTCCCCATATGATCTAACCCAATGTAGATATGTGATGGTCTGAAAGGCTGCATCTAGCTAGAGTGGAGAAGCACCAAACTTGGCCTGAATGATGTGATGTGGTACAGATGGTTTCCCCTGATCATCTGTGAGAGCATGAGGATCTGCAGGCGCTCCACCCGTGTCCACTCTATCTCTGACATGTTAGTTCCCCAACAAGGGCTGCCATACATACCAGCTGGTCGAACCAAGGAGTCGAAGAGAAGAGCCTTGGTTTGAGAGAGCATGACTCCACAGAGTGTCGTTGAATAATGAAGGATGAGTCTGAGTCCTGTCCCTCGAAAAACACATGAGGTCTAGTAAGAGATAACCATGCCACTGATCCCCAAGTCATGAAGAAGGGTGCTCTATGAAATATGCAAAGAATCCTGGCAACACCATTCTAGATCATCCTCGCCTGTTTGCACTCCCAAAGGCAATGCTAGACTGACTCAACTGTTGCGTGGCATGGAGGACAAGTAGGGTGAGCCCCAAACTTGGATCTCCACAGGTTCACTGCAATCCCTCCATCAATAGAAAGCCAAAAGAAGAGAGTGAATTTTCTATTTTTGAGGGATTTCCAAGGCCTCCTCCAAAAGTTCTTCTGCACCTCTGCAGAAATATGAAAACTATCCCAATGAGGAGCTTTGGAGGGCCTCCAACCTCTACTGCTAAGCTGAAATCTGCTGGCATTTCTAACATACATTTTGGCAAGTCACTTGTCAAGAATTTACTGTTTCTTTGACCTGCACAGGCTTCCGGGAGTTTTATTTCAATTCTTTTTTGTTTAGATGCTTGCAAGAGACATAAGCAAATAAGGGAGGTTCAGAATCATAGTGTGCGAAGTTGGCTTTGGAGGTCTAGAGCTGCTGAACCTGAGCCAGTAGAGTGGCCATACTGTCCTGTAATAAAATTTGCTGTTGCAGAAGCTGCTGTGTGTGCTGGGAAGGATCAAGAGGGTGGCTTGAATGTGTGTCCCTTTTGCTGAAAACTGTCTTGGTAATAAGCAGCATCAAAGTTCACTGAGAAGGGGCGCTGTTGACCAGGCAAATGACAGCATTTTGGAGGCAGCAGGTGCACAAATGTGGATCCCTAGGCAAATTTGGATTTCTGAGTCACAAAATCAAAGGCAAAGGCTGGCGTTGTGCAGGGTCTGGAACGTGTTGTGCAAATGCAGGATCAAGAAAGCAAGGCTGTATGGCAGGCTGTCTGTGTGTACGGACGGCAAGCTGCTGTTGTGTATGGCCAAGGCAGGGTACAAGGGCAGCAATTGGCTTGCAGATACAGTAAGGACAGGGCGCAGAGACAACAGATGTTTGTGATGCATTGTAGACTGGCACGGCTGATTGCTGGGTGGTGTATTTGTTTGTAGAGGCATCATTGGCTGCTGTATGGAGGTTTAAAGGGTAGGGTCTGCCTGTTTTGCAGGTGATATGGCTGGTGCTGGTTGCAAATCTGTAGGGTGGTTCATGAGGTGCTGCTGGGAGTGGATCTGCAGGGTGGTTTGTGACTGATTTGCAAGGTGGAGAAGGTTGCTGCTGGTCACGAATTTGCGGGGGGGGGGGGGGGGCGTAGGGATCTGCAGGGTGGTTCGTGACTGATTTGACAAGGTGGAGAAGGTTGCTGCTGGTTAGGAACTTCTTTTTTTTTTTGGGGGGGGGGGGGGGGGGCGTGGCTCTGCAGGGTGGTTTGTGACTGATTTACAAGGTGGAGAAGGTTGCTGCTGGTCACAAACTTTTTTTTTGGGGGGAGGGGGGGGGGGGGGATGGGGGATTTGTAGACCGTAGTTGGAACAAGGCTTTGGGTGCCCTTTGGGGTAGCCTTGGGTACAGGGGGCTTGTGCCCTTTGGTGAAGAGTTGGGTGTCCCTTTAGACTGCCCTTGTGACCACTCGCAGTGGGTCCTTGGCACCTTTTTGATGTCAAAGTTAATCAAAAGGGGTGCTGTTGACAAGTCAAATGGCAGCATGTTTGAGGCAGAAGGTGCAGTGTGTTGCAGATGCGAATCCCCAGGCTGTGAAAGAAGAGGTGGGAGCCTTTATGAAAGGTTATGTCAGTGAAAGAATGTGACCTTTCACGATGGGGGTATGTCCCTTGGTTGAAGAGAGATGAATTTTCATGAACAAGGTATGTCCGCTCGGTGAAAAGGTGCATCCCATGGTTTGAGACAGTTGAAGCATACCAAGGGGCACGAGTATGGTCTGGACCTCTCCACATCATCTAGTGACGTAAGGGTGTGGAGAGGCGACTATGAAAGCATGTGGAGCGGTGGGTGAAAAAATTTCCATTGCTTTCTCCATCTCTTCCATCGACAATGCATGAAATACCTTCTAGCTTAAGTTGGTGATCAGGTAGAGGCTACAAGATGAGAGCATTTCCTGCAGCTAGGGGTGAGTTTTGCTTTGATACCACTGTAAGAAATCCTAGTAATCTAATATCATTAGTGAGATGAGGAGCAAAAAGGATACTGTAATGATACCAAAGAACAAGAATATTTGTATTGCTTAATTTCTGACCCATTAGAAGTGTGTCTGATCCATACAAGAGGCCTCTCTTATATAGGAGCAAAGGACGAGCGTCTACAGAGTGTAGGCTAGAGAGCTTTGAGGAGCCTTTGGCGGGTTAAGTGGAGGGCTAGGAGAGGCATGCGAAGGGAAGGGATGATCAAAAGAGATCGTGGAGGGAGGATTTCAGAGTGCTCAAGGGAAATATGGGTGGGAGGTTGGGCTTTGGATAGGGGATGGGTACTGAGAGTGATGGCAAACAAATGGGGAGTATGAACGGGAGTGGAGTGAGGAGACACTGTCTAGATCGGGGTTTGGGGGTGAGTCGGAAGGGGTGGAGTTAGGTGGGGTTATCTACTTTTGTTTTGAGACTACTACAATGTCAAAGGGGCCTTTGACAAAGATAAAAGTGTTTCATGAGTTGAAGTATCCATAGGCAGGGTTTGGAAGACGACTCTTTATTTGATGAGGCCAGATGCTCTTGGGGTTCCTCAACCATTTGCTCAACATATTGGTGGTTCTTTCATGGATCTCTCCCTCGCTTGATGTCTTGTTTGGTTCGTGGCTACACACCTACCCTTCTTTTTTCCTTCAAGTCTAAACTCTAGCCCTTGCAAGGGTTTCAACCTGAGGGGGAATTTGTGCCATTGGGGATGAGGAGTGTGCTTGGGAGGAGGGTGAACTCCCCTATCATGAGCAGCAAGACGATTGGCCAAGTTGCCCATCTATCTACATCATAGGCACTGCTTGTTGGAAGCGAAGTCTGCAGCGTTGAACAGGGTTGTGGTTCAGGTTTGTTTGAGTGTGAATAGGGTTAGTGGTTTTAGGCTTTGTGTGATGGACATCATCAATGATGTCAATGTAAGCGTGTGTGACATCATCTATGATTGCCAGTAGTATGTTTGATTGAGTCATAAGATAGAGCTCTTTTGCCTATAAAAGAAGTATGTACCTGTGGTATCAAAACAATCAAGATCAGTTAAGTTCTTTGCCTCACATTATCTCTCCGTGTGACCAGGTGTCCTCAGCTCATTCACTCTATAAAATCACTACGAGGAGGCTCCTTCACTGGAAGCTACAGAATTCGAAGCATGGAAGCAGTGCAATCGTTATTGCCATTTGTCGACCTTGGGCTTGCTGACTCTCTCATGCATCATATCGACTTCAAATTGTTGGCCAACCAAGTACAGAGCAAGTTAGGAGTAGTTTCAGAAACAAAATTACCAATTGTAAGGTCTTTTTAAAGCTTAATTTTACGAGCTTCGAATGTATGACAGTGTCCACATGTCTTACCTGATGATGAGGACAAGGTGGCAGTCCTCATTAAGAGTCTGATGAATGTAACTCGATCGAATCTTCCCTAGAAGTACGTCATGTGGCGTCAACAACATTTGAAGATATGTTGGCTCTGCTACCTGAAAAAGACTGCAGAAACGAGGATAACAACATCAGCAAAAGTCAAAACATGGAAAATGCCTTTGCATCTTTTCTAAATGGAGGGATGGGAAGAAGATTCAATGCCGATATTGCAAACGCTTTGGTGACAAGGAAGCATTTTGCTTCCAAAAGGAGAAAAAGGAGCAACAAGAGCATCGTACTTATCTGGTTGCAGAAAATGAAGATGATGCTATTGAGCCCACTGTCCAAGCTTCTGAAATAAATGCATTTGCTGTTCGTTTTGAGGACCTCAATCCTGACGATGAAGATTGGGCCTTAAGTCCTCTACTTATGTATGGGTCAATAAGGATTCTCTGCCCTAGTAAAATATGATTGTACTTGTGTTTGTGGTGCCTTGATTTATTTTAAGGCTTAGTACTTTCCAGTTTGCCTTAGAAGTTAGGGGAGTTGACTAAGCAATGATCTCGGCTGTTGGTCGCAAGCTGATTGAGGGGATAGCCATGGCATGGGAGGTGCGCACAGCAAGGCTGGCTCTTTGCGCTAGTTCTGAAGATTGGTTGCTTCTTGCCGTGGGTCTCCCACCACCTTTGCTCCGAAGGGGGTTTGTTGGAACCAGAGTCTATAGTGTGAACAGGGGTTGTGGTTCAGGTCTGTGTCAGTGTGAATAGGTCTAGTGGTTTTAGGTTTTGTCCATCATCAATGATGTCAGTAGTGTGTTTGACTGATTCATAAGATAGGGCTCTTCTGCCTATATCAGCAAGTTCTTTGCCTCACATTCTCTCTCCATGTGACCAGGGTCTTCAGCTCATGCACTCTATGAAATCGCTACTTGTTTGCAACACTGCCTTGGTAGATCTCCGCTTACTGACAAAAGACCTTCTACTCAGTGTGTCCAGCATTTCCTCATGAAGGAGTGAGTTGAGGTTCTCCACGATTAAGTGAACGTTTGGGCTCCGTTGTCATAGGGTACAAAAGCCATTATCACGGGATCCTCAAGTACTATGCAGAAGCAAGCTCAATACTCCTTGAGAAGACCTGAGAACGGGAGTATGATTGGGAACCTAAGTACACGACGATGGCTCGAGTCTATATCATCCACTGTGAAACTATGGTACCATGGGATGTGTGACCCAAATAGATTGGACTTCACTCAACCAATACCTGTATGGTCTTTGGAAACTCGTGAGGTAAGTTGGATAAGGAAAACCCCTCTCCCTAAATTGTGACCCCTTGAGTGCTAAACTTGCCTAGATTCAATCCCGAACCTTGAAGCTATCTAGATGTTGGTGGGTCAAAGATGCTGCCATGACAGCCCAAACGGTCACCCTTGAAAAGTCGTCCTCAAACTCAAACAAAGATTTCCTTCACCTGTTGCAAACAGTGAAAAAGGCAGAAGAGAAAGGGGGCAAAGGGAGGAAAGAAAGTGCTTGTAGGCAGCCTGAAAAAGGAGAAAGGGAGGAAAGGGGAGGATTGTGAAATGAAAGGAAAGATGCGCCTGTCTCCATGGGCTTTACGAGGCAGCCTAGCTACCTAAAAGGCAGAACAAAATCTCCAAGGTGGAGCTGACAGAGGGGTGGCCCTTCAAGGGGTGGGTGTTGAGCAGGAAGAAGATAGGGAAAAGGGGTGGGTGTTGAGCAGGGAGCAGATAGGGAAAAGGGGCGTGAGGCAGTCATTAGCTGCCCAAGACCCTCCTGCATGTGGGTGGAGAGGAAAAGGTGCCTTGAGGACGCCTTGAGATAGCCCTTGGGGCTTGCCAACCAGCACAAAGGCTGACCAAAAACAAAGGTAGTGCAAGAAGATGACAACCGGGGTGGGTGGGTGTGCGTGCTTGTTGGGGGGGGGGGTGTGTGGGGAGAGGGGGGGGAGGGCTGATGAAGATAGATCAGCGGCAGGGGGGAAGACCAAGGGCAGCAGATGGAAAGGAGGGGGAATGGAAATGAGGAAGTAAAGGAGGGTGATGGTATGGAGGAGGGGGGCTGGTGTGCAGGCTCCTTTCCACTTTAGTCCAGTTCTTTCAGCCATCCTTGTGTTGGCTCAGAGTAGTTTCTGGGGATGGGTCCGTCGATGAAGCATGGCCTCTTGATCTACTTTTCTTCCTTTCTTTCGTTTCTTCTTGCTCCAGAATGATGCATGACATCTTCTTTTCCCATCGCTCTTCTACGTGTCTTGAACTTGCTTTCTTTGCTTTGGTGCCAGCCTGTGTGCTTGGATACCAGACCCTATTGGAAAAGAGGAGAGATGTGGAAAGTTAAAGAATATTATGAGTCAGCAGCATCTCGGACTATCGAGCAAGTTATGTTGTGCAAGTGGTAGAATGGGAGGTTGCAAAAAAGTCAGTGAAAATTTGTGGCAAAGCGACAAAAGGGGTGATCAAGTACAGAAGTAAGCACCACACAAAATGAAGCAGAAAGAAGGTGTATATCGAGGACAGTGACAAAATACAAAAGGAAGTGAGGAGTTGCAGCTGTTAGGTAACAAACAGAAGCAGGAGAGTGACAAAAAATAAGGAAATAAATGATGAGGTAGTGGCTGAGGAGACAAGTGGAAAAGCAAACCTAAGAAGATCAGCAAGGAAATGTATTCGCCGAGGAGCAGCAGGAGCAGCCTCAAAAGGACCAGCGTGTTTTTCTTTCTCTGCCTCTATCAATACAAGTGGCTAGCTGGTTCAAGGGCTCCAAGGTCCTGTCAGCTTGATGCGGTTTGGTCTGCTTAGTAAGAAATCTAGCTTACACATGTCAATATCCAATATATTGAGGGCCCAGTGTGAAGCGTAGGCATTGAGCTTCTTTTGGGGCTTGGGATGTTCTTGTTATTGATGTTTTAAAATTGCAGTTAGTTTATGGTATGGACAATCTTGAAGTACGTTGAATTAAATTTAAGCTGTTAGATGTTCACAAAACCTTAAATGATTCTGAGGATTGACGCTCATAAAAAAAGACCAGTCAATTTTTAGAGGGGGGCATGGTTGGTGTCAGGTGAAATCTTGCCTGTTTTTTGGTGCACCATGAATAGACTACCTGTTTGCTACAGAAGAATGGGATTGAGCAGGTATCATTTGCTACTAAAGCATGCTATTTAGTGGGTAGAGGGGAGCTTAGGTCTAGGCTAATGTGTGTTAGAAGCTTAGGTCTAGACTAAAATGAAAATGTTTAGACTTCACAAGCAGTTGTAGCTTGAATGAAGAGATTTTGGACTACCTTTTGATTAGCCTTCTCCTTTAGTACTAGCCTTCATCATGGCTGAGTCTGCCCTTCACCTCCGGAGTGCCGATAGAAACTCAGTACGAAGACTTTGTATAAATGGATGCTCAAGTATGTGTGGGTGTGTGGATTTGTATGTGTGAGAGCATATTTTTATACTATGGTCTACACCCACTGTTGGGCGCTGATGACGTCAATGGGGATGCCATAGTAGCTAGTCCCTGCTATGCATGATGGAGTTTATGGTTTTCAACCTTGTGAGTGACTATCATGAGATTGAAACTGCACTATGTGGTGTTTTTAGAGGATGAGTTTGGGAATGTTCTTGGATTCATCTAGGTATATGCTTCTGCCGTATTAGCGGACATGCAAATTTCACCTTGTGAAGTTTTCGTCCAAGTTGCGGCCTGCTGGTATTGTGATAATTCTTTCTATCTTAAATGGTGCGTTGCCCTATCAGCTAGATTTAGATTTAGATGCTTGTTGGGGAGAGACTAAAATGAAAATGTTTAGACTTCACAAGCCGTTGTAGCTTGAATAAAGAGATTTTGGACTACCTTTTGATTAGCCTTCTCCTTTAGTGCTAGCCTTCATCATGGCGGAGTGTGCCCTTCACCTCCAGAGTGCCGACAAAAACTCAGTACGAAGACTTTGTATAAATGGATGCTCAAGTATGTGTGGGTGTGTGGATTTGTATGTGTGAGAGCATATTTTTATACTATGGTCTACACCCACTGTTGGGCGTTGATGACGTCCGTGGTGATGTCATAGTAGCTAGTCCCTGCTATGCATGATGGAGTTTATGATTTTCAACCTTGTGACTATTATGAGATTGAAACTGCACTATGTTCTGTTTTTAGAGGATGAGTTTGGGAATGTTCCTGATTTCACCTAGGTATATGCTTTTGCCGTATTAGCGGACATGCGAATTTCACGTTGTGAAGTTTTCGTCCAAGTTGCGGCGTGCTGGTATTGTGATAATTCTTTCTACCTTAAATGGTGCGTTGCCCTATCAGCTAGATTTAGATTTAGATGCTCGTTGGGGAGAGACTAAAATGAAAATGTTTAGACTTCACAAGCAGTTGTAGCTTGAATGAAGAGATTTTGGACTACCTTTTGATTAGCCTTCTCCTTTAGTGCTAGCCTTCATCATGGCTGAGTCTGCCCTTCACCTCCGGAGTGCCGACAGAAACTCAGTACGAAGACTTTGTATAAATGGATGCTCAAGTATGTGTGGGTGTGTGGATTTATATGTGTGAGAGCATATTTTTATACTATGGTCTACACCCACTGTTGGGCGCTGATGACGTCAGTGGGGATGTCATAGTAGCTAGTCCCTGCTATGCATGATGGAGTTTATGGTTTTAAACCTTGTGAGTGACTATCATGAGATTGAAACTGCACTACGTTGTGTTTTTAGAGGATGAGTTTGGGAATGTTCCTGGATTCATCTAGGTATATGTGTTAGAAGCTTAGGGTCGAAGCTGGTTTGTCCTCGATGGCAATCCCTGATATTTCCTGGATTCGCAACATTTTGCGTGCAGTCTCTTATAGAAAGTTTGCACATGCTTGACTGCTCAGGAATATGAGGAACAATGATTGACATGGAAGATCTTAACCTGCTAACATTCATAAAAAGATTGCACCATTGCTCAACCTTTGCACTACTATATTACTTCAGAGTGAAAACTGATAGGAAAACCTCAAAGTTGACGTGATCGTGGGGGGAACAGACACTGCTTTAGGTAACATAGATGAGCTTTCGATCCAACAATTCTGATAATTGCAACTTGCACAGGGATGAATTTGCGAATGATGCTGCCTCTTCAATCACGGAAGAAGCTGTCGCAAAGATTTTTAAGAGATTTTTGGCAAGGTATGAGGCAATGTGGTGTTCTCAGTCGACCAACAGATGCACATCTATGTGAACAGTGTTAACCGTACTGGTGGAATAGTGCAGGGAAAGTGCCTTGCAATCATCCCTTCACAAGTATCAGCAGGAGTTAAAGGAAGCTTTGGGAGCCAGGTAAACTGTTTGAGAACCTGTTTAATATCGTGATAATGCCTTCTGGACACCTGTGGTTCTTTCCTTTAGGCTGTGCTCCTGATGCAAGTTACAAATAATTATCAACATGAGTGTTGTTATCTTCTTCCGACTTGCATTGGTGGTTTCTTTGATGCCTTCATGTCGTTAAGGCACACTGAAAAATATTAGATATTGACTGGTACTTCAATGCGGAAAGGTTGGAAGCTGCTATGGTCGCACTTGATCCATCAAACGGTGCTGTGCGTGTACTAATTGGTGGACGGGATTACTTTGAAAGCAGTTTTAATCGGTGTACACAGGTTAGTGTGGGTCTATCAAGGCTAAGACATTGAACAGTCTGAAATGTTTCTCTTCTAATTGGAAGTTCTTGCTTGGTAACATGTATCATGTATGCGCTCAGGCTTATCGGCCTCCAGGATCGACGTTTAAGCCAGTTGTATACCTGACTGCATTAGCAGAAGGGATGTACGTGATCAATCTTGTGAGTCCTACCAGTATTATTTTCTCATTTTCCACATACTGCAAAGCTTGCTAACATGACAATGTACTTTTGCTTATTTCTTTGGTCAGAGATCGAAAGCACATTCTTTTGGATGAGCCTTACACAATTGCGGGCTTTTCTCCTGAGAATTATGACCAGAAATTCAGAGGGAAGGTATTGATCATCAGACATGTATTTTGCAGTTTTGTGCTTGAAATCCCATTAATACTTCCCTCTACACTTACCTTTTCCTTGTAAAGGGAATTTTCAATTTCACCAATTAATTCTCTGTAGCTCATACTACGAGCTGGAATTGTCCCCTTGCATAGTGGCTTGTAAGGCTGCCATCTCCTTCTTGAGCTGCTCATTCTCAGATTTCAGCTCATCAATGAGTTTACATCCCTCTTTTGAGGTCCCCTTTGTGTCCTTGAACTGCTTCATTTGCTCTTTGATATGGTTCAGCTCTTCTTGTATAGGTGGCTGAAGCTCCCCTTCCTGCCTTCAACTTCTGATTCTCATCTTTGAGAGTGGCGACTTGGACTTCTAGAATCTCAATTTGGGAGGCAAGAGAGCTGGTTTTCTCATTCAGCATTCGAGTTACCTCTTTGCCCATTTCGTTTGTGTTTCCCTTGCCATTTCTTCATGGCTTTTAATTGAGCATGTAGGTTGGAGAGCTCATCATTCCTGTTTTCCCCTCATTTCTTTTGTATGCATTCAAGCTCAGCATTCTGAAATTTACACACATCCTTGATTGTTGATATGCAGCCTTTGATATTCTTATCTTCTATTTTTTCCGCTTTGGTCCAAATGACACTATACTTGCGCTCCTTTTCACCTCTTGTCCTTTGGTCCTGTGGGCTGTTCATTGTGCCCATTTGATCCCTTTCTTGATCAGTGCTTGCTTGCAAAGCACAAGAAAGTAGGAATGAAGAGATTCCTCACATATTTGCTGTCCCGGGTGAACTCAAAGCATGCTGGTAACTCTTCCCTTGTCCCTCTTTGTCTTTTTAGTATTGCATTTGCTGTTAGGTTCACTTCTTGATCTGAATTTGTTGTTTCTTGATTCTTTGCAGATCCAGAGCTCGTTTGAACAGAGATAGGGTGTTGGAGTCAAGGTGTAGGGGCTAGAAATAGCCTTTTTGAGCTTATGAAGGGCCTAGGACAGCCCAAACCAGTCCACCCCAGATGGTAGACTAGGTAGGGGGGTATATGTGCCCTTTTAGAGAAAGAAAGAAAGAAATATCTATTAATGTCCGCGGGAGACCTCACGGGTCTATGGGACCAGGTACACACCAAAAAGTTGCAAATACATCTGGATATCCAGAGAGTTGGGGGAGTGCTCAAGGCAATTGAGCCCCAATTATTTAGATGGATAACTAGCTACTAATCCTATCTTAGAAAAACGGCTTGAATAACATTAGTTTAGGACTGAGAGTCTTTGGGTTTAGATTTGAAATCACGAATCAAGGCTTGTCCATCATGATAGACTGCCCATTTTCTAGCTTTGTGTGCATCTTTCACTTTAGCGAGTTCAACATTCCTTTTTTTGAGCTGAGTTGGAGTGAGCTCCTCACATATATATACCTGTGTACCTTTCAGCATGTTTGTCTGTCAAAGAATCTTGGTTCTTCCTGCCTTCTTTGTGAAATAAACTTGTACTTGTGTTCCCTTCTAAGAGATACAACTGATATCAATTTCATCCCATTCTATCTGTGGTATCTCCTTATTATGAAGCCAAAGTGAGTCAAAAATAAGTGTTCTAGGTGTGTAGGGGGTGTTTTATAGTCTAGTGAGTCCTAGACATGCCACGTGTCATATTGGGAGGTATCCCATATACACTATGGCTTTCTAGAGTCTAGTGTCACACTATGTAGTGTTGTACTTGTCTTGAGTCTTTACATATCAGTCAACATCAAGCTCTTTGGTATCATGTGAGTACTTGTCCATTGCTTTCATTTTCTCTCCATTTCATTTCCATTATGCTTGTTATCTTTCCTTTCCATTCCTGGTGTTAGCTTGCTTCTCTCCCTAACACTATGATCTTTCACTATCTCCATACCTGGCTCCTCAGTGATCCCTCTGAGTGTGAGTATGTGATCTAGAGTCCCATGATCATGCCAAAATCTAGCTTGTTCCTTAGCCTTGAGCCTTTGAATCTCTGCGAATGGGTTGAGCTCAGTATCAAGCATGGATGCATAAATCAATTGAAGATGCAAAACGAAGAGAGAGAGAGAGAGTGCAGGTACAGGACGAAGTCAATGTAGAAGTCACGTCAAAATATTAGATAAGGTTCCTAAACACAAGTACAAAGTACTTGTATCTAGGCCTAGGACTAAGTGTCCTAGGTGTCACATAGGACTAAGTGTGCTATGTGGCATAGAAGGCACTAATACTATAAGTGCCTACACTTATGCCTACAAGGCACATACCATGGCCTATAGGGCATCACTAGAACCACCAAAAGATGGCCTACAAATCCCCCTCCATGGGATGGGCTGAAGTACTCTGGAAACGTCTCAGAATACCTGGTAGTTTCTGGTCATGGTGGCACATGTTCATCCAAAAGGATATAGCCACCTATGAATGTACAAGGAATGTCAGATCATGTAACAAAGGGAACCAAGTGTAAAGCATGTCGGAAGACTTCGAACTTGGGACGAGGAAGTGCCTTTGTAAACATATCTACGATGTTGTCCTCTGTGGGAAGATAGGACAACTCTATGTCTCCTGCTGACAACCGCTCCCGAACATAATGATAGTGAACCTCAATATGCTTGGTACGCGCATGAAACACTGGGTTACGCGCAATGGCCAAAGCACTCTGGCTGTCAGTGTAGACAATAGTGGAGGATGTCTGGCAAATACCAAGATCTGTAAGTAAGTGTCGAAGCCAAACACACTCTACTGTAGCGGTGAAGGTTGCCCTGTACTCAGCCTCACAACTAGTCGTGGCAACTGTCGGTTGCTTCTTGCTGAGCCAAGAAATACATGAATTGCCAAGCAAAAAACAATTGCCAGTATGTGACACTCTGGTGTCGGAACATCCTGCCCAGTCACTATCTGTGTAAGCATGCATGGTAAGTGAACCCTGATCACCATAGAAGAGGGCTAAATCCTGAGTGCCTCTGAGATATCTGAAGACTCTCTTCACTACGTGCCAATGCTATGAACTGGGCATGTGCATGAATCTGCTGAGCTGAGATACTGCATACTGCAAGTCAGGTTTGGTGTGACATAAATAAATAAGGCATCCAACAGCCTGCTGATAAAGAGTGATATCACATGGTGCGCTCCCACCATGAGCTGAGAATTTGAAGCCAGGGTCCACTGGAGTAGAGATTGGCTTGCACTCCTCAAACTGAAAACGATCAAGGAGCTGTCCAATATACTTGGACTGTGACATCATGATACCCCCCTCAACATGAGCAAACTGAATGCCCAAATAATAATGGACCTGTCCCATGTCTGACATATCAAAAATCTGCTGCAAATCAGCCTTGAAAGCTGCAATTTGCTGAGTATCTGGGCCCGTGATGAGCATATCATCCACATATAAAATCAGCACTAAAAAATCAGATCCACTCCCATGGAAATAAAGAGTGGGTTCTGTGGGACTATTCTGAAAACCAAGGGATAGTAAGTGTGCATGAATTTTGGCATACCGTGCCCTGGGTGCCTACTTCAAACCATAAAGGGCTTTTCTAAGCCGGCATACCTTATTTTCAGAATTAACAACCTCAAAGCCAGGAGGTTGTGTAACATAGACTTCTTCCTGCAGATCCCCATGAAGAAAAGCAGTCTTGATGTCAAGTTGGTGCACTTGCCAATGATGATGGGCTGCAATGGCAATGACACATCGAATGGTAGTAATCCTGGATGTGGGAGCAAATGTCTCCTCAAAGTCAATGCCTTGTTGTTGGGCATACCCTTTTGCAACAAGACGGGCTTTGTATTGATCTATGCTGCCATCAGATTTCCTTTTTAATTTGTAGACCCACCGCGTTCCAATGGCATGCTTGCCAGGTGGGAGATCTACTAATTCCCAAGTGTCATTTTTGGCAATAGATTGTAACTCAGCTTTCATTTCATCCATCCACTCTTTGCTGTCAAAAGCATCTTTATGGCACAAAGGCTCTTCATTGCAGGCTGTAGCAAGGAGTGCAAACTCAAGAGAGTGACCATGCTGTCTATTCCCTGATCTTGTCCGGGCAGCAAAAGGCTGATCTTGTTTGCTGTCCCTCAATGTATCCAGAAGCCATCTGAGAACTTGCCTTTGCTATCTATTAACAGCTCTTTCTTCAATGACTGCATCATGAGTAATGGGATCATTTTGTGCCGGAAGAGAAACCTGCAAATCAGCATGAGGTTGAGGCTGATTATTGCTTTGTGGAGGGCCTGCAGGAGGCGCATGTTGCTGCTCAAAATCCTCTTCTGATGATGGTAGAGGTAACCAAGATTCAAAAGCATCAAACATGTCAATATCTGGCTTTGCTTTGCAGTCCACAAGAGGAGAAGCTGAATGTTCAGCAAAGATCACATCTCTACTGACAATAATCTTCCCAGTATTTGGTTGATATAACCGATACCCTCTGCTCTCCTGGCTGTAACCAATAAATATGCATTTGATTGCTTTATCATTAAGCTTATATCTCAGCTGAGATGGTACATGAACATATGCAAGAGACCCAAAAACTTTCATGTGTGAAAGTGAAGGCTTTCTGCCTTTCCATGCTTCATAAGGTGTAATAGTCTTTAATGCCCGTGTAGGTGATCTATTCAGCACATAGTTGGCACACGTTACTGCATCAAGCCAAAATTTATTGGGCAAACACTTGGCCTTAAGCATGCATCTGGCCATCTCCATTGTGGACCTTTTTTCCTTTCAGAAATAGGATTCTGCTGAGGAGTGTAAGGAGTAGTGCATGAGTAAATAATGCCCCGTGAGGATAGAAATGCATCAAACTCCTTTGACATATACTCACCCCCCCTATCTGTGTTGAGGGTGACAAGCTCGCATCCTGATGCATTCTCAACCATATTCAGCCATCTCTGAAAGCATAAGAAAACTTCAGATTTGGCCTTTAAAGGATATACCCAGCAATAGCTTGTGAAATCATCAATGAGAGTCATGAAATACTTATACCCCCCAATGGCATTTGTCCTCATTGGGCCACAGACATCACTGTGTACTAGCTGCAATTTCCTTTGTGAGAGTTTTGGACAATTCTTTTGAAAAGGAAATCGATGCATCTTACCCAAAAGACAACCCTCACACAAATGTTTGGAAACTGTGTGAGTCTGAGGTGCATCATTTGCCATCTGCTGTGAATGTAGCTTTGCAAGAGCTCTATAATTGAGATGGCCCATTCTCTCATGCCAAAGATGAGTTTCAGCAAGTTGTGAATTTGAAATAGCCAATGCTTCAATAGAAAGTGCAACTGGATGATGATCAAGGTGATAAAGCCCTTTTTGTAAAGTGCTAGTGAGAACTATGGCATTGTCATCACGAAGATCATAAACTAGACATCTGTAGCCATCAAAAACTACTCTGAAACCTGAAGTAGCAATTGCTGAAATTGAAATCAAGTTGACATCAATGCCAAGCACAAAAAGAACATTTGTCAGAGTGACAGGATGGCTGGAAATGGATGTGAGCTGCACATCTCCAACTCCTTTTACAGCATATGAAGCATTATTGGCACATGTAACAGTCCCCCCTCGAGGTGCATCAGCTAGAGAATGAAACAACTGTCTGCAAGATGTGACATGCTTGGAAGCTCCACTATCAAAGTACTAGGACTGAGGATCATTAGCAGCAAAGAGTGCATCAGCTTTGGAGGGATCAAATGAGCAATGGACAGCCCATGCCCAATCATCCTGAAGAGCATGTGCATGTGAAGCATTTGTTGGCTCATGGGATTCAATGGCATGTGACGCATTAACTGTCAATCCTGCTTTCTTTTTCTCCGAAGCAATGCGCTTCCTGCATTCTGAAATGTCATGTCCAGGCTTGCGACAATAGTTGCATCTTTTCTTCTTTCCCTTATCTGCTGTATTTTTAGATGCATGGGAGGAACTGCAGCTGCTATGTGTAGAGGAATTGCAGCTGCTATGCGCAGATTTTGGCTTGCCCATAGGCTTGGAAGCCTTGCCTCTTCCTGTCTGCTGTGAAGCAAATGCATGATTAGGAATAATGGCTTGTCTATTAGCTCTACTTTGCTCTTCCTGCAAAAGCAAAGTAAGTAGCTGATCAAAAGAATAGTGGTCTGGATTACCCATGGCCACTAATCGAAGGGTTGTAGCAAACCCTTGATATGTATCTGGTAGTCCATTCAATGTAGTACTGACAAGCTGTGAATTTGGGCACCACCTCATCAATGTTGGCAAGCTGTTCCATGAGGTCCTTGACCTTTGTCAAATATGCATCCATTGACTCACCTTCATTCATATTCACTTCCTGTAATTGCCTTCTCAAATATGCAGCAGGAGCTTCATTGCGAATCTGATATAGAGAAGCCAATTTATCCCAAGCATCCTTTGCTGTCCTGCAAGACCGGATGTGTGGAATAATGATTCTCTTGCATGATAAAGCAATGCATGAATGTGCATTTGCATCTCTTGCATCCCATCTAGACTGTTCTTGAGTTGGAAGAGCAGCAGCAGGAGTGCTAGAGGAAGAGGCATCAGGAGGAGTACCACTTGCAGAAGGTGCAGCAGTAGAACCAACCACTGTCGCATTGGCTGGCCTCAGATCAGCCCCAGAAACAATATTCCACAAATGCTTTGCAACAAGAATATGTTTCATGAGATAAGACCACATCGGATAGTTGGTGCCATCCAACTTATCATCTTCACGAAGAACTCCAAATAAATCTTGATTGTTCCCAGCCATAGCAACTGTGATAACCTGTAAAAGACCTGAAAACCCAAAAGCCTCAAGGCTATCACTGCAAAAAGCTGACTATCCCAAAAATGACAGCAAATATCTGCAAATTTCTGACCCAAATCAAAGGGCAAATGCAGATTTGACCCAAATGTGACTGTGACAGGCAATGTTCACTGCAAAAACAGCAAATTTGGCAAAAGCCCCAAATTTATTGAGGACAAATAGGCCAAAAAGAGGGCAAATTCAGAAAAGTCCCAAATTTAGCTGAAATTTTGCAAATGTGACCCAATGTATGCAAATCTGACTCAATGTCCTGCAAATGTAACTGAATGTCCTGCAATCTGACCCAATGTACTGCAATCTAAACAGAAATTGCAGAACAAATCCCAAACTTCAATTTCTTGCAAGAAATTGCAATTAAAGGAGGTAGAAGGAAATGAAAACCCCAAATTTTCCAATGTCGTGCAAAAGCCCCAAATCTGCAAATGTCTGTAAATGACTGCAGTGAGACCAAGGACCTGATTCCAGCCAATGCTAAAATAGGTACAAACCTGTGGTGAATTTGTACGGAATACCCAGATGAAGCTGTACGGAATACCACTGAAGGTACGTAGTACGGGGAGCTGGTACAGACTGCTGACGATTGAAGGTACGGTGAAAGTACCTTGTACTCCTACGCAGGTACAGTCGTACGGCGTAGGTACCTTGTAGGTACGAAACGATGTACGGTACGAAAGTACGACGGATCTATCACTGCACCGTACGTACGGCGAACTGCAGGTACGGGTGTACGATTTCAGTACAGCATACGGCGATGCACGACTTCAGTATAGCGATGCAACGGCTACGTGCAGTACGGCGCAGGTACGACGAAGTGCACAGACGTGCAGTACAGCACAGCGACGCGCATGTATGGATGTGCACGGACGTGCAGTACGGCAACTACGCAGAGTACGGAGCAGATAGCGTTGAAGGGCCTCGAATAGGCTGTAAGGTACGTAGATCTGTACGGAAGGTATGGACTGTACGACGCCTGCTTGTCGACCAGCGGGGCAGAAAATCTCCAATGAGCAATGGAGGCTCGGGGCTGAGGATAGCTGAAAGGCTAGAGCAAAACCTTCTCTGATGCCACTGAAGATGCAAAACGAAGAGAGAGAGAGAGAGTGCAGGTACAGGACGAAGTCGATGTAGAAGTCACGTCAAAATATTAGATAAGGTTCCTAAACACAAGTACAAAGTACTTGTATCTAGGCCTAGGACTAAGTGTCCTAGGTGTCACATAGGACTAAGTGTGCTATGTGGCATAGAAGGCACTAACACTATAAGTGCCTACACTTATGCCTACAAGGCACATACCATGGCCTATAGGGCATCACTAGAACCACCAAAAGATGGCCTACATCAATCATAATGGTCCTGTAGTTTTCCGGGCTCATGGGGTCCCTTGCCTTGTGTATGGGAGTGATGGTGTTAATAGTCCATGTGTGAGGAAAGCCCTTGCCTTGTGTACGGATGATGGTGTTAGTAGTCCATGTGTGAGGAAAGCCTAAGCAAACCGCTTCATTAAAAAGCCTTGCTAAGATCAGGGCCAAAGTATGTATTCAGTATGCAATAAATTGAATGCATAAGCCCCTCTTGATCTTTCACTTGGTCATTATGAAGATTTAGGGCTGCATGCTTGTCACCAATGGCTGTAAAAAGAGTGCAAGAGGTAGGACGGGGCAAATGCGAGAGGTTAGGAGATGACCAATATGCTTGCATATGGGTACCATGTCTGGGTATCTGTGAGAGGGGATAGAGCTTGCCGCTCAAGGAACTTCGGCCATAAGTTTTTGGAGTTGTTGTTAAACAAAATATTTATTAGCTGCTCATCATACAAGCTATTGCACGGTACAGAGCCAAGAGGTGGGTGGGCGGGTGGAACGAGTAGTGTATGTAAAGGTGCAAAGGGTAGCCTCGTGAAGTGAGCGAGTAATTAGAGTAGGTCGTGTTAGAAAGTTGTGCAGAGTATTTAGGGGAGAGGCTACGTTCAAAGTGAATATCCTGATAATGTTGTGAGTGGGCATGTTGTGTGATGCGTCGTGATGGCACGTTGATTCAGATAGTCTTATACGCGGATGACGTGGTTTTGATCTGTTGAGGGCCTCCAGCGACATCTGGATGCACTACATGTTTTTTGTGAGTCACATGATCTGAAGGTCAACCTTGGCAAGACCAAGGTAATGTTCTTCAACACATCTTGAGCCGTCATGCGCAATGAGCAAGCAGCAAGGCCTTGAATGTCCTGGTCAGAGGCCTAACAGTTGGAGGTTGGTAAAGTTGAAGCTCCAACAAGACCATTTGTAATGAAACTACAAACAGCTATGGACAGGTCCACTCCCATGAGCATGAGGGAAACCCTGACAGGGACCAGAATATATTTGGATGACGATCTCACACTGTTGCAGCAAGAGCATTGGAGAGAAGGGATGATACGGGTTATGGCAGCAAGAGATGCGGGGAAATGGACTGCCTACAGGGATGGCAAAGTGATTATTCGAGAAAGAGTTGAGAGAGGTGACAAGGGAGAAGGGGAGAAGGAAGAGGGTGAACTATGACGGTGTTAGAGCCGGGAGAAGAGTGCACAAAGCAAGCTGAGTATGGCTGTATGGAACTGTAATGGTACTTTTTGGTCCGACCTAGGTGGCTTCTCGGAGACATACACAGGCAGAGACATCATCTTCTACACTGAGACATGAGAGCCCAGAGAGAGGGCTGCCCACAGTGACAGGGTACACCTGGGAGTTTTCTCCTAGGAGAGATAGTGGAGTACGAGGCTCTGGAGGTGTAGCTGTCCTTTTCAAAACACACTTGAGACCACTCATATCTATGGTACGGAGAGAGGAACATGCACGTCACATGTGGATATGAGTGCATCTACTAGATGGCTGACCGATCTTCATTGCAGTATGCTCTTTCCCTCCACACACGTCATCATATGCCCATGATGTCACTACAGAGGGGCACGGCCCTTATGAGACGATACATGATGATATCATAGAGTTCTCTAGACAGGGAGACACCCTCCTTCTAGGGGATTTCAATGCAAGGACGAGGGACAGGCAAGTGGGTTTACTTGACTTCACATATGAGAGAGATCCCCACATGATGCCAGAGTTAGATGCAGTAGAACTTGGGATTCAGAGACTTTCTGCAGATACTTCACATGTGACAGCATACGGGCGACACCTGCTTGAGTTGGGAGCTGTCCACGACCTCATCATCTACAATGGCCTTCAGAGATGGCCATCATTTGAGGGATTCACATGCTTCCCACATGGAGGCGGGACTAGCACAATGGACTACCTACTGGGCCCATTGGCTTTTATCTCACGGATACATGACCTCACCATATACCCCCCCCCCCCCCCCCCCCCCAACTTGGAGCTAACCACTCATATCTGGCCTTCGATGTTCTTGCTACTACACCAGGCACAGGGAGAGTTCCTACCGCTACCTGTACCTAGATCCACTTTGACCATGCCCTTGATCCAGTGTATGTGTATCACTTAGCCAGAGAGCTTCCGGCCTTATGTTGCTGATTTAGACCTTGCCCACGCCTCAGCCACCCTTGTTACAGTGATATAGGATGCTGCCATCAGATCCTTTCCTACGACCCGATCTTCACGGGGACGAGATGGGAAGATGCCTCAAAATCCCTGGTTTGATGATGAGTGCAGAGAGATGCGAGCCCATCTCACACAGGAGTGAGCCTTGGGTCAGTTGACGTCACATGAGGCACACATGATCTTTCAGCGGTTGACACGCCGCAAGAGACGAGTCTTTCTCACACATAGGATGGATGAGATCATCAGATCATTTCGCGGAGGAGACCCAACCACTGTGTGGGGATTCCTCGCGGAGGGGAAGCCACCATCCCCATCACCGATCCGGGCGTGTGGCACACTTATGCATGCTCCTTATATGATGTCCCGAGGCAGACACGTCCAGACATGTCCACTATGCCCAGGCCCACTACCTGTCATCTATTCACTACGCAGAATGTGCAGGCTGCACTTTGTCGGATCCACAACCGGAAAGCACAGGATCACGAAGGCCTTCGGACAGAGCACTTCACACATGGGCAAGAGGTCCTAGCACCGATCCTTGCACATATGTTTAACCTTGCAGTTTGTCACGGCTTCCCACCAGCATGGGGCACCAGGGGAACTATCACATCCTCATGATTGGCCACACACTAGCCAAGATCTATGGATCGGTACTTGAGAGAGAGAGATCTGCATTCATACAGAGGCACAGGGGCAACGAGCACTAGGGCAGGCAGGATTCACGAGGCAGCACTCTACTCTAGATCATATTTTCACTCTGAGAGCTATCATTGAGGAGGCGAGGTCCAGACATCAGAGAGTCTACACATGCTTCATAGACTTTCGAAAGGCCTTCGACACTGTTTCACAATCTCGCATGATCAGGAGACTACAAGAGATGCATATCCCAGAGATGCTGATTTGGGGTGTGATGAGCTTATATGAGTCAGACAGAGGCAGGGTCCGTGTCCCAGGTGGTCTATCGGATTGGGTCGAGAGCACCATTAGGGTGAAGTAGGGCTGCTCTCTCTCACCGACTCTCTTTGGACTCTACATTGATGAGATCACATCTTTCATAGATCGCCTAGGTGGCAAGGGCTCATTACTAGGGGATCTCCTCATACAAATATTGTTATATGCTGATGATATAGTCCTTATATCCTCTTCAGTGGAGGGGCTGTAGAGAGATATGGAGGCTTTAGAGGTGTTTTGCAGAGAGAGAGATCTGACGGTCAACCATGGGAAAACTAAGGTTATGATCTTCAACACCCCACGAGCAGTGACTAACCGACTTACTTTCACGTATCGTGGTGAACCAGTGGAGATAGTGCAGTCATACACATATTTGGGAGTAGTCTTCACAGGACCTATCTTCACGATGAAACATGCAGCCTAGGCACGACTTACACGAGGGCATAGTGCTTTGGCTAGACTAGAGCGGCAGTGTTTCAAGGCGCACTTCCAAGATCCACCGATGAAGGGCTGGCTTTTCGACACACTAGTGCGGCCGACTGTCATGTATGCATCACCTTTCTGGGGGTGTGATCTTCCGAGGATAGATTGGAGGAGCTTCGAGCGGCTACAGGTGACAATGGGATCCAGGACGATCCGATGTAAGCCCTCAGTAGTACAGGCAGAGTTCGCCATGACCTCTCCAGGTTGATGCAATCTTTCATACAGTGACTTTCATCCATAGAGTGTGGGACTCACTCCATTGGAGACTTCTGAGGTTGGCCCTAGAGTCATCCAGACGACTCGCAGAGAGCGGGGCAGACACATGGTATGCACACATATCCACATGGCTTGCCAGGCACGTTTTAGAGATGGACAGGATTCCCCCCTTTCAGGACAGCATGGATGCACCTCTTAAGTCGATTCCGTGAGATGAGATCAACCATATCATACGGTTAGACCTTCTCCAGCTTCACACATCCCAGACTTTGGGAAGGACCAGAAGCTCCCCACAAAGACCCAGTTTTATCGCGACCACTTTCTGAGTGTATCAGAGGAGGGATTCATTATTAGACCACAGTATCTCGAGGATAGAGGAGTCTCCCATGCACTGAGGATTGCCATTGGTTAGATGCAGGTTTCGTCCCACCAGCTGAGGATCGAGGCAGGGAGAGCAGCGGGTCTACCCAGAGAGCAGCGGGTCTGCACACTATGTACGCTGGGGGTTGTTAAGACAGAGGAGCATTTTCTTTGTGTTTGTCCAGCCTACTATGAGATTCGGGGACGCAGCCACTGTCTCTACCTAGAGGGGAGTGGCTTTGGTCCTTCGTCACGACTGATCCATTTCCATGACTAGGTCTGTATCGGGCTTTATCTGATGGAGATGCGGTGACACAGGGAGACGCTTCTACGACAAATCAGAGAGAAGCAGGGGATGATCAGACCACTACAGGACATAGAGGGTGATCGGGCACAGCGACACGTCACAGACTTCTATACATTTGAGTTAGCCCCCGGACATAGGGGAGTGGAGGAGGAGGAGCTAGGCGACATGAGAGCGGTCCGGATGAGCAGCCGGAACAGTACCACCGACAGAGGCGTAGAGGCCACATGTGCGACTGAGAGCCCCCAGGATACACTCTATTCAGGTCCAACCTATCACAGCTTTCCTAAAGGGGAGACCGATAGAGACGAGGGGTCACCCTAGACGTAGCCCAGAGAGTCTAGAGAGCGAGGAGATTGCGTCCCCCACCGCAGCGCGAGACAGCTCGACAGACGCAAATACGAGAAATCTTCGCAGCCCACCAGAGAGCCATCATTGTACCAGGCTTCGGTTTCGTCCCAGCACCTGGATACATTGATTGATTGATATGGCCCACTCTGCAGTTGTTGTAGTTGACTCCCCCCCCCCCCTTCCCTCTATGATTATGATTCTGTTAGCATAGATTAATACTCAGCAAGGGTCCTAGCGTACCCTTTGCTTCAGCCCACTGAGGCTTGTATGAGTTCGCTTTTCTGTGTACTTTGTCCCATAGGCCTGTGAGGCCTCCCTTGGACGTTAATATATCTTTCTTTCTTTCTTTCTCTATCCACATGGCACCCCTCCTTGCAACCTCTAGTATTAAAAGGAGGCATTATGTAGGAGAGGGACATGTCACTGGGTGGGAATAGTTGACACACAGCAGCCTGGTTATAAAGAGTTTGAGGTGTTTGCTTTCCAAACCCTGCAGCATCATCTCAAGCATTTCAATCACACTTTATGCATCTCAAGCATAACATCAACTCAAGCCGTCTATGACGGGCTAGAGACCCAGCTCCGCTGGGTCTCAAAGTTGGAATTACAAACTGCCTTTAGTTTCTAGGAATAAAATGTAAGGTGTCATTTATAAATCTCAAGCTTTAAGAAAATATCTCTCTCTCTCTCTCTCTGATGGGAAAAAGGAGGAAGGGGAAAAGATACTGAGAAGGAAAAGGACAAACTTCAGCAGATGCAATCGAAGCTTGAGGTTGTCAACAGACGCCTCAACCGGAGTGGACTTGGACTGGACAGCTGAGCGATTCATAAAGAGTCATCATCATCATCATCATCATCAGCCACAGTCACATCTGCTTCCACAGGAGTTACTTCACTTACATCTACACCCTCACCTACGTCGAGAGGCCTGCTTCAGCCCTACCACTGAAGTCTACTTCAACTACGCCAATCAAGTCTATAGCTTTAGCCACCCCTTCCGTGAGAGGCGGCTTTTTGGAGTCCTCTTCCTCCACTGCTTTGGAGACCCTAGCCGTTCCACCACAGGAGGTGATGCACGCAGGACCACTGCTCTAGACCTTCCCATCCCCCCTCCCTCTCAGTCAGCCACCTCCCTCATACCACTCGGATTACTTGGCCACTAACTAAGTCTTCCATCTCCTATCCGATTGGGACCATTGAGACACCTGTATCTATACCTCAGGCATCCACTCTCCTTATGCAGCTTGCACGACCTATGCCTACTATCTTGCCACACCCTACCACTTTTGTACCTCAGTCCTTTCAGTTTCAGCTCAGACAGGGTCTTTTCGATCCCCCGAACAGATGGGAGACTTTACTCGTGGAGGTACATAGTATGCGAGCCAAGGAAGTGGAGCTGAGCCACTACACACATGAGCAAGCCAGGTTCACTCCGGACTTGGCGTGGGTGGTTCAGGAGCAGGCCAATATCATCCTAGTGCTGTTCATCAGATTGCGAGCATGCAATCAATGATTGAGGAGACGTCCAGATGGGTCGACGTGGCCAGACGGGAACCCGCAAGGGCAACCGTTTTGGCTACCCTCAGGGAGCAGCAGCAGAGAGCCAGTAAGGCTCTCAACATCAGAGTTCATGGGATCCCACTCACTGAGGCTACGTCGATGACAGATGCGATGGCTTTCGTGGCCACTACTCCGGGTGTAGCTGAGCACAAGATCGAGAGGGTATGGAAGGTGGAGAGAGACCCCAACCGAGAGCAGCCCCTGATCATATGGTTCCATGATGCTCAGGCACGACTTTCGGCCTTACGATGCAGGTCAGTCTTACGAGATCAGCTAGCGATCTCCATGGATGAGGAGACGTCCAAATGGGTCGACGTGGCCAGATGGGAACCTACAAGGGCAACCGTTTCGGCTACCCTCGGGGACCAACAACAGAGAGCCAGTAAGGCTCTCAACATCAGAGTACGCGGGATCCCACGCACTGAGGCTACACCGATGGTAGATGCGACTGTGTTCGTGGCCGCTACCCTGGGTGTGGCTGAGCACAGGATAGAGAGGGCATGGCGGGTGGGGAGAGATTCCAACCGAGAGTAACCCCTGATCATATGATTCCATGACATTTAGGCACGACTTTCAGCTCTACGACGCAGGTCAGTCCTTCGAGATTAGCGAGCGATCTCTATGGATGAGGACCTCACACCTCTTCAGGTTGAGGAGAGGCACTGTTTGCTGCAGCAGCGGGATCAGGTCCGGAAGGAGAAGTGGGCAGTGGTATGAGAGGGAGGACTTCTTACAAGTCCCCGTAGGGCACCTGCCCCCTCTCCTACATAGGGAAGCGGGGTCTATGAGACTAAGATATCCGAGACCCTGTCTTGCACCATTTGGAACTGTAATGGTACCTTATGGTCAGAACCAGAGAACTTCTCGGAATCCTATACAGGCCACGACATAGTCTTTTATATAGAGACACATCAGAGTCCAGAGCGCCCTCTTCTAATAGTCAGCAGATATACATGGGAGTCTGCCTACAAAGATGAGACGAGGGGTACAGGAGGAGTTCGAGGTTCAGGTGGTGTTGCAGTCCTTTTCAGATCCACACTTATGGGGACCATTTCAGTAGAGCAGAGAGATACACATTCTAGATTTCTTTGGATCCGGATTCGACACATGGATAGCCGGGATCTGTTTGTCGCAGTTTGCTACTTCCCCCCTGAGACCTCCCACTTTGCTAGAGATATCTGAGGTGATGATGAGACATCCCCATTTGTTGCTCTTTATTAGTCCATTGTTGACTTCTCTAGCCGCGGAGAAGTCCTCCTAGTGGGGGACTTCAACGTGAGGACAAGGGCCCGTCAGGTAGCACTTCTTGACTTTAGAGATGATTCGACTCTACTGCCAGATATTGACCTTGAGGACGCAGGTATGCTACGGGTTTTGGCTAACAGGCGAGGTCCATTCTCATCCTATGGGCAGGTCCTATTAGACCTCGGCAGGATACATGATCTCATTATCTGTAATGGTCTTGACAGATGGCTCGCTTCAGGTGGTTTCACATGCTTTCCACATGGGGGGGCTCTAGTGTTATTGATTACATCATGGGATCCCCTGTCTTCACATCTCGCATTAGTGACTTCATTGTAGCACCTCTCCTCCCAAGGGCTGATCATACATAACTTTTCTTTAGCATCTCCATCCCCCTTCGCATAGCACCTTCCACCCCACTCAGTTCTTACTCCACCTACCATGATACACGCTATGATCGGGATCACTGACCTTCTTACTCTGGTCGTCTATACATACTTCTCGCTTATACTGACTTCATACCCCTTTTAGAGGATCGTGCTGCCCTTGTCCTCACTACACAAGGCTGCCATTCACGCTTTACCCCACACCACCCGATCCACCCGTCCACCACCCCCTGGAACTGTACTTTGTAATAGTTGGTACGATGATGAGTTTAAGGCTTTACGTCGTCAACTCAGATTCGAAACCAAAAACAGTCTTCTGAGTGCACCAGATCCGCTGTGCGAATACCGCAGACTGGTACGGAGGAAGAAACTAGACTTCGCTCGTCGGAACGAGGAGGAGCTATTGAACATTTTGTTTAGTAATAACTCTAGGGACTTTTGGCGGAGATTTCTAGGATGGTCCCCTCCGCCACTCACTGACACTCAGATCTGGTTTGATTATGCACGCACACTTTATGACATCTCAAATCAGCCAGTCCCTAATCTCTCACACATGCCTCGCCCCTCATCTTGCATCCTGTTCACTAGAGGAGGGGTAAAGGATGCCGTAATGAAACTTCATAATGGCCGAGCGAAGGATCATGAGGGGTTATGCATTGAGTTCATTGCATATGGGATTAACCTCCTAGCCTCGATCTTAGCAAAGCTTTTTAATGAAGCTATTTGTTTGGGGTTTCCACACAATTGGACCATTAACACTATCTCACCCATCCACAAGGCAGGGGATCCCATGAGCCTGGAGAACTACATGACCATTATGATTGGACATGTCATGTCCAAGATTTATGCATCAGTACCTGACTCTGAGGTTAGTAGACTTGCAGAGTGTCAAGGACTTAGAGCAGCAGGACAGGCCGGTTTCCGGTGTGATCATGGAACCATGGACCACATTCTCACGCTCAGATGTATCATTGAGGAGGCGAGGTCACGGAAGCAGAGGGTTTATTGTTGCTTTGTGGATTTCCGCAAGGCATTTGACACGGTTCCGAGAGCCCGCCTCATACGGCGCCTACAGGACTTAGGTTATGACCAGGAGATCATTTGGGCTATCATGGCACTTCGAGAGAGAGTTTCAGGTAGAGCTCGTGTAGGATCCAGGTGGACAGACGAGATCATGAGCACCATCGGGGTCAAACAAGGATGTCTTTTGTCGCCTACCTTATTTGGTCTCTACATTGATGAGCTTGAGACAATGATGCAGACACAGGGGGGTATAGGTTGCTCTCTTGTGGGCACGTTGATCCATATATTGCTCTATGTAGATGACGTGGCTCTCTTGTCTTCCTCAGCAGAGGGGCTTCAGAGACACCTAGACGCACTATAGTCCTTTTATGAGTCTCATGATTTGAAGACATAGCCCATCGGATCTAGAGATCGAGGAGACCACGCCCTCCACCACCACAAGAGACAGCCCGACAGATGCAAATACATGAGCTCTTTGCATCTCATCAGACCTCTGTGACCCCCGTCGGTCGGGCTCCGACCCTAAACAAGGAGGGGATGTCCCCAAGTATGATATGTGAGTCAACCCTATGTCTGAGCTGTCGGAGGAAGGAGGAGAGAGAGAGAGAGAGAAAGAAAGAAAGAAAGATATATTAACATCCATAGGATACCTCACGGGTCTATGGGACAAAATGCACACCAAAATCATCAACATCAGTTAGAGACTGAGAGTCTATGGGGGAGAGGGTAGCGGAGAGAGAGAGAGAGAGAGAGGAGTTTTTTACTTCGTAGCAACCATGCCAAGAAGCCTTAACAGGCTTATCCGAAGCGATCCGCAGGGATCGAACACACACACACCACGACATGAACCAGAGCCTCAACCACCAAGACCCACATGGGTTTTACAAAACTTGGTGGGGAAGGATGGCTTATACACGAGAGAGAGAGGAGTTTTTTACTTCGTAGCAACAATACCAAGAAGCCTTAACAGGCTTATCTGAAGCGTAGGCCTAACAGGGTAGGGGAGAGGAAGGAGGGGAGAGAGAGAAAGAAAGAAAGAAAGATATATTAACGTCCGCAGGAGGCCTCGCGGGTCTATGGCACAAGGTACGGAATCAAGTAACTCATACAGACCACTGTGGGCCGGGGCAAATGGGCCAGGGCAAAGGGCTTCACTAACACCCTTGCTGAGTACTAAAATGCTATACTAGTACAAAATAGCAAAAAAGTAGCAAAATAGCATGAGGGTGGCATGAAAATATCAAGTGCTCAAAGCTTGAGTCCCAAGTGCATAAACCGGCTCCACGTATCCAAGCTCCACAGTGTGGTTAGACGTAGAGCTATGACCGGGAGACGTACCAGGACTGCACCCTTGGGGGGGTGACATCGCTCTATTACTGACCTCATGCCTCCACTTCCACAGCCTATATACAGTCGAGATATGACTATGTTGTACTTAGGATTTAGTACTTCCATCTTGCATTTTTTGCATTATGCATTGGTGTGGATGCTCGTTTAGTAGCTCCACTACCACAGCTCATTGTATCAGGTTTTTCACAGTCTCATAGACCCATCGGTCCTTTGAAGACTTTAATAAACTTTCTTTCTTCTTTCTTTCTTTCTCCCCTACCCTCTTCCCCTTTTTGCCATCGTTGCCCCTTCACCAAATCTGCCCCTTCTCCTTCATTGCACATGTCTTTACGTTGACATACCCTATAAGCATTAAAATCCCTTAATTAGAATTTACAATTAAAATTTAAAGGCTTAACTTATCATTTTTCCATGGTAAGAATTACATACTATAAGCATCTCTAAATCATAGTATTCATACCCTGACAAGAAATTAATGTGTTTTGTAACCTTTATATCTCATGACGTGGCTACTTATACATTCAAGGTAGTATATCTATTTTGAAACCGTGGCAAGCTTTTTACAATTCCTCATCAGTATTGTGCCACATTGCCTTAAAGTATATGACCTTAGTTAGGAGGCATCCATGTAAGTTTTCCAGACGTATGGGGGTAAAAAGTTTATTGGGTCATGAGCAACTTTCTTTACAATGTTTTTTGTGGTCAAATATGTCTCATATGCTTGAAGCTACTTCCAGTTGTTAGTAGGATCATTCTAATTTTGGTTGCATTCATAAACCCTATGTTCAACTCAAGCGCCACATAAAGCACCTATGTCTTGTTTGAAATTAAGGTATGTCTTACTGTGATAAGAGTTTTTCTTTCTTACTTTTGCCATCTTAGTGTGCTATTTCTCATTATTATGGCTTATAGGGTCGGCAGTTACATGTGTTCTTGATTGCACGTATTTCTATTAAATTTTGTTTCTAGTACCTTTTCCTTGGTTGAGATTATGGGCTGCTTTTGCTTGTACTTATCATCGAGTATGCCTGGTTGTACATGCGCTGAATTACCCCCTTATGTATTTTAGTGTAGTTGGCTGGTAGTACGTTTGCCCCAAGACCCTAGCTCACCATCTAGTGGGACAATGGACCATTGTGTTTTCGGTTCAGTTGTTGATTGGCAAATCAGGATGCAAACTGAAGACACTTGATTACATGGGTGTTCTATTGCATGCTCAAATTATGTTGCGATGTGTTGTTCTGTGCATTGTTTGTCCATGTACACTACAATGATAGTGCTATTCACAATTAGCCCATGTAGCTTTGTAAATGTTGTTCAATTGCTTGGTTCCACTTTATAGGTGACAGTCGAGGAATCACTTTTGAGATCCTTGAATGTACCTACTGTAAAGCTTTGTGCAGAAGTCGGTGTGGATAAGGTATGACTTGCTTATTTGTATTTGAGCAAATTTATAGTCTGTTGTTCCAAAAGTTATTGTTTTGTATACATTGTAATGTATAAATTGGATGTTTTGACTCCAGGTTTGTAGAATGGGAAAGGTTTTGGGTATTGATGCTCCTCTTCCACTTGACCTTACTTTAGCTTTGGGAGGATTTGAGGCATGCTATCTATTCCCTCACAGCTTCAAACATTTAGAGTGCAATGTTTAACGAGTACATGATTTATAACATGGAAATTTGAATAAAAGTGAATAACCGTAATGGGAATGAACAGAAGAGCGGAAATGTCAGGTGATTGCACCATTTATCGTACATGTTTTATTTAAAGGTTTTCTGTAATACCGTTTCTTGCTACTTCCACCAAGGATGATCTGTCTTTGGCATGGGTCTTTATGTGCTGGTATATTTACATAACTCAGTTGTACCTTAGCAGCCCCTTTTAAACCAGGAGATTTAGAATAAAGTCTCATTAGGCCGGCATGATGAAAAGGAAAAGCAGACTTGAACACTAGAGGTCTATCGTGTTAAGCAGCTTTTTGGTTTTGTTATGTCATTTTATAGTAATTTTCAGTTTTTGAGGTTACCCATTTTTGAATCTATGCATGGCAGGGGTTGCCACCTTTATTATTTTAATTATTTGTTACGAGATATTATCATTTGATGGTGCCATGGAATACCTACAGACAAAGTGTTGTAATTCAAAATATAGAAGAGTAGGAAAAAGAGAGATCAATAGCTACTCTCGCCTACGGGATGAAGAGCTGAAACATGCAATCAGATTGAACAAAAATGGTATTCAAGTTTGGAGTGACTTGTGGGACAGGGAAACACAAGCCTGGAAGGGAGATCAACATCTTCAATGGGATTTAAGACTCAACCGTTGACCTACATTTTATTAGAAATAGACTCAGAGTCTGGGATAGAGACTCTCAGATGTATTTGATTATGTATGATCAGACTTAGGATTCAGCACGGGTGATGATGCTTGTTTTAGTAGCTCCACCCTTACTATGATTTGTATCAGGTTTTCTTTCAGTCTCATAGACCCATCGGTCTTCCGAAGGCTCTAATAAAATTTCTTTCTTTCTTTCTTTCTCACCTGGTTAGGTGGTAGACAAGCTGATTGCCTCCATGAGTTCCACTGGAAAGGCACTAAAAGAAATCTTCCTAGCCCTGTTTTTTTTCAACCAGTTAATCTAGGAAGAGTGATAAATAAAAGATGGTTGAGACATGATGGGCAGAAGGTATGGAAAAAGAGGTCTAGCAAAATTTGGGACCCTGATATCCCAGAAAAACACATCTTGTTTTCTTTGTCTCATCCTACACAAGGCAGTCTGGACTGAACTAGGGCAGCAACCGTAGGGAAAGGGAAAGCTATTTGTCAATGCTGTCATACATCTCCTAAAGATGTCTCCCATCTTTTTCTAAATTGTAGACTTTCACTAGCAGTGTGGAACAGCCAGATTGTTCTTGCCTTTTTCCCCTTTAAGTATGCTTTCATTTTACTTGGCGACTCTCCCCCTAGATTGCAAGGGAAAGTGGTGATTCCTTAGGGGTCAATTGATGTGGTTTATTTGATTCAAAGCACTGCCTTGATATTTATAGGTAAAGTTGGTGATGCGTCTGAGCTCGCTGTTCATTAGTTGACTGTAGGAATCAATGGCTTATAGTGGGGTTCGCTTTTGTGTGGTAGTGGTGATTGTTGGTGTATAAATGAATGGCTGCAGTTGGCTAATTTGGTGTGTATTGTCAGCAACTCGTTCTAGTGGCATGTGCCTAGTATGCCTTGAAGGTTGTTGGGTGGGTGGGTGGCTGCATGTCTTCACACTGGGCGATGTGGACAATGGGTTAGACCAATGGGGGCTGGTTGCCCCCCTCCTAGGATGACTGTGGACTTGGGGCCTAATGCATAGTCCTAGTTGCAACAGGAGCCCTTTGAGAAATCTAATATTGCCAAGGCGATATGGCACAATGGATTGGACTAATGGGGGTGGTTGTGAGAATTGGCCTCTCTTCCTTGGGATGACTGTGGAATGGATAGTCCCACAGCGGCAATATGGGGCCTAAGGAGGCCTTTGAGAAATGTAATGTTACCAGGGCTCATAAGCATTCCTCCGGGGACTTTTATGAGCTTAGAGACAAGGGGTGTGGCGGAACAGGAATATCGTCCAAAACTTCATCTCCTCTCGAAACAGGATTGTGAGCACAAAGGGATTGGGAATGGGAACGGGAGCAAAATTCCTTGATGATTTCACAAGTCAATTATCAAGCATCATAAATGCTCAAGAGGTCTAGGGAACCGTATGCATGGTTGGCCATGCAACAACGGCCATGCAAGGTGATCCTCAAGCATATCAGGGGTTGTGCTACCTCAAGTGCAAGTATCAGCTAATTGAGATCCATGTGTGCAGTCTGAGAATGCCTTTTGTGAGAGTTGCAATGATAGGCTTTCTTATCAAACACACCCCCACAACTGCCTCCCCCCCCCCCCCCCCCTCCTTGCAGCGGCCCGCCGCTCCTTTCCCTTTCTCAAGAGTACAATGGGGATTATTGGGCTGCTTAGGTGCTTCTTCAGGTAAGTACTCAGTAGTTGACATATGGCAGCTGATCTTGGAAGGGGATCCTCCAGCTGGCAAGGGTTGCACTATCAGCAGGGAAAAACATCCTAACGAGAGCTCCATTTTTCTTAACTAGGGCAGTTATCTTACATGTTCCAAGACTGAGCTTCAGTCAACCTAGGCTATGCCCTACTCCATAGCTGTGTCCCATAGGTCAGGTAATGTATCAAGGCTTTTCCTAGAAAAGGATTTGAGAGGTTGACCTCAGTAATGCCCCCTGGCCAGCACGCTCATTTTCAGGTGTTTCGAGTGTCCTGCATTCAAATGTGCTACCTCGTGGAATCTTGGCTTGGCTCAACCTGACCTTTGTGGCTTACATTCATGAGAAAGATATTGCTGTCTAGCTTGTATCAAATGGCTACCCTGATCTTTTTCCCTTGCCTTCCACAAGCATGGCATGGCAGACAATTGGCACATTGGAGCATGGCACATGTGGAAGGCTAGGCGTTCATTGGTGATCAAGGGTGTGTAGGACAGTTGAGTCCTTGACAGCTATTTGATCGACCTTCTACAACATTCGGTAAGGATTCGGCTCGTCTCAGCACCTGAGGATTGCTAATAATTATTCTTACTTACCTGGAGCAAAGACTCTTGTCTTTCCCATCAGTGAGTGCATTGATGCCATCTTGCCATCTTGCACGGCTTTCGGCTAGGACGTTTGATTGTTGGGGCAGTCTATCCTTTTTTTTTGGCTATCTTGTTTGTATTTGCCAACATGTTGATGAGGAGTTATCGTCAGCTGATCTTTTATATTTATTTCTTCGGTGGAATTTACAGGAACGCAAAGGGAAAAAGACAAGGTCATATTTTAACGCTGCCATGTGTCATGTGAAATGGAAGAACATGTTCAGGACTGACCATTTATAGTTCCCAGTATAAAACCATTCGTCTTTGTCAAAAGAAATCAACTTGCTATGGTTTATGCTGCCTGGATATTGCAATGCTAGGATGTATGCCGTTGATTACATTCTAGTTTGAATCTCCTGTGTCATAACCATTGATAATCAATCAACATGTGGACTGGATAGGTGACACCTCTAAACCTTGCAACAGTTTATTCCACTATTGCAGCTGGGGGAGTGTATCACAAACCACACCTTATCACTCGAATTGAAACAAAAGAGGGTCAGCTTCTGGACGAAATCAAGGTATCAAAAAGTTGTATGACATCTTTCATTCTTTAAACTCTGTAGAAGTCCATAGGTTTTGCACGGGTTGATGTCTACTAAGA
The DNA here is from genome assembly GCF_047967505.1 of Dipteris shenzhenensis. Taxonomy (NCBI): domain Eukaryota; kingdom Viridiplantae; phylum Streptophyta; class Polypodiopsida; order Gleicheniales; family Dipteridaceae; genus Dipteris; species Dipteris shenzhenensis. Next base: position 2,927,741 of record NC_141613.1, read on the forward strand.
ATTGATAGAGCTTGAACTCTTCTTGGAATTTTTTGATGTAGGATCCGAGTGGGCAAGAAAGTGTGGTTGTTGATGAGCATGCTCTTTTGGAGCTTCGCAAGCTGTTGCAGGCAAGTCCAGTATGATAATTTACTTCCCTGCACCCCCCCTTCCCTCCCTCTGGGTGAAAGAAACAGCCAAGAGCAAAGCACTTGAGGCACAAATACATCATGCATAGCATGAGAAACAAGCAGTGAAGTACCAGTGAAAGAGTCTGAGGATAAGCAAATCTTGAAAGAAATCAAGACTGTGGCTGAAAATGCCACACCAAGCTAGTAATAGACTCAGGCAAAGTGAAGGGCTGGCTCTCAGCGCTCTAAGAAGAAGAATCCTCCTGACCGGTGCAGCCCTCAAACTCTACTACATTCTAGATCAAATGGCCATCAAGGTGTTTACAATGTGTATAGATGCTAGCCAAAGTAAAGGCTGGGTGGAGCTGGGTGCTGTCTATAGCCTCTGTATTTCTGGACTTCCAAATGTGCTAGGCAGAGATGCTAGCAACAATCTCCCAATTCGTGTCCACCGATGCAAGAGGGGGCCTGTACTGAGAGGCAGGAACAATGTCAAGTAGACACAGCTCTACAAGATGCTGCCAGAAGGATTACTTGTGATTGGGTATATCCAGGAAATAGGTTCTCAGCACTGTTTTTTATTCTTGCAGGCTGTGGTCCAGAGAGGAACAGGTCGAGCTGCACGAATAGGACGGCCCTGCGCTGGAAAGACTGGTACCTCAGATGGGCACAGGGATGTCTGGTTTGCAGGCTTCACACCAGATCTCACGTGTGTGGTGAGAATTATGGTTGTTTTGCAAGAACTGGCACTTTGATATGCAGTCAAAAATACAGTCAGGCCACAAATGATATGCAAGAAAATTCGGCAGTGAATAATCAACCAAAATATCTATGCTTTCTAACTTCACACTACGCATGTACTAGGAAATAACATATTTTTCACTTTGTACTAGGTGTGGCTAGGATATGATGACAACAGTCCCGTTGGTGGCCTCCACCCAGGTTGTGAAAGAAACATGGGATGTGGAAACAGTAGACAAAAGTGTAAAGACTGCCAATTATCATTCTAAAATCAGGATTAATCAAATTTCTTGTTTGTAAAGGTACGGGTGCCTCCCATGCTGCACCAGTTTGGCAGCGTTTCATGAAATCGGTGTATGAGGTATTGTATTGAACATTGTGCCTGTTATACTAATGTTTTTGTTTAAAAATTAAATTTAAAAAAAAATCAGAGCCCTCTTTTAACTTTGTAATTTGTGGCAGCCATAACCAAGATTTCATATCTGCGCTTCTATTGAATCATAGACAGAGTATTTCGTTTTGTATTTCCCAAGCAAATAAAATTATAGAAAAGGTAGCTCATAGGGAGGTTTCAGCTTGGATGAAGTGAATGTGGGCTATTTGTTATTAGCCTTCTCGTTAATGCTAGATTTTGTCAATAGACAGTCTGCCTTTCACCTCTGCAGTTTCACTCATGTATATTTGAGTGTGTGGATATGCGTGAACAGTGTTTATTTATACAATGTTATACAGCAGTGATGACATTCGTGAAAATGTCCTTCTAAGATAGTCCCTGCTATGTGAGATGAAATCTGGCTTTCAAAATGTTGTTGACATGTATGGGCACATAGATCTATATGCATACACACATATATGTAATACAAGTATTTGGAAGTACTGCTGCATAAATTGGTTCTTTACTATTTGTTGATGCTATTACTGATATTATCCTTTTAAAAAAATTATTTTGCTGAATAATTGCCTTTTTTTTTTTGTTCCCATAAATTGGTGGTAAACTAATACTAAATGCACGCCAAACAGGATCTACCAATAAAAAGGTTTGAAAATAATGCTGCTGAGAAAAACGGTTTGAAATTGCCAAGAAAGTCCTTCAAGATGCTGAGAAAACGTCACAAGTTTCGTGACCAGGTCTGATATTCCATCCTCCATGCTGCACTTCCTTTATGGCTTCTTCGATTGGGGTTTGAATATTCATGGATCTATCTCAAGAGGACAAAAAACTTGCAGGTCAGAAGGAAGAAACCACGCAACATGGAGATTAGGACAGTTTGGAAGGATGTTTGGGACTGGGAGAATGCAAGCAGCATTTGGGAGGAACGGGAAAAAATGGTAGAATGGTCAGCAAGGCACATGAAAAAAGCTGCAGATATTAAGAGACTGCAATTCATCTGGCAACAAAGGCATCATAAGTCGGGTAAAATTTTTGATTAGTGTCTGTTCTGCTCTAATATTGCTCGAGAATAATTTGCTCAAGGCTTCAATAATAGCACATCCTAACACTGTTAGATCACGAGCTTCTTCAGTGCTAAATGTAAGCTCATTTTGTCAACATGCAACACAGTACCAGTTTTTCCTCTCAGCAACTCTTTTAGTTTGTGCTCCTTTGGAATTGAAAACGTCCATCTTTTGTGGCTGTTATCTTTTATGTTTCTTTCTTTTCTTAATAAGAAAAAGGTACCTTCTATTAAAAAATTGAAAACGATACAAAGAGTCAGCTGTCTGTGAGGCGCTGAAGGAGACTGCTGAGCACCATGAGGGTTGCGAACATTTCTGCAAGTCATGGCCTAGAGGGATCCTCTAAACTTTCATGGATCGAGAAATCCGTTGATTGCATAGCCTGCCACAATGTTGTTGGCACATGTGTTAGAAAAGAGAGTGTGAGAGCAAGAGAGAGCTGAACGTAGTGCTTGCAATAGAAGAAGTAAGTAATACAAGAAGTGGGATAGGTTTTTTCTAAGTGACAAAACCTTATCCTTCACTAACCGTAGTTAGTGAACTAACTGTGGTTAGGGGGAAAAACCTCTAAATGAGGGAAAAGTGCCCCTAACCTACTTATTACATTACATTGGTCACTGCTAAATTATAATAATAATTCTAACACCCCCCTGTAGTGCCAATGTCATGTACAAGGAAATGATCAATCACGTAAAGGCCTTGTACCGATCAACGGACCCATCTGGCTTTCTTTTGACTTTGAAAACCCACCATGTACCTATGGCATTTTTACCTGGTGGCAAATCCACAACATCCCAAGTCTGCTTTTTATGAATGGATTGCAACTCATCGTGCATGGCATTCATCCAATGCACATTATCTTTGCTTCTTCAAATGTCTCAGGCTCTTCCTTATCAAGAAGAGTACTTGCATAAGCTGATTCAACTGAATGAGCTCCCCCCATGTGCCTTACTGCACTACGAGTTCTGCCAGGCAATTGAGCTTCAAGCCTACTCTCCCTGAGAGTCTGAAGCAACCAATGCGGGACTGTTTTGGCTGCGTTTATCTCTTGAATTTCTTGCCTGACAACTTCATCCACACCTTGAGGTTGTACCAATTCAGTTGGGGGCTGAAGTTGTACTTGTGGAGCTGGCGGAGGTTGCTGTAAATTCTGAGTTTCAGTGGGGGAACCAAATGCTATAGGAAGCATCCCCTCAAACACATCATCTGAAGAGGCCGGAATCTGAAATTCAGCATTTGTATGTGCAGAATTTTCAGAGAATATGACATCTCTACTAACAAAAATCTTGCGTGTAGCAGGATTGTAGAGACGGTAGCCTTTGCTTTGTGAACTATGTTCCACAAAAATGCATTTTAGTGCCTTATCTGACAACTTGTGTCTGAACTCCACAGGCACGTGGGCATATGCAACACAACCAAAAACTCTGAAGTGGTCCACTGAAGGCTTTCTCCCATGCCATGCCTCATAGGGAGTGATTGTCTTCAAAGCCTTTGTAGGAGCCCGATTTAAAATATAGTTGGCACACATGAGGCCTTCCAGCCAAAACCTGTGAGGCAACTTCTTGTGAGCATGCATCTATCCATTTCCATGGCGGTGCGATTCTTCCGCTCAGCTTTGCCATTTTGTTGAGGTGTAAGCCTCACTGTAAGCTGATGCATAATGCCTTTTTCTTTCAGAAATGTCTCAAATTCATGAGACATATACTCTCCCCTCGATCTGTGCGAAATGTTTGCACCTTGAGTCCTGTCTCATTCTCAACCATAGCCACAAAGTGTTTGAAATGCATAAACACTTCTGATTTTGCCTTGAGACGATAGACCCAAGTGTAGTTGGTAAAGTCATCTATGAATGTAACAAAATAGAGATAACCCCCAAAAGCAAGTGTCCTCATGGGACCGCAGACATCACTGTGAATAAGCTGCAATTTTCTTGTAGCTTTCACTGCACCATCCTTTTTGAAGGGAAGCTGATGCATTTTGCCAAGAATGTAACCTTCACATGCATGAGAAGGCGACTCCAAAGGAGGTAATGCATCAACCATATCATGCCTCTAAAGTGTCATTAAGCTGCCATAGCTCATGTGCCCATACCTAGCATGCCATAACTCCGCATTCTGCATCGCAACAGTGGGAGTGCTAACTGATAATGCAAGATGGGATCTTTTTTCATATAGATCAAGCTAAAAAAGACCCCGATACAAAGTGCCAGACAACCTCAAAGCATATTCATTTTCTTTGTCTCAGACTGCACACTTGTCATCATAAAAAACAACCTGAAATCCTCCTCTATTGAGTAAGGACACTGAAAGCAAATTCTTCTTTATACGTGGCACATAGAGTACATCTGAAATTCTGAAATCTGTGCCATCAGTGGATGTGAAAATAATGTCTCCCACTCCACTTACTGAATAAGAAGAATTATTTGCACAAGTTACCTTCTTCTTGGTGGGTGAAGAATGCAGAGTTACAAACAGATTTTTCTTGCAAGTGATGTGCTTTGAAGCACCACTATCAAAATACCAAGTATGTAGTGTTTCATCAACACTGAAAGAGCATTCATCCTTTGAAAGATCGTAACTGCAAGTCAAAAAAGCATATGGGTCATCATGATTAGTTGCTGTAGTATCTGAACTACCCACTGAAAAATTTGAAGTGCAAGACAAAAAGGAGTGCTCTTCAACCAAGTTGGCTGCAACATCTCCTCCATCATGGCAATGTGGACCTGATGCATCTGATACAGCCATGCCGGAATCCCTTTTCTTTTCTTTGGCTATGCGCTTCTTGCACTCTCCAATATAATGACCTGGCTTCTTGCAATAATGAGAGATGCCCTTCTTTTTCTGCTTGTTTGTATCATCCTGTGCCTTATAAGAAGGCTGTCCAGAATCAGCTTTATGCTGATGTGTGGGCTGATTGGCATGTGGCTTATGTTGCCCTTTACCCTTGGGCTTGAACTTAGAGAGCATAGCATGCTCGCCAGCTCGGGTTGCCATATTTCTGCGTGTTTGTTCCTCCTGCAACAGAAGTCCTACCAACTCATGAAAGGAGAGAGGATTGCTGCCCCCCCTCAATGACAAATTCAGCGAGGTGTGGAAACCGAGATAGGACTCAGGAAGAGAGTTCAGAGTGGTGGAGATCATCTCTGACTTCATCAATGTTAAGCAATTGTTCCCTGAGATCCTGAAGCTTTGTGAGGTGAGAATTCATGGAATCTCCCTCCTCCATATGTGTATGGGAAAGTTCACGCTTCAGAAAGGAAACCCTAGCATTGTTCCTTGCTGCAAACATACTCTCAAGTATTACCCAAGCTGCCATAGATGTCTTGCATGACCGAATATGAGGTATAATGAACCTCTTGACAGAAAGAGAAATTACTGAAAGAGCTTGTGCATCTCTCGAGTCCCATCTTTTCTGCTCTGTTGTGGGAGCTCCTGGAGCGGCTGCTCCAATCACCTGTGCTGTATTTGTACCTCTACCCTTGCCTCCAGCTGTAGGAGTGACAGGTATAGGCGTTGTATCTGGTCTTTCTTCATCTCCATTGACATAATCCCAAAGATTTCTGCCAACCAAGATATTGCGAACCATGAAACTCCACAAGGAGTAGTTGGTGCCATCCAACTTATCCTCTTGTGTGAGAACCCCGAACACCTCATTTGAGTTGTTATGAGTCATTTTCACCAGATAATCTCAGAAAAAATACAGCAGACCTTCCTAGGATATAAAATGCACAAGTAAAGTCTGCAAAGAATAATATGCCCATAGTGACAAATACTGTCACAGCCTGTCAAAGGCTCAAAATGCACCACATTGCTCTGCTCAATGCCCCAAAAATCTGCAAATAGAATCTGCAAAAAGTGGCAAAAGTCTGCAATTTGACTCGTACTGAGTTCAAAACTGTTTGCAAACTTCCAAAATGCTCTTTTACCTGCAAAATTGCAACCCAAATGCAAAAGCCCCAATTTCTTGTGGGAAATCGCATACAAAAGAGGATAAATGGTCTGAAAGCCCGAAATGTTGCACAAATTGCACTTTGCATGCAAAAGCCCCAAATTTCACTACAAAATTGCAGTGTGATTGCAAAAGCCCCAAATTTTATAGCCAAACAATGGCTCAAATGCAGAAATGCGTGACAAAAGCGCCTTTCAAAATGTCCTGCAAAGGAAAACTGCTCAAGGTACTAACGCCTCCAAGCTGTACGGACTGACAGTACGGAACTATCAGTACGGCTAAGTACAGTTGGTACAGCCTGTACGGATGGACTCCGTATACCTGTACGGAATAGTACTACGTTGAAGTACGAACGAGCTGCCAGCTGTTGTACGGCGGCCTGTACAAAAATGCAGGTATTCTGACAGTACGGACGGTGTGCAAGTACGGATGACAGTACGGTGTAGAACTTGTACGGAATGCTACAGCGTTGTACGGAATGATAACGTAAGAACTGTACGGTGTTGTACGACGGATCAGTACGGATGTCGAAGTGTACGGATGACTGCTGCACTGGAACTTTTACAAAATGGCAGCGCAAGTTGGTACAGAGCAAGCAGTACGGATCCGTACAGTCGTACGGACTGTATGGACAGAAAGTTTTGGGCTGGAGCTGTATGGACAGGAGCTTAGTGCAAGGAGCAGAGAGCAAGTACGGAAGCAAGGAGCAGGGAGCTTGCGGGCTAGGAAGCAACAAAAAAGCAGAACCTGGGCTCTGATACCAAATGTTAGAAAAGAGAGTGTGAGAGCAAGAGAGAGCTGAACGTACTGCTTGCAATAGATGAAGTAAGTAATACAAGAAGTGGGATAGGTTTTGTCTAAATGACAAAACCTTAACCATTCCTTAGGAGGCATGTGATCTAGATGCATAAATTATGTGGGCTCAAAAAGGCTTATCCTCACCCTTATCTTGAGGGAGATAGCTCTCACCTACATCTATAGAGGGAGAGTAGCCTTGTGGCTTTGTATGGGCTGAAAATCAATTGGTCTAAGACCCCTTTGGATAATCTTTGTGTGGTCAGTTCGCTTATTCCTTCCTTTGCTTCCTAGCCGTCTTCTCGACTTTGGCTTTCGTTGTCGTGCACTTTATTTTTCTTGACAAGGAGGCAATGGTTTGTATCATTTGCTAGGGAAATTTTAATTTGATCTTTTGCAGGTGCCTCTTTTTTTAGTTGGGGAACATACCAGCCCACTCTTTACTCAACTTTGTTATGGGAACATACCAATTAACTGGCCTTTTAAATAGTTTAATCTTTTTCCAATAGATGCTACTAATTTTAACTTTAAGTGAAAGGAAATATATTTCTTTTTGGCAGGTTCTAGTGTGGGCAGCCAAACGGACTGGAGCGGCTCAAAACCATCAGCTTATTCTCAGCACGTGTGAGCCTTTCAACTAGGCCATCCAGATTGTGCTTACTTCAAACATGTGGACAAAGCGATATATTCAAATGTTTTCCTAGAAGACCCCCTGCAATGGCATGGCAGTAAATCCATTACTAATAGAAGTATGTCCTTATTTTGGAAACTTCTTACCAAGTTGAACCCAAACTATGTGCTTTGTTGAAAGTTCAAATTATACAATGGATTAAAGCATTGTTGAGATTATTTGCACTAGAAAACGTTTTTGGCCTAAAACGTCTAAGAGTGTGAGGCTCAAACTATACATCTTCTCCACTATCAAAATAATTCTTGGGGACCCTTCATTTGCTCGACAGTTTTCTTGGTTGCTTCCAATGGCTCACCATTGGATGTGCCATATATTGACTGACACAAGGACTGCATAAAAAATATCTGGTTTAGTTGTCATGAAGTTTGTGAAGCTGTCCATCAGCACCCCATGGAGAGTAGCACCGTGCTCATCAACATGTGCTTATATTTTTTACCTTGTCTCCATCTTAAAAATTTTGGAGTGGAGAGGAAAAAACTTTGGAAGATGCTTGAGAAAGCTGAAATGGATTACACACTGTGAAATACAATGAATTGTAGGAAACCCTGAACGTGATGTATGGCATATGTCACAGGTACGGTGCAAAAGGTTATTATTGCACACTGTGGATGACCCTAGACTTCTTCTTTGTAGTCAAATCCTAGATCTGAATTCTATAACTGGTTATAATGCAAATTGATTCTACAAGCTTGACTTAATCCTCAGAGATTGCATCATGCATATTCAATCCCCTGCTAAAGAAGCAAGCTATCCTTGTATAATGAAGAGATGCAATCTCTAAGGATGCATGATGTATCCTCTGAGATCATGCGTCATCAATATCTGCAATGGAACAATAAACACCCCAGAATCGTCCACAAGGTTCTGGTCAAAGCATCACGAGTGACTATAAAAACCAATAGGGATTGGACCATCTTGTGCTAGTGATGTTGGAAGGGAAAATCTTGAAAGGTTGAGTCAAGTTCTAGTTGTGGTTACATGGACATTGCATATGGCAGGTTTGTATGCAAAGGTTGGTGAGTTTGGCGACCTTTTGTGATCAGCTCCTTTGATTTGGAGACTCGACGTTGATGGCACGGCTTCTCTAATTGTGCACTGACGGCGGGATTCCACAACCCTTGGCTGTGTGTTGATCTTTTTATTTGTGTTGAGCTATTGTTCATTGTCAGTGTAAGGATTTGTAGTTGTCTTTTGGTATGATTTCTCCAACAAGACCCGTAGGTCTGAGGAGATATACAAGCATTTTGCTCAGGCCTTCTATTGAAATACAGCTCTACTTTTCTTTATGTTGACTCTCTTTACAATTCATTGTTTCAAATTTCAATATCTAAGTATATCTTTTCATTGCATGCATAGACTACAAGTTTTCTCCAACATGGTTACGAGCTGCTATGATCGACTCTATGCATGAAGGGTCGACAAAGCTTGAGAAGTTTATGTAGGCCATCTCCTGGTGGTTCTAGTGATGCCCTATAGGCCATGGTATGTGCCTTGTAGGCATAAATATAGGCACTTGTAGTGTTAGCGCCTTTTAGGCCACATAGGACACTTAGTCCTATGTGACACCTAGGACACTTAGTCCTAGGTCTAAGTACTTGTACCTTGTACTCCTTTTCCCATTATCCTAGTTTTGACGTGACGGCTAATCTATCGACTCTTTTGCAATCTGCACTCTCTCTTTTTCATTCGATCCTACAGTGGTATCAGAGCATAGATTTTTCTTCCGGCGCACCCTTTTCGTACAGTCCGTACAACTGTACGGTAGTTGTACAGTCCGTACAAATGTACGGACGTTCGTACAGACACGTACGGATCCTGCGTTAGATCCAGTACGATCATACCTACGTTGCGTACAGTCGCCGTACGTACCTGCGTTGTGTATAGTCACCGTACATACCTGCGTTGCCGTGACGGCTAATCTATCGACTCTTTTTGCAATCTGCACTCTCTTTTTCATTCGATCCTACAGTGGTATCAGAGCATAGATTTTTCTTCCGGCGCACCCTTTCCGTACAGTCCGTACAACTGTACGGTAGTTGTATAGTTCGTACAACTGTATGGACGTTCATACAGACACGTACGGATCCAGTACGATCATACCTGCGTTGAGTACAGTCGCCGTACGTACCTGCGTTGTGTACAATTTCCGTACAACTCCGTACCTACGTCGTCGTACATTTGTACTTGCTCTGTACTGCACTACGTACGTCTTCGTACAGACATTGTACTTGCATATGTACCTACATATCAACCTCATACTTGCATCCGCACAGTCTCCATACCAACGTACCAGCCTCGTACTTGCATCAGTACAGCTCCGTACAACTACCGTACAGTCATACATTCTGTCAGTACAGATCGTACTATTCCCGGGATTTCAGTACAGGTTTGGCACGTGTGAAATTTTTTTCAAAAAAGAGACTTCTATTAAGTAAGAAAGAAACCCGTTAGAGCAAGCTGTGTGCGGAAATACACCATGCTAAGCATGTAATAAAAAACACCTCAGAGGAATGAGGTGTAGAAGTCTCAGCAAAGAAGGGAGAGTCTCTCCAATCTCTGAGAAAAGTAACTCTCCTGGAGGACGTTGCTCGAGATGATCCCTGTATGGTCGCTCAAATGGCCATCAGAGTGTGTATTGTATCTGTCCAAGTACTGGCCAAGATCTGAGAAGGGTGAACCTGAGAACCCTCCAAAGCCTCAGTGCATCTGGCTCTCCAAATGTGCCATGCTGCAATGCTAGCTAGGATCTCCCATGGAGAGTCGACCGAGGAGTGAGCAACCTTGAAAAGAGTGGCCGGAACATCCTGTAGAGAGCACCACTCCACAAGGGGTCGTCGGATGTGAAGAGCCCAAGAGGAATCAAGTCTCTCAAAAAATACCTGGGGCCCTGAAAGAGTAAGCCAAGCCACTGATCCCCAGGTCATATAGAAAGGTAGGCGAACAAAAGTGCTGAAAAGTCTTGCAATCCCCTTCCATATGATTCTCGTCTGTCTGCAATCCCATAGGCAGTGCTGTATTGTCTCCAAAGCAGAAAGGCAGCGAGGGCAAGAAGGGTCAGCTCCGAACTTGGACCTCCAATGGTTTACTGCTATCCCACCATGAATAGAAAGCCAAAAGAAGAGAGTGATTTTTCTATTCCGGTGGGATTCCCAGAGTCTCTGCCAAAAAAATTTCTGTAAGTCAGCAGGAATCTGAAAGTTCTCCCAATGATGAGCTCTGGTGGGCCTCCAACCCCTACAGCTGAGCTGGAATTTCTTGGCATTACTGACCGTGTAACGAAAGAAGGGGATGCCCTTCTCTCGGTGCCCTTCATCTATCCATTCCCATTCCCCAGGGTCCCACTGCAAAAACTTAATTGGGACACCTCCATAGAGCCAGAGCCTCCATGAGCCAAGGGCGAGGAGAAGTGGGTCAGGATCCAAGTACCACTGTGAAAGAGAGCCATGCTCCATGAAGCCCACTATCCTGACTGGTTGAAACGGTACCTCCAACAAGATATCGTCTGTGGATCCGGAAAGGCCTGCCCCCCAAAGAAACATCAAATACTAAGGCATCCTCATGTAGGTCAAGAAAAGCAATCACTTGTAAAGGAACTCCCAATCTGAAAAATGCCCCCATCCAGGTGGAGCAAGTAATAGGCATGTCATATGTGTCCACCCAATCCAAGGGCAAGGCTGCATCAATGTGTTGGACTCTCCCTGCACTCCCTCTGAGATTAAGAACCATCTGGGCCTGTTGGTCTGCAGGAAGCTTCCTGAAGGCTCTCCATGCTGCCACTGTAGATGCAGTTTTGGCCACTGCATGTAAGGAGAAGCTCCAGGTGGTTTGCCAACCTCATCCAAAATCCTGTCATTCCACATGATAGGCTGCCTTTCAATCTCTTCACGGGTGGATGGGGGAATCATGTGAAGAGTACTCTTGAAGCTGGCCCATGCTTTCAGGATAGCAACCATAAGAGGGGAAGAGGGAGACCTGAGGTGGGTTGTGGTGAAAACCCATCTAGTACTGTGTGTCCAATCCTCTCCTGAAGTGGGCGTGCGAGACTGTATGCATCTAATAAAAAAATCCTTCCAAGGCTCTTGCCTTGGCATAAGCCCTCTCACAACGAACTTGCAGAGTAAAGCTCTGCACTGTAGATCTGGGTCGATGATATTCAAACCCCCTTCTCTTGTAGGAAGAATCAAGGTCTCCCAAGCCACCCTGGCTGTAACATCAGTTGTGCCATCTAGACCTCTCCATAAAAAGTTTCGTACAGGCCTCTTAAGCTGAGTGATACAATCCCTAGAGTGGCACCAACAAGAGCATACAAACCATGCTGTGGCTAGAAGAACCTGGTTAAGCACCACCACCCTGGAGGCCAAGTCAAGTTTGGCTTAGCTCCAGAAAAGGAGCTTTCTTCTGATGCTTTCCAACACCGGAGCAAACTGTTGTGAAGGAGAGATGCCCACCCCAACCTGGTAGCCCAAATATATGACGGAGAAGCCCCTCTGTACCCAAGTGAAGCCAATATCATTACCCCAATCCGGGGTGTCATCCTCGCAAATCCAAAAACCACTGGATTTATGCCAATTAATGTGTGCACCTGCAGCCGTGCAAAACAAATCCAAGGCTGTCCGGAAGGAAGTGAGTGTTCTGGGGGAGGCATCCCAAAAAACAGCCGTGTCATCTGCCAACTCACTATCTAGGAGCTGTTCTTCCCGGCGGATAGGAAGCCTCGGCCCATAAATATCAGCTTGAGATCTAATGTAGATACTCATAGCTTCCGCCACAAACAGAAAAAGAAACGGGGCAAGAGGACATCCCGGGCGGACGGATTTGGAAATCTGAAACTTGTCCCCTCTTACCCCCCCAATGTGATAGAGTACCCTCTAAAAAATCCCAAGTCTACTCTGTTGTAAGCTTTCTCAAAGTCCAAGAGTAGAATGGCTAATCTTTGGGGGCTCTGCATGGCCCATTCTGAGGCCTCCAAAATGAGAAAATATTATCAAATATACTTTTGCCATGCACAAACCCTGTCTGCGTGTCATGAATCAAATCTGGAAGAAAAACCTGTAGCCATAGACTGATGGCTTTCGCCAGAATCTTGTAAAAAGTGCCCAATAGAGTGATGGGTCTCCATTGAGACACAAGATTCCTATTTACCCCCCTTTGGGATGAGATGAATGAGACCATCTGTAAGTGAGTCCGGCATCTCACCAGAGTCCCACACGCCCTGCAGGGCTGATGTAATGCGATCACTAATTTGCTCCCAAAAAGTAATAAAAAAGGAGGGAGTAAGTCCATCTGAATCTGGGCACTTGCCCTTGTGAAGGGCAAGTAATGCGGTCTTGAATTCTGCATTGGTGAAAGGTGCATCCAGAGAAACATACCTCTCATCCTTCACCAATACAGGGATACACTGCCAAATAACCTCTCTGACATCATCAATGGCTTGTGTGCCTGGATTTGCAGTAAGAAGGGATGCAAAAAAATCTGAAGCTACACGCATGACAGCATCAGGATCTGACTGTAACGCTTTGGGCCCATGAGTAGAGAAAAAGTGTTTGTTGACTCCGCCACCCATCTGAATCCAAAAGGATTCCCGTGCATGAAAGGCATATTCTGCTCTCTGATCCAACAATGTGTGCAAATGAGCCCTTGCTGCAGCAAGGCGCTCCTGAATCCAAGCATCTGGCCTCTTCTGCTCTTCCCTCTGAAGGGACGCTAACTGTGGTGTATACCAATCTCACATCTGAGAATCTCACGTCTCCTAGAATCAGCGACTTTATGATAATAGTCACTAATTCCGGATAAGGCTGCAGCTACCTAAGAGGGGTGGACAGCTCCACCCTGTATGTGAGAAACCCAAATCTGTAAAATATCCTCCGTGAGGCTCTCCTCTACATAAAAAGCATCCGGAATCCTGACACTGGCAGAGCGTCCTCTCCGATGAGGCTCAAGAATCTGCAACACCACTGGAAAATGATATGAGGTGGAAACCCCAGTAGAAATGCATACAGATCCTCCTCTGTCAAGTGCCCATTTGTCTACATAAAATCTGTCAATCCGTGCATGAATGGGCATGTGTATTCTCCTGTTCGACCAAGAGTACAGGAGTGATTGTGGCATAATATGAAAGGCATCATCCAACCAAGTGTCCCTGCCACTGAACTGAAAGAGGAAGGCATCCCAGGCTGCCCTCTCCAAAGAATGAATTCCACCCTGTCTGCCTCCCTTTTTGTTTGAAGGCAACTCAACCATGTTGAAGTCGCCACCAATGATCCAAGAATCTGCAATGGGGGCCCAAGAGAGTAACTCCTTCCAAAAGGAGATCCGCTCCCCTCTGTTGTTGGGAGCATAAAGATTGAGAAGACCAATCTTACGCCCTCCAATCAAAATAATGATCCATTGAGCTCTAGAAGGGGAGATAATACCATGACCAGTAACCAAGGGGAGAATAGAAAGAGAGACCGAAATGCAAGTACCTCTTCTTGTGCCCATAGCAGGCGACCAGAAGGTATGTCTTGAAAGCAGTTTGCCAGACTTAGAGCAATCACTGGCATCCAGCTTGTGTTCCTGGATAAAAAGAATATCAATAGCACCTCCAGTGACGCCTGAATGAAGCTGGTTCCAGAGCAGCTGCCTACGGCGATGGTGTGGAACTCCGCCTAGGCCTTGTACGTTCCAGCTGACTATCCTCATTGACAGGAGGATGCTGGATGGAAAGGCTTACCCGACCTAGTAGAGGAGACCAGCTTCTCTTGGGCGGAAACACTCCTGCTGAGGGCAGGAAACTCAACAGGTGAAAGGATCCCCACACCTGCTGAAAGGGAGGCTCTGTCAGAAGGAATCCCAATGACTGGGACCCCTAAGGTGGAGGTCACAAACTCCTCATCATCCATGAAGGTCGCCGAATCTGCTAGTGTCGAAAAAGAATTCCTGATAAGCAAGTCTGGCCGAGGAGTGCGAAGAAGACCTGCACTCGTGGAAGATGGAGGAGAAGGACTTGCCAAGCCTCTATCAGCAGAACTGGAGCTGGGGGTTGAGGAGGCCTGTGGCTGGGGTGAAGAGGAATCAGGAGCCCTCATCTGTGCCTGCACTTTCTCGGTTGTCCTGATTGTGGTAGGAACAGTCTGCGGGGAAGAAGTACCTGTAGCCCCCTCGTGGTCAGAAACCAAGGGGTCAGAAACCAAAGTGACTGGGGCTGGTGGATCTAAAGGCCCCTCCTGATGTGAAACTGTAGTGTCTGGGGCTGCAGCAACATCCACCTCTGGAGTCTGGAAGGTGTCTGTTTGAACAGGATCAAAAGTCTCCTCCTGAGGTAAGGGAGCCGCTCTGATAGCTCTCCATCGTGGTACTGGGTGTGCTGTGGGCATTGGGCGCCCTGTTGCCCCTGGTGGTCCTGGGGTGCACGAAGGAGGGCGCCTTGTTGCTCTTGGTGGTGCTGGAGTGCGTGGTACAGGGTGTTAGGGAGGTGTAGTCGTGGTAGTACGTGAAGGAGCCGCACCAGAAGACTTCTTGGGTCTTTTTCTCTTCCTTGGGCAGTCTCTAGCAAAGTGCCCAAGGGTCCTGCAAATCCTGCACTGGTCTTGTCTACTTGAAATCTCGACTCTCTGTCGAAAGAGAGAGCCGTCTGGACGCTGAAGCATAATGTGGTCATCTGAGATGTTAGGGTTAGAGACAATGACCCTAACACGAGGCACCCCGTCTGCACTGACTGTCTCTACCGAGGAAGAAGGCATGCCAGGAAGGGAGGGGATCTCAGTGACCACTCCGAATGTGGCTCCGATAGTGGCAAGCAGTCGATGGTAGACCTGAGGAAGACCAGGAAATCTAATGAACAGTGATGTGACCTGTGTGTCCTCCTCGACCGGATCGAAGCCCAAGGTGTAGGGTAAAAGAAAGATCCTCCTCGAACCCAAAGCCAGGGGATTAGCTTTGACAACAAGGGTTGTGGACTCGTGGGAGTCGAAAACTACTTGGAAGAATCCACGTAACAAAAGTCGAATATCCCTGAGGTGTGGGGCGAGGTCTCCCGGTAACGCCGCCAGCATCCAGTCTCTAGCCTGTGATCTGGAAGGGTGTGGCCCAAAGATGCGGGCGAAAAGTGATGTGGAGCCCTCTAATTCCACATCTTTCTTGAGCTGCTGCAACTCGTCTTCTGAAAAAATGACGGTTCTCGTGGCGGGTGGAGGTGGACGGAGATTGGCTGAATGGGGATCCATTCGCCAATCGATGTGAAAAGGCCGATTCCAACACTGAAAAAGCTCCGTCCGTGAAACTACTGCCCAGGACGCCCTGAACGCGGGCGCAGGAAGGAGGAGAAAGAGAGGGTAGGAGAGAGGGGAAGGGAAGGAGAGGATAGACTGAAGGGGGAGACACAGGTAGGCTGAGGAGGAGGCGTGGGGAGCTGAGTTAGGAACGAAGGGGGCGGGGAGGGAGACGGAGGAGGTTTTTCTTAAAAAATATAAATACTCTTTTTTTTTTTTTTTGGGGGGGGTGGGTCTCCTTGGGGGGGAGAGCAGCCGGGGGGGAAGAGGGAGGGGGAGGGAGGGGGGCGGGGGAGGAGAAGGGGGCGGGGGGGCTGGCGGGGGAGAGGGAGGGCGGAGGAGAAGGGGGCAGCGGGGAGGGGGAGAGCAGCGGGGGGGGAGAGGGAGGGCGAGGGAGGGGGGCGGGGGAGGAGAAGGGGGCGGGGGAGAGGGAGGGCGGAGGAGAAGGGGGCAGCGGGGGGGGGAGAGGGATGACGGGGGAGGGGACGTGGGAGGAGAAGGGGGGCGGGGGGGCTGACGGGTGGGGGAGAGGTAGGGCGGGGAGGGAGAGGTAGGGGCAGCAGGGAGGGAGAGGTAGGGGGCAGCGGGGGGGGGGAGAGGGAGGGCGGGGAGGAGGAAGGGGAGAGGAAGGGTGAGGGAGGAGGGAGAGGGGCGCTGGCGAGAGGGGAGGGAGAGGAGGAGCAGCGAGGGGGGGCAGCGAGGGAGAGGGAGAGGGGGCTGGCTGAGAGAGGGAGAGGGGGGGGCAGTAGCTCACGGGGAGGAGCAGCAGCTCATTCACGTTCGCTTTTAATGGAATTTTGGGATGCCATGGGCAAGGATTTAACCGCAATGGCTAATGATGTTGTCACAAAGGGGACACTGTCACGAGATGTTAACACCACGTGTTGCATATTTGAGAAGGCAATTACAGGAAGTCAGCATGAATGAAGGTGACTCTATGGATGCATACCTGACAAAGGTCAAGGACCTCATGGAACAACTTGCCAACATTGATGAGGTGGTGCCAAATTCACAGCTTGTCAGTATCACATTGAATGGACTGTCAGATACATATCAAGGGTTTGCTACAACCCTTCGATCAGTGGGCATGGGTAATCCAGACCACTATTCTTTTGATCAGCTACTTACTTTGCTTTTGCAGGAAGAGCAAAGTAGAGCTAATAGACAAGCCATTATTCCTGATCATGCATTTGCTTCACAGTAGACAGGAAGAGGCAAGGCTTCCAAGCCTATGGGCAAGCCAAAATCTGCGAATAGCAGCTGCAATTCCTTCCATGCATCTAAAAATACAGCATATAAGTCAAAGAAGAAAAGATGCAACTATTGTCGCAAGCATGGACATGACATTTCAGAATGCAGGAAGCGCATTGCTTCGGAGAAAAAGAAAGCAGGATTGACAGTTAATGCCTCTCATGCTATTGAATCCCATGAGCCAGCAGATGCTTCACATGCACATGCTCTTTAGGATGATTGGGCATGGGCTGTCCATCGCTCATTTGATCCCTCCAAAGCTGATGCATTCTTTACTGCTAATGATGCTAAGTCCTGGTACCTTGATAGTGGTGCTTCCAAGCATGTCACATCTTGCAGACAGTTGTTTCATTCTTTAGCTGATGCACCTCGAGGGGGGACTATCACATGTGCTAATAATGCTTCATATGCTGTAAAAGGAATTGGAGATGTGCAGCTCACGTCCATTTCTAACCATCTTGTCACTCTGACAAATGTTCTTTTTGTGCCTGGAATGAAAGTCAACTTGATTTCAATTTCAGCAATTGCCACTTCAGGTTTCAGAGTTATTTTTGATGGCTACAACAATGCCATAGTTCTCACTAGCACTTTGGAAAAAGGGCTTTATCACCTTGATCATCACTCAGCTGCACTTTCTATTGAAGCATTGGCTATTTCAGATTCATAGCTTGCTGAAACTCATCTTTGGCATGAGAGAATGGGCCATCTCAATTATAGAGCTCTTGCAAAGCTACATTCACAGCAGATGGCAAATGATGTACCTCAAACTCACACAGTTTCCAAACATGTGTGTGAGGGTTGTCTTTTGGGTAAGATGCATTGATTTCCTTTTCACAAGAATTGTCCAAAACTCTCACAAAGGAAATTGCAGCTAGTGCACAGTGATGTCTGTGGCCCAATGAGGACAAATGCCATTGGGGGGTACAAATATTTTATGACTCTCATTGATGATTTCACAAGATATTGCTGGGTATATCCTTTAAAAGCCAAAGCTGAAGTTTTCTCATCCTTTCAGAGGTGGCTGAATATGGTTGAGAATGAATGAGGATGCAAGCTTGTCACCCTCAACACAGATAGGGGGGGAGAGTATATGTCAAAGGAGTTTGATGCATTTCTGACTTCACGAGGCATTGGTCACTCATGCACTACTCCTTACACTCCTCAGTAGAATCCTGTTTCCGAAAGGAAAAACAGGTCCACAATGGAGATGGCCAGATGCATGCTTAAGGCCAAGTCTTTGCCCAATAAATTTTGGCTTGATGCAGTGACGTGTGCCAACTATGTGTTGAATAGATCACCTACATGGGCATTGCAGACTGTTACACCCTATGAAGCATGGAAAGGCAGGAAGCGTTCACTTTCACACATGAGAGTTTTCGGGTCTCTTGCATCTGTTGATGTACCATCTCAATTGAGACATAAGCTTGATGACAAGGCAATCGAATGCATATTTATTGGTTACAGCCAGGAGAGTAGAGGGTATCAGTTATACCAACCAAATACTGGGAAGATTATTGTCAGTAGAGATGTAATCTTTGCTGAACATTCAGCTTCTCCTCTTGTGGATTGCAAAGCTAAGCCAGATGTTGACATGTTTGATGCCTTTGAATCTTGGTTACCTCTGCCATCCTAAGAAGAGGACTTTGACCAGGAACATGAGCCTCTTGCAGGCCCTCCACCAAGCAATAATCAGCCACTACCTCATGCTGATTTGCAGGTTTCTCTTCCGGCACAAAATCATCCCACTATTCATGATGCAGTCATTGAAGAAAGAGCTATCAAAAGACAGCAAAGGCAAGTTCCTAGATGGCTTCTTGATACATTGAGGGACAGCAAACAAGATCAGCCTTTTGCTGCCCGGACAAGATCAGGGAATAGACAGCATGGTCACTTTCTTGAGTTTGCACTCCTTGCTACAGCTTGCAATGAAGAGCCTCTATGCCATAAAGATGCTTTTGACAGCAAAGAGTGGATGGATGCTATGAGAATTGAGTTACATTCCATTGTTGAAAATGACACATGGGAATTAGTAGATCTCCCTCCCGCCAAGCATGCCATTGGAACCCGGCGAGTCTACAAATTAAAAAGAAAATTTGATGGCAGTATAGATTGCCACAAAGCCCCTCTTGTTGCAAAAGGGTATGCCCAACAACAAGGCATTGACTTTGAGGAGACCTTTGCTCCCACATCAAGGATTACTACCATTAGATGTGTCATTGCCATTGCAGCGCATCATCATTGGCAAGTGCACCAACTTGACATCAAAACTGCTTTACTTCATGGGGATCTGCAGGAAGAAGTCTATGTCACACAACCTCCTAGCTTTGAGGTTGTTAATTCTGAAAATAAGGTATGCCGGCTTAGAAAAGCCCTTTATGGTTTGAAGTAGGCACCCAGGGCATGGTATGCCAAAATTCATGCACACTTACTATCCCTTGGTTTTCAGAATAGTCCCACAGAACCCACTCTTTATGTCCGGGGGGGTGGATCTGATTTTTTAGTGCTGATTTTATATTTGGATGATATGCTCATCACGGGCCCAGATACTCAGCAAATTGCAGCTTTCAAGGCTGATTTGCAGCAGGTTCTTGAAATGTCAGAGATGGGACAGCTCCATTATTATTTGGGCATTCAGTTTGCTCATGTTGAGGGGGGTATCATGATGTCTCAGTCCAAGTATATTGGACAGCTCCTTGATCGTTTTCAGTTTGAGGATTGCAAGCCAATCTCTACTCCAGTGGACCCTGGCTTCAAATTCTCAGCTCATGATGGAAGCCCACCATGTGATATCACTCTTTATCAGCAGGCTGTTGGACGCCTAATTTATTTATGTCACACTAGACCTGACTTACAGTATGCAGTATCTCAGCTCAGCAGATTCATGCATATGCCTAGTTCATAGCATTGGCAGGCAGTGAAGAGAGTCTTCAGATATCTCAGAGGCACTCAGGATTTAGCCCTCTTCTATGGTGATCAGGGTTCACTTACCATGCATGCTTACACGGATAGTGACTGGGCATGATGTTCCAACACTTGAGTGTCACATTCTGGCAATTGTTTTTTGCTTGGCAATTCATGTATCTCTTGGCTCAGCAAGAAGCAACCAACAGTTGCCATAGCTAGCTGTGAGGCTGAGTACAGGGCAGCTTTCACCGCTACGGTAGAGTGTGTTTGGCTTCGACAGTTACTTACAGATCTTGGTATTCGCCAGACATCCTCCACTATTTTCTACACTGACAGCCGAAGTGCTTTGGCCATTGCTCGTAACCCAGTGTTTCATGCATGTACCAAGCATATTGAAGTTCAGTATCATTATGTTCGGGAGCAGTTGTCAGCAGGAGACATAGAGTTGTCGTATTTTCCCTCAGAGGACAACATAGCAGATATGTTTACAAAGGCACTTCCTCATCCCAAGTTCGAAGTCTTTCGACAGGCTTTACACCAGGTTCCCTTTGTTACATGATCTGACATCCCTTGTACATTCATAGGGGGCTGTACCCTTTTGGATGAATATGTGTCACCATGACCAGAAAATACCAGGTATTCTGAGACGTTTCCAGAATACTTCAGCCCATCCCATGGAGGGGGGTTTGTAGGCCATCTCCTGGCGGTTCTAGTAATGCCCTATAGGCCATGGTATGTGTCTTGTAGGCATAAATATAGGCACTTGTAGTGTTAGTGCCTTTTAGGCCACATAGGACACTTAGTCCTATGTGACATGTAGGACACTTAGTCCTAGGTCTAAGTACATGTACCTTGTACTCCTTTTCCCATTATCCTAGTTTTGACGTGCCGGATAATCTATCGACTCTTCTGCAATCTGCACTCTCTCTTTTTCATTCGATCCTACAGTTTACTCGAATCAATTTCTTTTGTTGCGCTTGTAACATGCAACGGTAATCTGATCGTGTAATTCACAGCAAGGCCTTCTTTAAACCTTTAGCTAGGACTGAGCGTTGTTTACCATAGAGAGAGAAAGGAGATGAGGGTAGAGAGAGAGTAGAGTCGACAACCGATTGGGTCCCTGTACCCATTGAGGGCCCCCTCCCCCAATCAGGGGAGAATTTGCTTTATACTTGGAGGACTGAGAAATACAAAGAACACTCTTCGAGAGAGCACTGAACGCGCTTCCAAAGAGCTCACTGTGCACACGTATAGCAGACCCAAAGACCTGAGAGGCAACGCCGACCAGTACCAAGACCTTGATGCTGTCCACACTGACGATGTAGGACACTTGTGCAAGGCAAGGGAGAGGCTTGTGCTGTCTACTAGAAATGCAGGGTTACTGCATGAGTGAGAGAGTGATAGCTGAGAGTAATAGATACTGAGAGAGAGAGCTGAGATATGACTGAGAAACTAGAGCTAAGAAGTAGGCTGTGTAGCCTGTAAAGAAAACTGAGAAAAGCTGAGCAGACAGTGTCCAAAACTCTCTCCGTTTGCTAGTCCAAACCTCCGACTGTTGTGCTGCGTGGACGCCTTCAAATCAGGCTGAACTGATGGCCAAGAGACTGAGGCTAGAGCAGGGCCAGAACTGAGGATCTCAGGGGCTGCACAAGGAGGCTGGAGTGGAGCTTGTAGGAGAGCTGAAGGCAGGAGCATGAATGAGGAAAGAGGGCAGCCAAGGGGCCCTTTTATAGGGCTGGACTGAGCCAACCTAGTCTGTAAAAAGCCGACTGAGTCGGTCTGTTTTACAGACTGGTTGGCCTACAACCAGCCTTTAAAAAGCCCTGCTTCTTTTTCCTGCAGACGTCGTTTTGTCTGGTCTAGCTGTCTTTTGCTTTCTTCCAGCTGGGATGAATGTTCTTCAAGTTGCTGCAGCAGGACCCGATTTTGCTCTAGAAGGTTCGCCATCACTTCTTGAGCATTTGGCGGAAGCGTATCTTGTTGGTAGTCTTTCTCCGCTTCAAAGTCTTCGAGGTTGAAATCTTTTCCTGACCTTTCCATGGTGCTTGATTGTGTCCCCTTTCTGGATCTCAACACAACCATACACTCGTGGTAGTCAAGCTGGATACAGACCGAAGCTCTGATACCAATGTAACATGCAACGGTAATCTGATCGTGTAATTCACAGCAAGACCTTCTTTAAACCTTTAGCAAGGAATGAACGTTGTTTACCATAGAGAGAGAAAGGAGATGAGGGTAGAGAGAGAGTAGTCGACAACCAATTGGGTCCCACTGAGGGCCCCCTCCCCCAATCAGGGGAGAATTTGCTTTATACTTGGAGAACTGAGAAATACAAAGAACACTCTTCGAGAGAGCACGGTACGCGCTTCCAAAGAGCTCACTGTGCACACGTATAGCAGACCCAAAGACCTGAGAGGCAACGCCGACCAGTACCGAGACCTTGATGCTGTCCACACTGACGATGTAGGACGCTTCTGCAAGGCAAGGGAGAGGCTTGTGCTGTCTACCGGAAATGCAGGGTTACTGCATGAGTGAGAGAGTGGTAGCTGAGAGTAATAGATACTGAGAGAGGGCTGAGATATGACTGAGAAACTAGAGCTAAGAAGTAGGCTGTGTAGCCTGTAAAGAAAACTGAGAAAAGCTGAGGAGACAGTGTCAAAACCTCTCTCCATTTGCTGGTCCAAACCTCCGACTGTTGTGCTGCGTGGACACCTTCAGATCAGGCTGAACTGATGGCCAAGGGACTGAGGCTAGAGCAGGGCCAGAACTGAGGATCTCAGGGGCTGCACAAGGAGGCTGGAGTGGAGCTTGTAGGAGAGCTGAAGGCAGGAGCACTGAATGAGGAAAGAGGGCAGCAAGGGGGCCCTTTTATAGGGCTGGACTGAGCCAACCCAGTCTGTAAACAGCCGACTGAGTCGGTCTGTTTTACAGACTGGTTGGCCTACAACCAGCCTATAAAAAGCCCTCCGTGGCTCATTTGCCAGGGGAGTTTTTGGGCAGCCTTTGCAGGCTGCCTTCCTTGCTTACCTGTCCAGCCTTTGGGGACCCTAAAGGGACTCCTAACCTAGGCTAAGACCTAAACTATAAGATGGAAACACTTAACCTACTGTTGTCCAGTGGGTACTAGTGCACAAGAACTGACTTACTGACTTGACCTAAGGCTGAGAGATGGACCTACGTAGCTTGTTCCTGACTATCCCTGGACAAGGGGTCACAGCATACGACAAAATCTCCTATTTGGGAACTATAAGGCACTTGTCGATGTAGCCAGTGTGTCACCTTGCACCGAAGTGCAGGGGTGCATGTGACATTCCCTCCTCCTTAACTTGGTGGTAGGTTCATTGCTTCCAAGTAGTCCGCCAATATCTGGGGAAAGTCCTGGAAAAAATCTTCGTCCAACCACACTGCTGATGGGTACCTCGATCACGGAACTTGGTGTAAAACTCACGGATCGTGCGTCCTGACCCATGCTTGAATTTATGAAGAAGGATCTATTCTGGCTGCAAAACTTCGTCTTCATCAAGAACTTCAGGTTGTTGCTCATCGGAAATCTCTGAAAGAGGAGGTTCAAAATATGGCTTCAACCAAGCTACATGAAACGCGTTGTGCATAGTCCAATTGTCTGGTAGGCGTAACTTCATCGAGACATCGTTGATCTTTTGAATAATAGGGAATGGTCCGAAGCTCCTGAAGGACAGGTTAGGGCATCGCTTGCCCACCTGCTTCAATCATTGCTTGATAATGCATAAATACACCCATTGACCCTCTTTATACTGGACATCTCCTCTGTATTTATTAGCTTGGCGTGTATACGATGCTTGAGCTTTGGCGATGCGGCTTTTCACAGACTCTGTAATCTTTGCCATGGATTCGGTGGTTTTGTTGGCTTTAAGAGATGGAGACACCATCTGGGTGAGGAGTGAGGTAAATCGCCATCCAAACGCCGCTTCATAAGGTGTGCACCCAATACTCGAAGAATAGGTATCGTTTAGAATGGCCTGCACAAGCGGAAGAAATTGCTTCCACTTTCCCTGAGCATCATGACAATATGATTTCAAAATATCAAATGCCATACCATTATACTTTTCCATCTCGCCGTTCGATTGCGGATGGAAAGCGTTGGGCATCTGCAGCTTAGTACCAAAGTTATCAAACAAGGCTCGCCAAAAGTTAGATGTAAACTTGGAGTCCCTGTCGGATGTAATGGTATTTGGCAACCCTCCAATGGGATACCAATACTTGATAAACAAACGAGCTACATTTTTAGCGTTGGCCGTTTGTTTGCAGGGAATGAGCATACAATATTTATTGAAGCAACAAACAATAGTAAGACATTGAGTATTACGCGTACTTGCGGATGCTGGAAGTGGCCCCACGAAATCCATACCTATGTCCTGGAAAGGACCGTCGAGAATTGGCAATGGTATAAGTAAGCCTGTTACTTTCTTGTCGGAAGCCATGACCTTTTGGCATATTTGACAATTCTGCACATAGCTGTATACGTCCTTCCGCATCTTTGGCCAATAGAAATAGCGCTCTAACTTCTCCAAAGTCCCGTTGATACCTCTGTGACCACTGGTAAGGGCGTCATGGGCATCATGAAGAAGCAATTGCGGTTTGTCTTTGAGTACACACAACCTTTTCTTATAGAAAAGCCAACCGTCCTCTAATGAGTAATGGCTTGGAGCAAGCGTCGTAGCTAACTGGAAATGCGTGCCAAACTGTGCTGACTCCGCGTACTGTGCCTACATGCTATCAAGATCCTTTCCTTTGATTTCGAGCACAGTGGCCTGCTCAATGGTCTGGATGGAACCTTTCCGACTGAGAGCGTCTGCAACGGGGTTGTTTTTGCTGGGAATGTACTCGATCATTCTCCCAAATTGCTAGAATATCTACCGCTGCTGCCGATCACTCCATTGCGTACTAGGCATTGTTTGAAGCCACTTAAGGGCTTGGTGATCTGTCTTCACCGTGAAAGTCTGTCCGTATAGGAAAGGCTTCCAATGTTTTAATGCTTGGATGACACCGAGGAGCTCTCTATCATACATTGAATAGTTCTTTTCGGCATCGTTAAGCTTTCTGCTGTAGTATGCCACGGGCCTATCCTCTTGTTGTAAAACTGCCCCTATGGCGACATTGCTAGCGTTTGTGATTACCAGAAACGGATCATCCCAAGAGGCGATCTTCATAACCGGTGCGGTCGTGGCCAACTGTTGCAAGTCGTGGAAGGCTTGCAAAGCTTTGCCTGTGACTTGAACTTTTTGTGTGCGTGTCTTTAGCCCCTTGAGTAAATCTATAAGAGGGGCTGTGTATGTTGAGAAACGCTCCTTATGCGAGCTGTAAACCCACAAAGGATCGGATCTCCTAGGCCGTTGTGGGGACAGTCCAACTTGTGATAGCTTGGATCTTCTCAGGGTCCAATCGAATCCCTTGAGCACTAATAATGTAGCCCAAATACTGAATTTCCAGCAATCCGAATTCACTTTTCTTTGCGTTGAGATATAGCTGGTTATCACGTAATAACTGTAGGGCACATCGCACATCCTTAATATGCTGCTCGGCTGTCGTGGAAAAGATAAGGATATCATCGAGAAAGATGAACATGCACTTCCCAATATACTCTGCGAATACCCGGGGCATCATCTTGTTGAATGTTGGTGGTGCATTCTTCAGACCAAAGGGCATGATGACGAACTCGTAATGAGCTCGCTTAGTTCGGAAAGCTGTCTTTGGGATGTCAGCTTCAAAAATCCGGACTTGATGGTAGCCACTCTTGAGGTCAATCTTTGAAAAAAATATTGCACCATTGAGTCTTTCCAAGATGTACTCGATGCGGGGCATAGGAAACTTGTTGCTTACCGTAAGCTTGTTGAGTGCTCTGTAGTCGACATATAGTCGTGCGGACTTATCCTTCTTTGCCACAAATAGAATGGGTGTAGCAAAAGGTGAAGAAGAAGGTCTAATAAACCCTGCGCGCAGTAATTGAGACAATTGCTGCTCTAACTCTCCCTTTATAGACTTTGAAAGTCGATAAGGGAACTTACTTGGAGGTGTCGAGTCCGGAAGTAGATCAATGCGATGGTCTTCCGGTCGGTTGGAAGGCAATTGGGGTGGCAGATCGTCCCGGAGCATGATGTCTTCAAACTCTTGGAGTAGATTCACCATTGCTTGCCCCATCGGAGGAGCGGCTTGATTTGCAGTGATTTAGCATTGGACATAGACAAGTGCATATATGGCACCGTTGCGGGTGGTGCGACTTGCTTGAATATGAGAGATTAATGGAATCCTTGGTATGCTCCGATTACCGCGTATCACGGCGGGCTCAGGTAAACCTTTCACAATCGTGAAGGTGTCTTGCCGCCAATCAAGCGTCGAAATATGCTCACGGAACCATTGAATCCCGAGGATCATGTCGCACCCCATGAAAGGAGTCGATATAAAATCGTGCGTAAACATGGCCTTCTGAACTGGAAAAGTGAATTAGATGGCCTTATGCATGATGTGTGTGCACAAGCTAGGCGTGAACCTGTCCACTACAAGCTCGTGAGGCACCAAGGTGCACCCCACTATCTTGGCAAGCTGAGGGGAGATGGCATCTTCTGAACTCTCCATATCGAACATGACAATAAACTGATGCCCGTTAGCTATGCCGTGCGCTCGAATGAGCGTCTTCTTTTGATTTGAGAAGTCGCCCTCCTTCTTACCTTGAAAGACCACCGTGGGAACGACGTTCAAAGCAGGGAAGAGGACATTCGTAGCTGAGGATGGAGGCAGGGTTGGAAGAGCCAATACATCCTTCTTGCCATGCCCAGTGATGTGGTGGCAATGAAAGCAACGATGTTCTTGGTGATACTGCTTTTGCTCGTCGGGCTGTAGATAGCCTCCCGTAATACACGCTTTAGCCTTCTTATCTGGAGTCATCTTTGGCTTGGATTCCTTCTTTTGACCAGAAGCCTGGCCGTCTTTCTTTTGGAACTGGTTGTCCTTTTGATCCTTACCCACTGTGTAGTTTGATTGTTGCAGGGCTTTGGAATCTTTTTGGACTTGCTTGGGCTTTCCCCCATTCAGCATCATCTCCTGATTCTGTGCGAGAGTTAGCGCCCGCTCATAATCCGGTGGGTCGAAGTTCCGAATGGTAAAACGTATGTTCGTGTCCAATCCGCGAATGAATTGCTTCATTTTGGCACTCTCCGTCACACCCAACTGTTGCTCCAGCATGATGACCTTGTTACTGTATGTTAACACAGGCAAACCAATTTGGGAGAGACGAGCGAACTCATCCTTCAGGTTAAGCATATATTGGGGTGGGAGAAAACTGGATCGGCCACAAACGTTGCCCAAACGAAATTCGTCTTAAACGTTTTTGGGTCAGTATGCTTACTAGCCCAATGCTGCACCAAGTCATCGCCCCACTTGTAAGATGAGGGGCTGCAAGGTGGACTTTATCTTGCTCATCTTGAATCCGTGCTAATGGAAAATGAGCTACAAACTGATGAATAAATTGTAAAATTGTTGAATGGTCACACTTACTATCATACTTAACAAAATTTGGAGTGGACCGATTGAGCGGTGTTACCTTTGTCGATGGCGAAGTTGTGGCGGAGACGGCTGTGGCGCTCAAACTTGCCTGCATAGCGGCTAACATCTGTTTGTGTTGAAGAAGCATCGCCTCTCGGTCTAGCTTTTGTTGCCTCTCTGTCTGGGCGAGCTCTGCACGTCGCAGTGCCTCCTCATTTTTGCATTCCTCACGCATCAAGAAGAGCAGTTTTTCAAAATCTGTGGTTCCTTTTTCTTCCAGCGGCTTTTCTGCTTCTTTTTCCTCCAGACGTTGTTTTGTCTAGTCTAGCTGTCTTTTGCTTTCTTCCAGCTGGGATGAATGTTCTTCGAGTTGCTACAGCAGGACCCGATTCTGCTCTAGAAGGTTCGCCATCACTTCTTGAGCATTTGGCAGAAGCGTATCTTGTTGGTAGTCTTTCTCCGCTTCAAAGTCTTCGAGGTTGAAATCTTTTCCTGACCTTTCCATGGCGCTTGATTGTGTCCCCTTTCTGGATCTCAACACAACCATACACTCGTGGTAGTCAAGCTGGATACAGACCGAAGCTCTGATACCAATGTAACATGCAACGGTAATCTGATCGTGTAATTCACAGCAAGACCTTCTTTAAACCTTTAGCAAGGAATGAACGTTGTTTACCATAGAGAGAGAAAGGAGATGAGGGTAGAGAGAGAGTAGTCGACAACCGATTGGGTCCCACTGAGGGCCCCCTCCCCCAATCAGGGGAGAATTTGCTTTATACTTGGAGGATTGAGAAATACAAAGAACACTCTTCGAGAGAGCACGGAACGCGCTTCCAAAGAGCTCACTGTGCACACGTATAGCAGACCCAAAGACCTGAGAGGCAACGCCGACCAGTACCGAGACCTTGATGCTGTCCACACTGACGATGTAGGACGCTTCTGCAAGGCAAGGGAGAGGCTTGTGCTGTCTACCGGAAATGCAGGGTTACTGCGTGAGTGAGAGAGTGATAGCTGAGAGTAATAGATACTGAGAGAGAGCTGAGATATGACTAAGAAACTAGAGCTAAGAAGTAGGCTGTGTAGCCTGTAAAGAAAACTGAGAAAAGCTGAGGAGACAGTGTCAAAACCTCTCTCCATTTGCTGGTCCAAACCTCTGAGTGTTGTGCTGCGTGGACACCTTCAGATCAGGCTGAACTGATGGCCAAGGGACTGAGGCTAGAGCAGGGCCAGAATTGAGGATCTCAGGGGCTGCACAAGGAGGCTGGAGTGAAGCTTGTAGGAGAGCTGAAGGCAGGAGCACTGAATGAGGAAAGAGGGCAGCAAGGGGGCCCTTTTATAGGGCTGGACTGAGCCAACCCAGTCTGTAAACAGCCGACTGAGTCGGTCTGTTTTACAGACTGGTTGGCCTACAACCAGCCTATAAAAAGCCCTCCGTGGCTCATTTGCCAGGGGAGCTTTTGGGCAGCCTTTGCAGGCTGCCATCCCTGCTTACCTGTCCAGCCTTTGGGGACCCTAAAGGGACTCCTAACCTAGGCTAAGACCTAAACTATAAGATGGAAACACTTAACCTACTGTTCTCCAGTGGGTACTAGTGAACAAGAACTAACTGATGACTTGAGCTAAGGCTGAGAGACTGACCTACGTAGCTTGTCCCTGACTGTCCCTAGACAAGGGCTCACAAAGGGGTCACAGCATACGACAAAATCTCCTATCTGGGAACTATAATGCACTTGTCGATGTGGCCAGTGTGTCACCTTGCACCCAAGTGCAGGGGTGCATGTGACAGCGCTTGGTGTGTGTCTTTACCTGATGGAGAAGAGTCTCTAGTAAGTTATTTCCAGACTGAGAACAAAACCAGCAATAATCAAGGTATGGAGGAGATCCAATTGTGGAAATGGAAGAATGAGAAAGCACGGGAGTACTTGGAAGACCTCCAGGGAGAAAATATTGTCATCATCTTGATCTGACAAAGCATGTGTCTGAGAATTGGGTAACTATTGAAACTCTCTTTGGTTTGAGATTGAAGAACTCTCAAGTGATGCTGAAGCAGGAGTTTTTCGGGTCGCGGATGTTAGGTGAAGTTAAGCTTGGTGAGCATTTGAGTAAGTTGTGCTCTATCATAAAACGGTTATCTGATCTAGGTGTACATGTGGATGAAGATGATTCGAAGGCAGTGTTATTGTCAAGTTTACCTTCATACGATGATATTGTCAAAATTCTTCATGTTAGTCATGATGTTAGTTTGAATGAACTTTACTAGATGAAAAAAGATGTCATTTTACAACACCACACAAAGGTTAGGGACACGCCTATTTGAGTAAGAAGCACTCTGGAAAGGGTAAAGGATTTGAGGAGGAGGATCCTGAAATATTCAAGTGTCAATCTTGCGGCAAGCCTAGATATAAAGAAGGTTTTTGCTTTGGAAAGAGGACTAATGCTAAAAAGAACCATGTAAACACTGTGACAACCAATTTGTTGGAGTTTGTGTCGAAAATGAAGCCGATACTCTTGACGACAACTATGGTTTCTAAGCAGCTTGTCTACACAGTAGCTTAGGATTTTTGGTTTGTTTCTTGTTGACTGTAGTTTTGTGGTAAGCCTTTCATTTCGTCAAGGCCAACTGTCAGTTTTTGGGTTAAAGTCTCTTTGTGAGAATCCCCTCTCCTTGTGGGAGCAAGTTGAGCAATGAGTAAGAGTGAGAGTGAGCAAACGTATGTGTACTGAATAGAAGAGTAGAATGAAGTTAGTACAAAGAAAGACTGAGGGGTTCTATCTAAGTGACAAAACCCTATCCTATCCACTAATCGTAGTTAGGGATTGGACTGTGGTTAGGGGGAAAAACCTTAATGAGGGAAAAGTGCCCCTAACCTACTTATTACAATACATTGGCCACTGCTTAGAATATGATGATAATTCTAATACCCCCCTGTAGTGCCAATGTGGTGTACAAGGTAGTGATCAATCACCAAAATGAGATAAGTTTAGGGCACTGTGAAATGCCTCAAACTTCTCAAGTGGAAGTGCTTTGGTGAAGATGTCTGCAACATTGTCATGTGTTGACACATAGATCATACTGGTCTCTCCTGCATGCAACTTCTCTCTGACATAATGATAATGAACCTCAATGTGCTTCGTGCGAGCATGAAACACAAGATTCTTTGCCACTGCTATAGCACCCTGACTATCAGTGAGACTTGGAGAAGGACCCTCCAATAAGAGACGAAGATCAACGAATAAACGTCACAGCCAAACACATTCAACTGTTGCTATGAAAGCTGCCCTGTACTCAACTTCACATGAGGAAGTAGCCACTGTGGATTGCTCCTTGCTCAGCCAAGAAATGCGAGCTTTGCCCAAAAAGAAACAATTACCACTAGTGGACTCCCTAGTATCATAGTCTTCAGCCTAATCTAAATCACTATAGGCATGCATTTGCAAGTCACCCCCCCTGGGAAACATCAAGCCATAAGACTTCATGCCTTGCAAATAACGGAATATGCGTTTTACATCTTGCCAATGTGTAGTCTTTGGGCTGTGCATATACCTGCTCACTTGTGTAGGCCATCCTCTGGTGGTTCTAGTGATGCCCTATAGGCCATGGTATGAGCCTTGTAGGCATAAATAAAGACACTTAATAATGTTAGTGTCTTTTAGGCCACATAGGACACTTAGTCCTATGTGACACCTAGGACACTTAGTCCTAGGTTTAGGTACTTGTACCTTGTACTCCTTTGTTTTTGATTATCCAACTTTGACGTGACGGCTAAGGCGTTTATCATCGACTCTTTTGCTACCTGCACTCTCTCTCTCTCCTAAGCGATCCTTCAACTTGAGATACTGCGTACTTAATATCGAGCCTAGTATTGCACAAATAGATGAGGCATCCAACAGCCTGGCTGTAAAGTGTGACATCCATTGATCCACCTGCATCATACATGGTAAGCTTCAGCCCCGGCTCCATGGGAGTGGCTATAGGCTTACAATCATGCATGTTGAACCTATCCAAGAGCTTCTGCACATACTTGGATTGTGACATAACAATGCCACGCTTGTCTTGTATAAACTGGATCAAAAAAAAAAAAGTTAACATGCCCAAATCTGTCATGTCAAATTCAGCTTTCAACTCAGCTTTGAAATTTGCAATTATTTCCTCATTTGACCCTGTGAGCAGCATGTCATCTACATAAAGAATGATGACCAAAATATCCCCCCCATCCCTCTTGATGTAGAGGGTGCTTTCCGTGGGACTATTATGTAACCCCTTACTTGCCAGGAATGCATCAATCTTGGCATACCATGCACGTGGGGCTTGTTTCAGCCCATATAAAGCTTTGTTCAGTGTGCGAACCTGAAGTGCATTGCCAGAAAGTTCAAATCGAGGAGGTTGTTTGACATAAACCTCTTCGTGCAAGTCCCTATTAAGGAAATCTGTTTTTGTGTCCAACTGATGGACATTCCAAACAAAATTTGCAGCCATGGCAATAACAGACCTTATGGTGATCATCTGGGATGTAGGAGCAAAAGTCTCCTCATAATCTAGGCCCTTCTTCTGTGCATAGCCTTTGGCAACCAGCCTTGCCTTGTACCCGTCAATGGACCCATCTGGCTTCCGTTTCACTTTGAAAACCCATTTGGTACCAGTGGCATGCTTCCCTGGTGGCAAATCCACAACATTCTAAGTCTGATTTTTCTCAAGGGACTGCAATTCATTGTGCATGGCATGCATCCAATGCACATTATCCTTTGCTTCTTCAAAAGAGTCAGGTTCTGCTTCATCAAGAAGAGTACGTGCATAAGCTGTCTCAACTGAAAGAGCCCCCCCTGCGTGCCTTACTGCACTACGAATCCTGCCAGGCAATGGGGCCTCAAGCCTACTCTCCCTAAGAGTTTGTAGCAACCAATTTGGAACTCTTTTGGCTGCGTGTATCTCTTGAATCTCTTTCCTGACAACTTCATCCACAACCTGTGGAGGTACAAAATCAGTTTGTGGCTGAATCGGGGCATGTGGATGAGGAGAAGGTTGCTGTAATTTCTTATTTTTAGCATGAGCCTCAGCTGGGGAACCAAATGCTATAGGAAGCATCCCCTCAAAAACATCATCTGAAGAAGCTAGAATAGTAAATTCAGCATGTGTACATGCTGAATTCTCTGAAAATATAACATCTCTACTTACAAAAATCTTGCGAGAAGCAGGATTGTAGAGACGATAGCCTTTGCTTTGTGCACTATACCCAACAAAAATGCATTTAAGTGCCTTATTTGACAACTTGTGTTGAAACTCCACAAGCACGTGGGCAAATGCAACACAACCAAAAACCCTGAAGTGATCCACTAAAGGCTTTCACCCATGTCATGCCTCATAGGGAGTGATTGTCTTCAAAGCCTTTGTGGGAGCCCGATTCAAAACATAATTTGCACACATGAGGCCTTCGAGCCAAAACCAGTGAGGCAACTTTTTACTGGTAAGCATGCATCTATCCATCTCCATAAGAGTGCGATTCTTGCGCTCAGCTTTGCCATTTTGCTGAGGTGTAAGCCTCATTGTAAGCTGATGCGTGATGCCTTTCTCCTTCAAGAATGCCTCAAACTCATGAGACATATACTCCCCCCCTCTATCTGTGCAAAGTGTCTGCACCTTGAGTCCTGTCTCATTCTCAACCATAGCCACAAAGTGTTTGAAATGCATAGACACTTCTGATTTTGCCTTAAGACCATAGATCCAAGTATAACTGGTGAAGTCATCTATGAATGTAACATAATAGAGATGACCACCAAAAGCAGGTGTCCTCATGGGACCGCAGACATCACTGTGTATGAGCTGTAATTTTTGAGTAGCTCTTACTGCACCATCCTTCTTAAAAGGAAATCTATGCATCTTGCCAAGGATGCAACCCTCACATGCATGAGGAGGAGGCGACTCCAAAGGAGGCAATGTATCAACCATAGCATGCTTCTGAAGTGTCATTAAGCTACCATAGCTCATGTGCCCATGCCTGGCATGCCATAACTCCGCATTCTGCATCGCAGCAGTGGGAGTGCTTACTGAAAGTGCAAGATCGGATCTTTTCTCATATATGTCAAGCTGAAAAAGACTCCGATACAAAGTGCCAGACAACATCAAAGCATAGTCATTCTCTTTGTCTCTGATTGCACACTTAGCATCATCGAATATAACTTGAAATCCTCCTTTGTTGAGAGAAGACACTGAAAGCGAATTCCTCTTTATACCTGGCACATAAAGAACATTTGAAATTCTGAAATCTGTGCCATCAGTGGATGTGAGGATGATGTCCCTTGAATAAGAAGAATTATTTGCATGTCACCTTCTTTTTAGTAGGTGGAGGATGCAAAGATGCAAAAAGGCTCTTCTTAGAAGTGATGTGCGTAGAAGCACCACTATCAAAATAGGAAGTATTCAGTGTCTCATTGACATTGAGAGAGCATGCATCCTTTGAAGGATTGTAATTGCAAGTAAAAAAAGCATATGGATCATCATCAATAGTGGCTGTAGTATCTGAACTACCCTCTGAAGAATTTGAAATGCAAGACAAAAAGGCATAGTGCTCTTTCACAAAGTTGGCTGTAACATCTCCCCCATCATGTGCATTAGAAGCTGATGCATCTTACACAACCATACCTGAATCCCTTTTCTTGGCTTATCTGCATCACCCTTAGCCATATAAGAGGGCTGTCCAGAATCAGCTTTATGCTGATGTGCGGGCTGATTGGCATGTTGCTTTTGTTGCCCTTTTCCTTTGGGCTTAAACTTAGAAACCACGCTCGCCAGCCCGTGTTGCCATATTTCTTCTTGTCTGCTATTCCTGTAACAGAAGTCCTACCAACTCGTGAAAAGAGAGAGGATTGCTGCCTCCCCTCAATGACAAATTCAGCAAGGTGCGGAAAACAAGATAGGAATCAGGAAGGGAATTCAAAGTGTTGGTAATCATTCATGAATCCAGAATAACTTCATCTATATTCAACAACTGCTCCCTCAATCTTGCTTGAATCCACAGCCAAACAATGGCTCAATGCACAAATGCCTTGCCAAAAATACCTGCAAATGTGTATGGACACCTCCAAACTGTATGGAACTGGCAGTACGGGATTGTCAGTATGCCTAAGTACAGATGTACGGCCTGTACAGCCTATATGGACGAAATCCGTACACCTGTACGAAAATGTACGGCGTTGATGTACGGACGAGCTGACGGGAGCTGTACGAAATGGCGGCCTGCAGGTACGGAATCAAGTACGGTAGTTGGTACGGATCCGTACGTTTTGTACGACAGCGGCGCGGCGTTGATTGTACGAAATTCGTACCTTGTACAGAATGCTTGCGGGAGCTGCTGTAGGTACAGAATGATGACAGTACAGCGGTATGGGTAGACAGTACGAAATCCGTACAATCGTACGGACTGTGTGGAATGGGCTGGAGCTGAACTTGAAGATGGAGCTTGCGGGTTGGAAGCAGGAGGTCGGGCAGGAAGGACCTGCTCTGATACTAAATGTAAGAGTGAGAGTGAGCAAACGTAAGTGTACTGAATAGAAGAGTAGAATGAAGTAAGTACAAAGAAAGAGTGAGGGTTTTTGTCCGAGTGACAAGACCCTATCCTATCCACTAACCATAGTTAGGGGTTGGACTGTGGTTAGGGGGAAAAACCTCAATGAGGGAAAAGTGCCCTTAACCTACTTATTACAATACATTGGCCACTGCCTAGAATATGATAATAATTCTAACACTCCTTGTGTTTGTGAGGGAGACCTTTTTTGTGAGTACTCATACTCTTTGGGCTGCTATTTTGACTTTGTGTTAGTGAAGCTCTTATGGTTGAGTATTCTCTGTTGATCACAAACAGCCATTTGGACAGTACATCATTTTATGTAAACCCTATCTTCAGTTTGAAGGGGGTGTTGGAAGGGAAAACCTTGATAGGTTGAGTCAAGTTCTCGTTGCGGGTACGTGGACATGCATGTGGCAGGTTTGAATGCAAAGTTTGGCAAGTTTGGCGACCTTTTGTGATCAGCTCGTTTGATTTGGAGACTCTACATTTATGGCTCGACTTCTCTAACGGTGCACTAATTGCAGGATTCCACCGGCCCTTGGCTTGTGTTGATTTTTTAACTTGTATTATGGCTTGTCACTGCTGAGCATTTTGTAGTTGTCTTTAGCTATGATGTAATTCTCCAACAAGACCCATAGGTCTGAGGAGATGTAGATGCAATTTATGCAAGCTTTCTATGGAATACAGTTCTACTTTTCTTGTATGTCGTTGCAAGAATTTCAAGGTGTGAACTAACCATTGTTGCAAATGGAGAATTTTAAGTTTTTGTCACCTCTAAGAATTTTTACCTCACAGGCGTTATTGCTTTGGTTGGCTTCTCTCCCACACAATTCTATGTGTGAGGGATCATCTTTCAAGCTGCCTATGGTCTTGAATCAAACAACTACTTATTAGATATCAAGATCTACGTGTCTAGATTGTGATTGCAGAGTTATGTTATCAACAATTGCAATTTCCGCAATTTAGAAGTATTAGGAGACCCAAAAAACGAAGTTCTCTATAGGGTAACAAATACATGATTTGAAAACGATTTGTAATAGTTTGCATAGGAAAAGAAAGCGCAACACGAAAATCCAAAACAAGTATTCCACCAATTGTGGATACGCTTTGTCATGAAAGATCGTATAAGGAGGAGCTACCAGCCATAGGTTTTTAATATGAGAAAGCTCTCCAAGCCTAAGGTCTAAGAGTGTAGTTTCGCCTGGCATTGACGTACTATGTCTTATACCATAGGATCCCTTTGCCATGGATGGGGCTAGCATGGGTTTAGGATGGGAATCTCTTTGTCATCATTACTCCCATCATAAACGAAATGGT
This sequence comes from Dipteris shenzhenensis, assembly GCF_047967505.1. NCBI lineage: Eukaryota > Viridiplantae > Streptophyta > Polypodiopsida > Gleicheniales > Dipteridaceae > Dipteris > Dipteris shenzhenensis. The sequence goes on from NC_141613.1 coordinate 2,964,282, forward strand.
CTAGGATGGGTTTAGGACGGGAATAGTCACTTTTTCTCCCATCTTGGACCATGTCCTCAAGAGCTAGAATGTGATCCCCTACACTTAGCACATGGTGGGAAGGGAATAGCATAGAAATACATTTGAATATGGTGGGGACCAATTTTTCACATTCCCATTGTATTTCCTCCCATGTGCCAAGACCCTGAGGCCAAACTACTACAAAGTCCGTTACGTCTATGCTGGGGATAGTATGCTACCAAAGCACATTGACAATGAGCCCTTTGTTTATATTTATAAGTCAGGCTACACTTTATTTGTTTATTTAAATTTATAAGTTAGGCTTCACTTTATTTACCACATCATCCTAAATATGAAGGTTAAGCTATACATAGCCCATGTCATCCTAAATACGAGGGTTAAGCTTTGCATAGCCCTCTATTCCTATTATAGCTATGCTTGACCTAGGAGAAGCCCTCCCTCAGTGATCTAGAGCTCATCTGACGCTAGCTCTAGACTAGCCTTGGGTTTCTTGCCAATCCTTAGTTAGACTACATACGCATCCCTAGGATTCGAGATACATCTGGTCTCAACTCTGAGTCTAGCTCATACAGGGTTAGATTGACAATCCTTAGCCTTCAAGTGTTAACAATGTTGGCCGATATCTTCTATGCCTTGGTTATATATGGAGCCTAGGTTAGGTACAAAGCTAACTAGGATTAGCTTGGGATGTAACACCTTACGTTTTAAGGGGCCGTTGTGGAGGATGTGGATGATCATATTTGACACCTTCTCTACATGTGTAAGGCGGCTTGGGTAGCATGTTAATGTTTTCTGTTGAGTACGTTCAGGCTCTATAGTGGAGGCCAAGATTTGGTTGTACTTTCTATGGTTTTTTTTCATATGGTTCCAATGTGTACTAGGGTAGGTCGATCCTTTTTCATGATCAACTTCAATTTCAATTAATAGGATTCAATTTCAAGGAGGGACAAAACAGCACATACTGATTGTATGTGAACCCCCCCATTCTGCAAGTTCTTCTCTCTGCACCTAAGTCCTTCGTCCCAAAATACAGCTCTGCAACAACCAAAGGGGCTCTTGAGTTGCTTTGTGTCCAGCAATGTGATCAATATCGAATGTAGGTTCTGCTTTATGTTTAGAGTGTTTTCTGCGAACCCTCTACTTCTTCCCTTTTAGTATCCTTGGCAACAACCTGCTTTCTTCTAGCCTCACCTTCTAGTTGTGCTGGATGATACCAACATAGAAAAACTGACAACACTTGAGAACATTGGTAGCAAAGCAGAGCACAAGCCAAGGGAAACCTTAAGATACAGATAGTCCACCCTCAGACTACAGCTCCAAAACCTCAGATGATCTATCAAGCATCTGGATGGGCTGCTGATGATTAGGTGAGATTGCCCTTCCACGGAAGGTTACAATGACAAGAAAGATGACGGGCTAGTTTTGAGCAGACTCCTGTTTAGCCAAGTTTTGGGTCAAATGTGCTCTTGTTTTGTGCGCTCTTTTCATTGAAGGGTGAGAATTTTACCCATTTGGCTATGTACTGTTGTCATCGGTTATCCCTTGCAGCTCCTCAAGCTTCCCTGTTTGGCCTCTTCTTCTCATCTGTAAGCATTGTTCTCACAGGCCAATGATGACAGAGACCAAGGCAGATAAGATTATGCCCTTCATTGAGGGTGAGGATGTCCAAGGAGTAATAGTGAATGGAGGTTTGGGAGTTAATATCTTGCCATAGGTCGCATAACCTAAGGTTGGTCTTGAAAATATTGGTTCTTTCCTATTCAAGTAAAGGTAATAGATCAGAGTATAGTCTAGCAGCTTGGAGTAGTCAAGAAAGCTCAAGGGGTGATTCAAGGGATCGCATGCATAATGAATGCTGTTGGTATGATCTCAAGGTCTTGTTAAGGAGGTTGAAGTGTCCAAGGGTGCTTATCTGGTTCTTTAAGGGACAACATGCATCATGAAGGCTGTTTTGTCTCCAGGTTACTGCATGCTGGAGATGACCCAGGAAGATCAGGAGCGGTTCCATTAGTGAGGTACTGGATTGTTTAACTGCTCTCCATTCTAGCGAAAGTCACTGTTTACAATCACATAGATAAACATGGTCCTTATCTCCGAAGACATGAGTTCAAAAACACATCACTCCAGCAGAAGATTTCATGTTGGAGCCATGCAAGAATCAGAGACTTGGGAAGAACGACCGAGGAAGCTGTTGATGTGGTAGGCGATAGGGATCAACACTGTCCTAGAAAACTTTCTGAAGTCCATGTAATGTGTCGTGTAATTTGAGCATTGCCAGCTTTAACTCGGCTAGCAACAAGATTCCCAATGTCCATGTATTCTGTTGTGTAGTTCTGATCACTTGAGCAGTGCCACGGCTAGCAACAAGATTTCCGATGTGTTGTGAGCAGTGCCAGGTTTAACTCAGCTAGCAACAAGATTCGTAAGGATCTTCCCTCTCATTGGGTTTGCAGGCCGTTTAGTTCCCATAAGGGAGAAGCTGGTTTACAGCACTCGTGTTTTAATGCCATTTTTAAACATCATGTCCGAGCATTGTGATCCTCCTCCCTCCTCTCTCCTCCCTCTTTCTCCTCCTTTCTTGTCCCTCCTCCTCAACCCTTACCCCTCGAAACCGTGAACTGCAAGTACTGAGTTTCATCACATTCTGTTCAAGTCCAATGCTTGATCTGTGTGTCGCCCTCCTTACCAAAATGATCCAATTTCCTAGTTGTGGTTTTAAAGTAGCTTTGTCATGCAGCTCAGTCACAGTTTCAGGTCTGGCACTACTGTAGGAGACTATTGCATCCAAGTTATGAGCTATGGTACCCTGGTTTACAAACAATTGCATCAACTTAAGATGGTTTCACAATCCCACCACATTAATATTTAGTCTCAATTTTCTAAAATGCCATCACTTTTACTGTAAGCTTGTGTTTATCAAGAGTCAACAATCATTGGGGTTCCATGTCATTCACTTCTAATCTAAGAATCAGCGTTGGGGTGTGCATTCCCTCTCTTTGTACTCATGTGCTCTTCAGGACAAGGGATCCATTCTACAATAGATGCATCAGCAATTGTCGCATTGATTATTACTGAACGGCTTTTCATAGGTAGATTGAATAATCTAGAATGCTCTATATTACTCATAGGTTCATTCTTTAGAAGGCCAATGCAGTATTTGAATAGGTCTTCACATTTTTCATCCATGTAATTATGATTTGAAAGTGAGTTTGAGCGGCATAAATTGCAGTGCACACCCAAGGATGACCTTCAGCCCCTAAAGCTGTTTTTTTGCAGGGCCTCTCTCAAAATTCTTAGTGCACTAAAGAGAAATCAACAGCAAAGACTAGCTCAACACCATTGATGCATACCCGGGCAGTTCTCAGGCCGTTCATTCCTGGTGTCAAAAGGTGAAGTCCTGCTGCACTTCCATTCTTGTATAACAAATCCAAATGGCACGGTAATTGTACAAAAGGTGAGAGAAGATCAATGAAACAAAGCATTACCTTGTTATATGCAAGTAAATTTTATTGTCTTATAATAGCTGTAAGTGCAATGTAAATAGTCATGTGCTTCTCCCTGTCTAATATTAACAGCTAAATGCTCTTAGTCGTGACATTGCCTCCGCTTTGCTGGGAATGTCGTTAGTTGCAAATTCACTGCCACAGCCAGTCTTTGATATAGAAAGCTCAAGGGATAATGTTATTGCCTTAAACCACCATACAAAGTGCTTATGGAGAGAAAAAGGAGCTCGTGTATTATCTATTGCACACGTGCTTTTGATGGCTTATAGTTATGTTCTATAGCTAATCCTTGTTGTTTACCAATTGTGTCTGTCACTGTTTGTTTTTGTCACATTTGAATATTTACACATAGATGTAAAATAGTTGTCCCAAAGCTGTATCCACTCTTTTCACTGAAAAGGGATCAGCACATTTACAGCAGAATGGCAATCTGGATGCATTTGGCACTCTTTTCTCCTGTAAGCTCTTTTGGTGTTTGGAGGCATTGTTAATGTTGCGAATTCCACACTTTGAGGTGCTTTGCAAAGGCATTTGTGGAAAACTGACATTTTGTCAAGAGAATGTCACCTTTTTCCAAAAGGTCAAAATCTATATATTACAGGAGAGTTGTTTATATGGCAGATTCTTTTGGAAAAGCTTCCAGGCTTACTGCAGCCATGCTATCTCCCACAGTTACCTCATCAACATTTCTTTGTTTGCTTTAGTATAAGAGGAGCTCATGATGCACCAATTGTATCACTACAGTCCATGGGTAATTGTATAGCTCATGACTTAGTATTAATCATCATCACGTTTAACCTTATGTGTAGTCATATATAATGTGTTTTTGAAATTTGTTTTTTGATTCATAGACTACTTTTCTGTCTTGCAAAGTTTTGTGAGTTCTTTAGCTTTTTCTACTTTATGCTCCCATAGCTGTAAGAACCACTTAGTTTGCACTTTCATTGATAGTCTAGGATGAAAGAGTTGCAGATAATCCAATGTTATCATTGAAGGCTTGATCTCATGTAATTGCTGTAAAGCTCACTTGTTTTTTCAAGTTGTGTTACTGTTTTTTTGGAGATGGTTGATATTTCAGAGGATTACTAGGAGTGGATGTGCAAATTGTCTTTGAAGCTAACACACTTGGTGGATCAAATACATATTTGGAGGTTATCTTGCTTGCACAAGATTTATGGGAGATAGTTGTTGGAAGAGAAACTCTACCTTAATAAGGTGGTGATAAACAATATGCATTTGACCATTGGAAGGAAAAAATTATTTGCATCTGCCAAGTTCTTTGTCAAGGATCGTATGTGCTGAGAATGGCAGTCCCAATGTCATCTATAGCAATGTGCATGATTGTGTAATGATTGAGAATGCTCTAAAGACACTTGAGGGCCATTCATACCATAACTGTAGTAGGGTTTCATACTTATTTATGCTCTATCCGCCAGGAAGAAGAGCTCCTGGATAGTGAGTTGGCAGATGACACGGCTGTTTCTTTGGATGCCTCCCCTAGGACACTCACTTCCTTTCGGACAGTCTTGGATTTATTTTGCACGGCTGCAGGTGCACACATTAATTGGCATTAATCCAATGGTTTCTGGATTTGCGATGATGACACCCGGGATTGGGGTAATGATATTGGCTTCACTTGGGTACAGAGAGGCGTCTCCGTCAGATATTTGGGCTGCCAAGTTGGGGTGGGCATCTCTCCTTCACAACAGTTTGCTCCGGTGTTGGAGAGTATCAGAAGAAAGATCCTTTTTTGGAGCTCAGCCAAACTTGACTTGACTTCCAGGGTGGTGGTGGTTAACCAGGTTCTTCTAGCCACAGCATGGTTTGTATGCTCTTGTTGGTGCCACTCTAAGCATTGTATCAATCAGCTTAAGAGGCCCGTATGAAACTTTTTATGGAGTGGTCTAGATGGCACAACTGATGTTACAGCTAGCGTGGCTTGGGAGACCTTGATTCTTCCTACAAGAGAAGTTTGAATATCATCGACCTTGATCTACAGTGCAGAGCCCTTATTAGAGATAAAATCTCCCCTCGCCTTTGTGCATCGCTACAGCCTCTAGCTGTAGCAAACGAATTGCACCCCTTGTAGAGGGAGCTCCATTGAGCATTTTGCTTTAAAAATTGGAGCCAAGTTATGGCATTTTAAGTGTTGTCTTTCTTTGTGAGGTTATGACTGTCTAAATGGAGAGAAAATAAGAAAAGGAGAGAAACGAAAAGTAGAAAGAAGAGGCAGGAACAAAGGAGCTGACACAAAAATGTGTTACCAACAAATCAAAAGCAATTTAGGTGGCCTTCCTATTTGGTATTGTCAAGTAGCATTGTGCCTTTGACACAACCCTCTAGTAGACAAGTCAATTCTAGTTGACTAGTTAAGAAGACGTGCAACTTTTCACAAAGCCCTAATTGTAATTCTTTTGACATAGCCATGCTTTCATATTGAACTTCTTTAGTCAAGCTCATACGAGAGCTTTTAGGCGAACTTGGTCTAAGTTTGGAACTCGAAAGGCTCATGTAGTGCTTTGCCAATACCATTGCATCTAAGCCTTGGTTTATGTGCTTAGCATATACCGCTTCTTGAAGCCTGACAATGACCTCAATGTTTTAGTCAATTGCCCATGCCCCAAACACACCTTTGGAAGATGTCTTTGGTAGGCTATAAAGTCCACAAAGACACCTTAGTGCATTTACGATAATCCCCTTTGCACTTTGAATTTGGTCATTAAAACAAATCTTTAGCATGGTTCATTATCATTGCATAGTCTTCTCCACTCCTTCAAAAGCTATAGCTTAAGCAATCCATTAGGCTAAATACACAACTACAAGTTTTGGCAATCCAAGTTGTGGCTTGTGTAATTCCAATTGATGTTTCAGTAGAATTCAATGTAGTTTTTATGGATAGGTTGAGCATACTAAAAGCAACACTTTTTAACACACTTGGAAATTCATGAGTATTATTTGAAAGAGCTACTGAAAACATTAGTTTGGAGTTACCATCATCTCAAGAGACAACAAGATCATAGCATCTACAAAGGTGTCTTTCATAGATCTCCTTCTGTTTGCCAGTATGCTGGTTGTCATAGACCTCCTCTTGTAATACGTAAAAATAGGAAATTGAGCTATAACTTCAAGAACCAGTGCGGTGGCTTGTCCAAGACAACCTTGAATTTTGACCGATGACAGGTCATCACGTAGAGACTGCGTTGAGGTGATGCTTAGAATGATAGATTGCGTCTCGTTATTACGCGAAAAACTAGCGCGGTGGTCTCTCCAAGCCAACCTATGATTTGCATGGGTTGCGGGCAAAGATGCGGCGAAAGGATTATGAATGTGTTCTCTAGTTGCTAAATGTTGATGCAAGTATATTGTCTAAACCATAATGTCTAAATCATCGTGAATGGCATCCTTCACATGATGGGTTTTGAATCCACCTAATGTTACGATGCCAGGCCCTCGCAATTGCTGTAAATCTAAAAATCCGCCTTGTGCTCAGCAACCGATCATAACCCCTAAATAGCTAATTTCAGTCATTGTGCAAGACATTACCGACATTCAAAAGATCTATGGTTTTAATCTTAAAGACTATTTGGCTATGTTCATGGTGATATTTCTCAATGAATTTGTGTTTAAACTAGGGAAACACATCTTGGCGGTTCTAAGAAACAGATTTATTGCGACCTATCCAAAAAAATATGGGCAGCGAAAGCATACCCTTCTCTAGATGTTAGCATAGATATGCCAATCATGCCATGGATTTCTTCTTTTTTATATCAATAGATGTAGCTCAAGCATGTATTTCATTAAGGAGGATGATTTGATAACAAACATATATACACATATATATATCACTCAAGAGTGTACATGGGAGCCGTCACCTTGCAACGTTATGATAATAGTGATAGTTTTACAAGTATCTTTACTAAACACTTGGAAGAAAATGTTTGAAGAAATAATAACAAGGTCTCACTAACCTCGAAGAAGGATGCTTAATGATCAATTCTTCTTCAATCTTGTATCATCTTGAGTGAAGGCCATAGGAACAACACATGGGATCTGGTAGAGTTACCCTTAGAAAAAAGGTTTTGGGACAAAGTAGATTTACAAGGTGAAGATAAAATCTAATGGTACCATTGATAGGTACAAGGCAAGGTTAGTTACCAAAAGCTATTATGTGTAGAAGGTAATAGATTATGATGAAGCCTTTGCCCCCACTTCTAGGATGATCACTATCAAGTGTGTTATTCTATTAGCTACTCAAGGAAGTAAATTAGTTGGACACAAATACAAATTTTTTGAATAGGGACATACATGAGGAAGTTTATGAAGTCAGCCCATTGAATTTGTGATGCTTGGACAAGAAGGTAAATTGCATAAGTTGCACATACAGGGCACTTTCAGTCGGATTGTTTTTCAAACTCTAGGCGGTCAGGTATCAATAGGCATAGAGGGGATTTGTTAATAGCATCCTTTATGTGGATGATGGATTTGTTAATAGCATCCTTTATGTGGATGATTTGCTACTCGCCCTACCATCTAGATTTAGAAGGACTCTCGTGCATGAAAGGTATACTCTGCTCTCTGCTCTATCAAAATCTACTGGTGAGCCCTTGTTGCAGTAAGGTGCTCCTGAATACAAGCATTGTGTGGCCTCTTCTGCGCTGCCCTCTGCAAGGCTGTCAATTGCTGGGAAACACCAATGTCTCATCTAAGAATCTCACGTCTTCTAGTACTCACAACCAGATGCGAAAAGTTGCTAATATTAGAGAGGGCATGTGTCATATGTGACGGGGAAGGCAGTCCACCGTGCAAGCGAGAAACCCAAATCCGCAAAGTGTGAGGTCCTCCTGTACATAAAGGGCATCAAGAACCCTAATACTCGTGGATCAACCTCTCGAGTGGCTTAAAAACCATTAGTGCCACTGGAAAGTCATCCGAAGTGGAAACCCTAGGGGCAATGCAAACTGAACCTCCTCTATCCAAGGCCCAATCATCAACATAAAAATGATCAATCCATGCATGGATAGGCATTTGCAGCCTCCTGTTTGACTAGGAAAATAGGAGTGACAATGACTTGAGATTGAGAGGGAGTGTTGGCATATATGATGCATAGGATGCTAGACTCTATCCACAAGCTCACTAGAGATAGGCAGAGTCTTAGTATGTGTAGAATAAGCAGGATACATAGCACATTACTACCCCACATATTAGATATACTGTGTGAGTATAAATGGCCGAGTGTATAACCCACACTTAATCATTTCTCAGAGGAGATCCAAGAACTTCCCTTCCATCATTTTGCCACATTTGTGTGTGTATGCAAGATTCCTGACTCTCTCTTTTGGCACTTTGTGCTTCCATTTTGGCTCAATATCACAAAGAAAAGATTGCTATACACATCCTCTCTAATCTTGGTTGCATGGACTAAGTTTTTCTTGCTTTTGCATCGGTGACTACAAGCCAACAATCACCATACTGTGGAAGTCTTAACTGGTATTTTGTTATGTTCACAACCATAATAGGAAACTAAAACATGCTTTGGATTTTATAGATATTGCTATGCTTACATTAGAGAAGATTGCTGAGTGTGCACAGTGGGCCAAACAAGTGTGGTCCACAGGAGCAAACAACTCCAAAAGGGGAAGTCCAACAAGATAGACGCATCACATGAGTTAGCATCCTTTGCCTGCAATGAGAATAGTTTGTATGAAGAAGATGACAAGCATAGAGATTGGAGATTATTGAGAAAGAGAGCAGAAAAGAGGATTTTGGAGGAATAGTTCCTAAGGATTGCATTTCTGAGGATGGCATGGGAGCAGCAAATTCACACCTTGACAAGGTGTTTGGTAGCTAATTTCAAAATCATGGGCATGGCCCTAAAGAATGTGGCTTTGTCACCTTTGGTATGCTATGTGCCAAACTGCCATCCACATGAGTGAAACATGCCAAAAGAACAATGCTCATTAAGCACCTGAAATGGCTGCACTAGTCAACATCCCCACCCTTGCGCTTGACTGGTGTTGACTGTGGCACCTACCATGCCACCTACGATCGAGGGGTGTCCTTACTGCCCTTGCCCATGCACATCCCATGGTGGTCCTCTTGGGAAAGTTTGTTTACTTCTAATGGGTTTCATTGGTTACCAGAAGAGCAAATGTGAGTTGTATGAGAAGCATCAAGTTGAGGAGTAGTAGCTCTAGCTAGCATAACACTAACGGTTTACAATGCAAGATTGACGGTACGAGTACGACTATCTGCACCACACAACTTGATTTGCAACTAGATGGTCTAGAAGGACTAGTTTATGATTAGCATATTACAACAATCTTAACGACACTGAATGGCCAGGCGATTGCAGTGCATTGCTCAATAATGTAGGCTCAGCTGTCAACATTATGTCCGACGCAATGTGTTGAAGGTTGGGATTCTTTCGATGGGAGCCAGCTCCATTTGTGGGGTTAGAATATCCAACCAATGTTGAGTACAATCAATGGGCCATTTTTGTGGGGTTATGATTACAATTGTAGACCCCAAGTTTGTCATCGCAATAGTGGTACTACACATGGAGAACGTTATGGTGCTTACCCCATGCTTTTGGAAAGGCCTTGGATTTGGTAAGCGAGAGTTAAGAAAGACTAGAACTCTGATTGGAACACCATATGGAAGGGAAAGAAGAAAGTCAAACTATTATGAAATCGAAATGGTGAGACGCGTCTTTGGCCAGGTTGCAAAAGGTGTAAATATGGTCAGCAACATGAATGATGATGAAGAGGAGAATGAGTACCTTAAGAACGACCACAACCTCATTATCTTGTCTAAGGTAGACATGGTGGCAATCATGGACAAATACTAGTTGCCATGACGAGGATTGCCATAGCAAGCTGATGAATTTGTGAAGACCAACTTCAACATGCTGCATGAATTGAACTTGGAAGCTAGTCCCAATTTCAATGAGCTTATCAAGGTGGAGGAAGCTTTGGAGTGTGAGCTTCCATAGTCCCAATGGGTCAAGGAAGATGACTTGTCCAACCTCAACTTTGGGATAGAGTTCCACCCATAGGTCATCTGGCCTAGCTCACAACTCACCCTCGAGCTCAATGTATAGACCTATAGACCCTACTCCACTCCTTTGTTGATGTATTCACCTAGAGCTACATAGATATGAAGGTCATTCATCCCGGTCCACCTACAATAGTGTTATAGAGACTACACATAAGACAAAATAATATTGTATTAAAATGACAGTACCAATTCCAAAGGATCCAGCTCCATCTAGCATAATGTTGGCTGTCTAGAATAGAGGATCGATGGGTATAATTGTGACTATCTGTACCATACAACCCAATTTGCAATTGGATGTTCTAGAAGGACTAGTTTATGATGAGAATATTCTAGCGATCATAACGACATTGAATGGCTAGGCAGTTACGTGCGTAGTGCTTAATGCAGGCTCAAGTGTCAACATTATGTCTGATGCAATGTGTTGAAGGTTGGGATTATTTGGATGGGCGCCATCTTCATTCACAACTAGAATAGCTGATCAATGGTGAGTATGACGGATGGGCTTTTTTTGTGGGGTTACGATTACAGTTGTGGACCTCAAGTTTGCCATTACAATAGTAGTATTATAAATGGAGGATATTATGATGCTTAACACATGCTATTGGGAAAAGCCTTCTCTTTTGTAAGCAAGATTTAATAAAGACTAGAACTTTGATTGGATCACCATCTGGAAAGAGGAAATTCAAATTATTCGTGAAATAAAAATGACCAGTCTAGACACGTATTTGTCCCCAAGTTGCAAAAGGTGTAAATATGGCCAATGAGATGAATGATGAGGAGGAGGATGGGTACCTTAGGAACAACCACAACCTCAGTATCTTATTTGAGGTAGACATGGTGGACAAATACTAGCTGCCATAGAAATTATCACCATATCAAGCCGATGATCCTATCAAGACCGACTCGATCATGTTGTAGGAATTGAACTTGAAAGTTGGTCCCAATTTTAGTGAGCTTATCAAGGTGGAAGAAGCTTTTTAGAGTGAGCTTCCATAGTCCTGATGGGTTAAGGAAGATAGAGGAAGATGACTTGTTCGACCTCAACTTTGGGATGGAGTTCAACCTATAGGTCATCTGGCCCAACTCACAACTCACCCTCAAGCTCAAGTTAGAACTACAAACCCAACCATGCATGCCACCATATCTCCACTTAGCAATTTCGTCTTCTTGCTAGAAGGATGCATCCATATGGTTCTGATGATATGAGAGGTGGGATTCATTTTGGAATGAAGGGGGGGGGTTGTATCACCAGTACCCTGATTGGCTCCTTTGTGGATGTATTCACTTGGAGCTACATAGATATGAAGGTAATTGATCTTGTTCCACCTTGACAGACTATTGTAATTTCGATTCTCTACTCGATTGGCATGGCCACTTAGATTTCACCCATCACCATTCCTAAGAAGAAAAATAAGCTGTAGCCTTATGTGGACTATTGTAGGGTCAATGCTTCCACCATTTTTTATCCCTTTTTGTTACCCTTTATGGACTCTATGCTTGAAGTGGTAGCTAGCCATGGGAAATATGTGGCTATAACTAGGTCCAAATGACTATGTAGGATAAGGAGAAGGTGGCATTTATTAAGGATAATGGGGGGTGTTTGCATCCAATTTCATGAACTTTGGCCTCTCTTTGGCCTGAAGGACGTGCCTCTATGGCATTTCAATGTATAGTGTAAGAGATATTCAACGAGTACCTAACTTCATTCATGAGGATCTTTTTGAATGATTTCAGTGTATTCGACAGCTAGGAGAAGTCCCTCCACCAACTAATGCTGTACCTCACTAAGTTTAGACAGCCTTGGCTATCTTCACTAAACCCTACAACATATGCCTTTGTAGTTAGTAGCAGAATGCTACTAGGTTACACCATTTTGAAGAATGGGATTGCAATGGATTCAGACAATGTGGAACAAATCTACAAGGTCACACATCTGATTAATGGCAATGGAAAAGTTGCTCGGCCAAGTCCGCTGGCATAGTTGGATGCTCCAATACCCCACGAATGTGGCTACACACCTCAATGCATAGCTCAACAAGGTGGCAGTGGTATAGGCCCTAAAGTGTGACTATTCCTTCCAATATCTAAAGATCATATTGGATAAAGATTCACTTATCCAACCCTTGAGCTAGAAACTACTATTCCATGTGTTTGTCAATGCATCCAATGTGGCTATTGGCATAATATTGATGCAGCGGAACATGAAGGGGTGGTACCAACCACTCTACTATGAAAATTGGATGTTGTCCAAGGCTAAGACTATTACTACTACAACAAAAGGCAGTTGGAATGATTTATGCTATGAATAAGTTTCGGAACTACCTTCTTAGCACCAACTTCACTTTCTATCTGGACTATTCAACACAATTGTACTTGAATCAACACACCCAATCTCATAGGTAAGTTTGGATGTTATCGTTTCTAGAATTTGACTCGAATTTGATTTCTCTATTGTCCATACTCTAGGTTCCATGCACGCAATTGGTGGCCATTTGTTTTAACTAGAGAGTGGGGAGAGGCCTAACTTATTCATTGATGGCTTCCTGGATGTCAGCCTATTTGAGGTTGAGATAGCTGGATTCCATTAACTACGTTCTATTGGTATGATGACATGTTCCAATTTGTCAATACTATAATCCGCAGAGTGCATTTGTCTTGAGATAGGCACAAGAGAGTTGCCCTTAGAAGTAGAACTTATGCATCGTCATAGGCTACTTCCTTTATCATCTTGTCCCTAGCATAGTGCTTCACTGATGCATACTCTTGCACGAACAATCCTCGATTTGTATAAGGCCCACCAAGGGCTATCTGATGGGTATTTTGTTGGTGATGTGATAGGTTGGAAGATGCTCTAGGCCAATCTTTAACGGCCAATGGTAGCCAAAGGTGTGTACAAGTATGCCAAGAAATGCGATGTATACCAAAGTTTGGGCAAGCCAACCATCCAACATCAAATGCCACAAAATTAAGTTCTAACACTTGGCCCATTTATGGGTCCTAGATTTGTTAGACCTTTCAAACCACCTAGCCATTTGACTGGGAATTGATACATCCCCGTTGTGATAGATTAATGCACCAAGTGTGTTGAAGCATGAGTGATGCAGGACAACTCGAGGACCTCCATGGACAACTCCTTCTACGAAATGATCATAACTGGGTTTGGTTTCCCCATTGATTTGATTAGTAACCAAGGTGGCAATGTGATCTACCATGGACTTCACAATTGAGTCCAAAGAAATTAAGGCCTACTTGATAAAGGCACACCTTGACAGGGTAGCATCCATTTCCACGCAATGAGTCCTATTAGCATTGTCACAGCACGGTTGGCTCCCCAAGCTCTTGAGTGGAACAACTTTTCTTAGTGCTTCTTTTATTCCCAAGGACTTTTCCTTAGCCTCATTTTAGACTCCTAAGACAAGTAGAGCTCTTGGCAGTAACCATTGGGGGAAGCCATTGGCAATAGACCATATGCCCCCACAAAGAAGAAGAAAAGAGGCATGACGCCTTGGAAGAAGACCCCCCCCATCTAGGGGTGTTTGATGAGTTGGATGGCTTGACATCAGAGGAAATAGATGAGTCCATCCTAGTCATGACAATGCACTTGTGATTAATTACATTCTTTTTCTTGCTATTCCCGATGTGTAGCCTATTTATCCCTTGATTCATGGAGTCCCTCCTATCTCTACCCTTTGAGACTTCTATGTCCTTGTCCCCTTGGCTCTCCAAATGATGTGACTTCTGATCTCGACATCTGTCGACCCTCTAGCTTTCATCTAAGGGGTTCCAATACCCCTTGTGTCAACAATTGCTCAAACGTTAGTGATTTTGGCTTTATCTGACATCTTCAGTAGGTTTTTAGATTTCTTTAAATGAAAGGTGGTGTTGGAAACCATGGAACCCCTCTAAGTGGAAAAAGTTTGAGATGGAGGTTCAATCTGCCTTATATGTGACACTCTTTACTAAGAGACCACTCGATACCCCCTCAGGTGTGTTGGCTACTCAACTAACTCCGTGGAGTGGCTATCTTGAATCTTGGAAGTAGATGGCCCACCATAAACCCATGGTAGCAGATTGATGAGATGCTCTCCACCTTAGTTGGCATGACCTAGAAGGCTATGGAGCAAAGGGAATAGATGGAGGATTGGATCAAGTAGCTCAACAAGGAAGAAAAAGGCCTTTGCAATACATAGCATGCCATAGGCATTGAGGACCTTGAATGCTTGACGGCCTTAAAAGCCAAACCATGGAGTGTAAAACTTGGGGGCTACTGCTAGAAGCACAAGTAAAGGTAGCCACTAACTTGAAAAACATGGCTATCTAGTTTGACCTCGACTGGCTTACAAGTTGACAGGGATTATGAACAATGATCTCACATCCCTATGGCAACATATTGAGAAACTGCACCTGGCTCTCTAGCCCAGCTACAAGTCTATGCAAGCACTTTAGTATGCTAATACAAAGCCAGATAATGATGCAACAAGTGCGGCACTATTGCCCCCCTACAAATCAACAATGCAAGAAATCATAGTCAGGGCAATCACAATTGGCAGTGCACAGCCCGCTGTTAGCAACCATAATTTCACCTAATGGTAGTCAAAGGTGGAGCTTTCCATGATATAATGCAAGGGCAAGGAGCCCATGATTCATGCACTAGCCCGGCTAGACGCTCTCATGCTTCTGGCTGACCTGGCCCAGGGCCCATCCACTGAATCTCTAAAGGTATTAGTATTGAAAGAGTAAGTTTCCATCCTATAGCATAATTGGGACCTATCCAGGGTGAACTCAAAGTGAGAAAGCTACATTTTGGGGAGAAGGGTAAGGCATGGGACAAACAAGAGATGGAGTACCACAAAAAAATCAAAAGCTTGAAGCAACAGCTCAATGCAGTGTGCCACAAGTTGAAAGCACACAAAGGTTTTGGCTTAGAGAGACCCTGATGTTGAGGATTTGGTGGCTATGGGTCTTATTAATTCAAGAATTCCAACCTCCGCCCCATCTTTGACCGAAGTGGCATTAGCTCCAACCTCTCTAGAGCCCTAGATGCGAGGCCAAGATGTGTAATGAGATGGAGGACTTGTGGATGGTAACATGGAACTGAATCAAGACCATAAGTTCCTCTAAATTCAATTGGTCAGCATA